>NC_000075.6:46058885-46358885 GCF_000001635.26 Mus musculus
GAATCCAGTCACAAAGTGGTTGGTTACTTCTCTTACATGTGTGCCGCCATTGTGCCAGTGTATCTGTGGGCAGGCCACTGCATTTGCTTGCAGGCTTTGTAGCTGGATGAGCTTGATGATTCCTTTTCTTTGTAGTGTAAACCTTCCAGCCATGAGTGCTGGTCAGTGCCGGTGAAGCTCCTCCTTGGGTGCTGTCTTCATCCCTCCATGTTAGATGGTATAAGGTAGTGATGTTTTCAGTGATATGGCTTTACCATTCACATTGTGGAGAGTAGCCAATAGCCTTAGCAATGGCCAGTGATGTTTGGGGGCAGGTGTCTGGGAGCCTTTTGACCATGACTCAACAAGATAACCCATTCCTGGCATGGGGGTTTTACTTGGTGGCATATGTTGTCTAGTTGGGGGGCATTGTCTCCCCCATTATATGGCTTTATTTAAATTCCTTTCCTATATTTTGGGAAGCTTCTGGAGTTGCAGACTTCCCTATGGCGTTCAAAAGGCCCTAAGTGTTAGTTGTCCCAGTTGTCCCACCTCCATTTTCCATCCTTTAACCTGCCCACTCTTCTCCCTCCCCATTTAATTTAATCTTCCTATTATATAGTTTATAACACTATGCACTATTTCCTCTTTCTTGGAAGATACTGCCCCTTCCCTCTGATCCTTACTAGCTATCTAACATCTGGATATTCTGAATTAAACATATATATCTAAAGCTTCAAAGCTAACATCCACATATGAGAGGAAACATACAACGTGTGTCTTTCTGGGTCTGGGTTACCTCATTCAGTAGGATTGTTTTTTAGCTTCTTCCACTAAATGAAAATTTCATACTTTTATTTTTCTTAGTAGTCAAATCATATTCATTTGTAAATGTATCACATTTTCATTATCTATTCATTAATTGATGGACATATAGGCTGTGTCCAGTTTCTGGCTATTACAAATAGAACAACAATGAACACAGATGAGCAAATATTTCTATAGTAAGATGTAAAGTCCTTTTAGTATATTCCAAAGGGAGATAGCTAGATAGCTAGATAGATTGTGGTAGCTCTATTTTTAAACTTGTATTTTATATCTACTGTGTTTTGCCTGTATGAATGCCTGTGCATTTGTGTATGTAGTACCTGTGGAGGTTAGAGGAGGGCACCAGATTCTCTGGAACTGGAGTCAGAGATGGCTTGATCCACTATGTGGGTGCTGGGACTCAAATCTGCGTCTTCTGGGAGAGCACCTAGGTTCTTAACCACTGAGCTATCTCTCCAGACCTCTGTGCCTTTTAGAGTGTGGATACTGAGCCCCCCCTGGTGATAGTGCTGAACCTTCCACCTCAAGGGCCTTGCCTATTTGGTTAATTCCTGGTCAACCTTCAGTGGGGGTCTTAAAATATGTTATTCACTCTCCTCTCTCTTTATTGCTAGCTGTCCGCCAAGACAGCACTATTCAGTCCTTCACTAGGAGACCATCTAGTAAATAATTAGACCAGGTTTGGAGTCTAGTAGCAGTGCAGACACAGCCACCAAGGAAGACAGAAATGCTTGGCTTCCTTGCCTCAGTATTCATCTATACAAGCCAATCAGCTGGGTTTGGCGGGGCCAGATTTGAATCCCAGCATTCCACTGGTGGCAGCAGCAGCACCTGGAGCTCAGCTGCAAAGTAAGTTCAAAGCCAACCTCCATGTGGACATCTGAAAAAGCCAAACCAAACTAAAACCTGGATAATCCTCCTCTGTGAGGATTGAAATGTGTGTTTAAAGGGCTGACCCCACTGAGCACCAAAACAGCCGCCAGTCGTCTCAGAACCCTTCGTAGACGCCTTTGTGATAGTGCTTGCCTCTTCGAATTCCAGTGGCTCTGTCTGAATGTATTTTCCCCAGAGGCATCACTAAAGGTGGGCTATTTGAATATCTGTTTCTAGTGCACACAGAGACCACCACTTATAATAAAGTGCTGGACTTTCCTTTCCTGGGTAGCAGCTCTCCAAATCTTACATCTTTGGGAAATAAAAGCTCTGAAAGGGAGACTTGAGACACAGCACCATTTGGGACCATGCCTCAGTGGGCTTTTTAGTGAGAACTAGGTTCTAGTATCTGTAGTGGGTAGGTTCCTATGGACTATATGCAGGCATTGGGAGGAAGCCACTCCGAGCCAAAGCAGTACCCGTGTAATGTGTACCAAAGGCACGCAGTCTGTAAACGAAGTACTCTTTTTAGAGCTTTTGCTTTGTTTAGAGATAGGGTTTCTCTGTGTACTCCTAACTGGCCTGGAACTCATAGAGATTCCCTGCCTCTGCCTCCTGAGTTGTTGGGATTAAAGGAATATGCCACCATGCCTGGCCTTTGTTTGTTTTATTGATGTAAGTAAAGTTGTTTTGCTTTTTAAAGCTTATTCAAAGAAGCAATGTTCTATTTGCTTGTGTGTGTGTGTACAAGCATGCTTTAGACACCACCATTCTTGTAGAGCAGCTTTTGGAATTGGTTCTTCCCCAGCAGACAGGTCTGGGTATTGAACTCAAGCTGTCTTGCTTGGTGATGAGCTCCTATCTCGAGTAAGCTAACTTGCAGAGCTGTCTCACTGGCCCTTCAACACTGTTCTACCAAACCCACCAAAGATGATCATTTCAACCCTTCTTCTTTTTATTTTTTAGGAAATTCAGAAAAGAGATTTCTTTTTAAGTTTTTTGTTTGTTTGTTTGCTTGTTTTTTGGTATTAGTATGTAGCCTAGGTTAGCCTTGAATGCTAAAATTCTGAGTGTCTCCACATCCAATAAGAAGATACGTCTTTATCATAAGCATGATACAGAGCTTGGAATAAGTACCAGGCACAGGCTTTTTGTAAAGGATTGCAGAGTATTAAGTAATCAAGACCCTGTGGTCTAGTTTTGCTGCCAACACTTTACGCCAGGCCCTGCTTGTCCTATTGCAGTAATAACTGGTCTTTTTGCCTTGAGGCCTTGTGCTCTGACTGGTTTGTCTCCTGTTCCATATTAATCTATCCTGCTTTGACTTTTCTCAGAGCACCCTGCTGTGCTGGCTGAGTTCTGAGTTGCTTAGCTTGACATTTCGGGGTCTGTCAAGTTCTCTGGAGAACAGAACCAACACACACACACACACACACACACACACACACACACACACACACTCCACCCACGTCAGTTTATTTTGGAATTGGCTCCCATAGTTCTGGGCCTTCTTTCTCCTTTCCTCTCTGCTCTGCTGTTTAGGACGTCTTCTCCAGCCTACTGACGGGAGTGCTAACCTGATCTAGAATAGGTGTGCTGGAAGGGCGAGTTACCTGCTATGTCGGCATTTTTAGCTCAGTCAAGTCACGTGTAGCACTGACTCCCTCCAGCCTCTTGCAGTCTGCTTCCCAGTGCCTTTCCTGTTTCATTTCCCACCACATCCGTGAGTGGACAGTGTGGGTTGTCTGGGCTACTTGTAATTTTTCTCATGTGAATTGCATTTTCCTTTTGGACCTTCTTAGGATGGTGCCTTTCTAAAATGATCTCTTCTGTTCTCCTCTTTTATTTTTTGAAAGATGGGTCTCACTATGCAGCCCTTGGCTGGCCTGGAGAAACTCACTGTGTTGGTTGACCTCAAATCTGCAGAAACCTGTCTTGTCTGCCTTTGCCTCCTCAGTCTTGGGGTTAAAGGTGTGTGCCATCATGCCTAACCTAAGCCTCATTTAAGATTTATTAACTTTAACATAATTGTGGAATCACAGGAAATTGTAGACTTTGTTTATAGAGTTCTGCATAGTCTTGTCTCACATCCCCCAGTGGTGGGTCTTATATAATTGTTGTATACGATTCATCTTAAAGCTCCATTTTTGGTGTGCTTGCCTGTAATCACAGCACTATAAGGAGGCAGAGACAGAAGGATCAAGAGTTTAAGATCATCTTGGGCTTTTATACTCTAAAGAAACCACAAACCAACTAAACAATCCCCCACCCCAAAATCAAATGTCATTTGAAAAATATTTTTATGGTGAGAAATCTATTCCTTTCCCCTTCGCCTCAGCCCCTTCACCTTCCATTGAATTGGATTTGTTGACTGCATGGATGACACTCATGGACTCATATCTGTTAACTGCTAGAGTATCAATCAGTCTGGATAGTATGGTGTCTGATCTTTAACGCTAAGGGCTATGGCTAAATGCCCTCACAAGTCTGCGGTTAACTGGTCTTGAACAGAATTTTAGAAGAGGTGTTTGCAAGGGTGGAATGAGTGTGTAATGTCATCTAGTACTGCAGGGGTGCAGCCCTCACACTGGGGTGTTGCTTGTGAGCATCTCTGTGTCATTCTGTTGATGTTTGTGTTCCTCCCAGTGGGTGTGTTTTCAATTCCGAGCCAGACATGGTGGTACACCCCTCTACTTCCAGGTCTTAAGAAGCTGAGGCAATTCAGAGCAAGCCTGGGCTATCGAGGGAGACCCTGTTTTAAAGCCACAACAGCAAAAGAGGGGAAGGAAGGAAGGAAGAAAATATTCCAAAACACACTTATGGCCTGTGGATGTAGCTTGGTGGTAGACTTCTCATTCAGCATGTTGAGGTCTTGGATTTGGTCCCCAGCATCCCTAAAAACAAGAAAAAGGAGAATATGTACGGGAGGCTGAAGGAAAAGGCAAAATGTTTTTGTTGTTGTTTCAGCGCTGGAGATCGAGCTAGGACCTGTATCCTAGCAGGTACTCTCTACTGACCCATGTGCCTATCCCTTTGAGGTTGGGTTGTTGTTGTTGTTGTTTTGGAGTTGGAGTCAGGTCTTATAAGGAGGATATAGAAGATAAAATATATTCTTCTGTATATTGTGCTGGTGGTAGATAATTAGCAGCTCCTTCAGGAAATGCATAGTTGTTACTGGGTCATAAATTCTAGTGTGCGTGTGAATGTTAGAGGACAAGCCAGAGCGGGTCCTTGTCTTTTAGCTTGTTTGATACAGTCTCTTTTCTTTCTTTTCTTTTTCTTTTTTTCCAAATAGACAAGTCTAGTCGGCCTGAGAGCTTCCAGGAACCCTCTTTCTGCCTGCTATCTCACTGCAGGAGCCTACTAGGGCTGTCAATACTTGTACCTACCCAGCTTGTTCATGGCTTCTGGGGTTTGAACTCAGATTATCATGCAAACATTCTCTCCTGACCTCCTACATAAATGTTTATAACTGTTATTTACAGTAACCAAAGGATGGGAAAAAAACCTCATGTTTCACAGCTTATGAATAAGGAAAATGTGACATCTACAGAATGGAGTATTGTTTAGCCATAAAAAGGAGTGGGCTATTGGCGCTGCCACACCACCTGAAAACATTAGTATTGGAATCGAGACACAGACGGCAACAGTGTATGGTTCCATCGGAATGACATGCCCCAAACAGGCAAATCTGTAGATAGTCACAAACCCCAGCACCTTGCACAGAAGTGGGAATGGGAGCGATGGGCAGTGGGCATAGGCAGGATCGCTCTGCAATAGGATGGCGGTGAGGGTTGTATAACTCTGAGTCGTCTTTTAAGGCAAATAACACATCTAAAGAACCAGTGTATAGTATGTAGATTCCACCTAAGCATATTTAGGAGCAGAGATATAGCCCAGTGGTGGAGCACGTGCCAAGCACGCACCCTTGAGGCCTTGGGTTCTAACACAGTCAGTCACCTTGTATTAAGTGGTGACACATTCACACCTGTTCTCTTGGCATGAGGGACTGTGAGTGACAGCTTCCAGTGCTCTGAGTCCAAGTAAGGGAAGGAGTAGCCACGGCAGAGAGTGACTCAGTCTGATTTAAGGCTGGTGATAGTCCAGGGCCTGTAACCGCATTGGGCAGAGTTAAGGTAGAGGATGAATAAAGATGGAGTAAATGTGTGTGTGTCTGCCTTGCGTGTGGGGTAAACCAGCTTTGGAGAAGGCCTTTTTTACATATCACACACCTTCTGTACTTACTCTTCTTAAGAAGGTAGTAGGGCAGCCGGTGGAATCAACTGTCAGTAAATCTTAGTGTGAGTTGTTGAAATTTCTAAGAAACATTCCCTATTCCAGGCAAAACTCTGGAGAGTGAATGACAAAGTATTCTAGAGGAAGCAGGTTCTGACACTGCAAGTGAGTAGGCCAAAGGCCCCGGCCATAGTTCTCAGAGGTCTTTTTTAAAAAAGTAGACATTGGACAAATATGTTGTCCAATGATATCTTACAGAGACTTTTAGCAGGCTTTTGATTTATAGAGTTAAATATTTTATTGACTTTTAAGTTTTTGCCTTTCAAAAAATAAGCAATTTAAAAAATATTGTATTTTATGCCCATGAGTGTTTTGCCTCCATGTGTATATGTACATGTGTGTCTGAAAGTCAGAAGATGGTGCCAGGTCCCTTGGAACTAGAGATACAGATGATGTTGAACTATGTCGGTGCTGGGAACCGAACCCCAGATCTCTGCAAGAGTGCTAGGTGCTCCTAAGGCCTGTGTCACCCTGCAGCCCACCTTCACTTGGTAGCTCAGTCTGGCCTGATTTCATTCTGTAGCGGAGACCGACCTTAATTTCAGGTTCTTGGAACACAAGCCTCCTGAGTGCTGGGATCTCAAGTTTGTACCACCACACCCAGACAACCTTTTGAAGGCAGTTCACTGTGTTTTTAATTGTCAAAATGTGTAATACATTTACATTGACCTTTAAAAGTGTATAATGTTAATAGCAGTGACAGTAATTAAGATTAAAAGAAATAGTTTAAATAAAAAGTTTGGTTTCATTACATTAAAGTTGAAATTTATTTAAATTTTAAGTACTTTGCTTGTTCTTGAGGTGCTGGGAAGTCAGTCAACCAAGCTGTATCACTAGGCCCTAAAACTCAATACTTTGAAATATATATAATGAAATAATACAATTTCTAGGAAAAAGATAGTGATAAACATGCTCATGGTTTTGACAACTTGCCATAAACCCATACAGACCCGAGAAGAAAGAGGCTCAACTGAGGCGCTGCTTCCTTCCAGTAGATTGCTGGCTGGTATGGGAGGGCCTTTCTCCTGGTCAGGTGGTCCTGGGCTGTGAGAGATAGACAGAGACAGACAGAGAGACAGAGATAGCTGGTGCTGGTAGAGTCCTTGCCTAGTATGGTTCTGAGGCTCTGGGTTTGATAGTTGAGTTAAGCCAGAGAGCAAGTCAGTAAGCTTTCCATTTTCTCCACGGCCTTTGTTTTAGTGCCTGCCTTGAGCTCTGGCTCTGTCCCTCAGTGATGGACTTTTACCTGGAAGTGTAAGATGAATGAACCATTTTCTCCCCAGGCTGCTTTTGGCCATTGTTTTTTCATAGCAAGCAAACGTTAACTTGGATGAGCTCTATGGTGTTATAAAGCGTATGGGGAGAGGGTGACTACCAGAGGGTTATGGGTGTCAAATGTCCAAGGGTTCGGATTTCATTGAATTTTTGCTGATATTATTTAATTAAAATTAGTGATAGCTTTGTTTTAGATTTATGTTACTTTTAAATAAAGAAATCTCCTGTATAATGGAGGATGGTCCACAATTCCTCCTCCTCACTCCTCCTTTCCCTCCTCCTCCCTCCTTCTTTCCCTCCTCCTCCCTCCTTTTTGTGTAAGTCTTACCCTTCTGTCTTTGCTCCTGAATGCTGGGATTACAGATCAGTATTACTACGCCCAGCTTATTTTGTTTTTGATTTCTGAAGCATGTTGTTTAGTAGCTCAGGCTGGCTCTGGACTGAATGATCCTCTTTCCTCAGCTTCTCCAGTGCTGGGATTACCACAGTGAGTGCTTCCATGCTGGGGTTGATGTTAATTTTAAATTGTACACACTTTGATATAGAAATGAATGTATGTCTTTTGTACTAATTTAAGGTCTTGGAGAATAACTATAGATATTAACCCCAAATATTAATGGCACCACCACACTTGATTTAGGGTGAAGAATTTCTGCCCTAAGGTAGCTCCTGCGGCCAGTGGGGAAGTGAGACACACATCATGTGGCCCCAATAAAGCCTTTATTTTCTCACACTGTCTTGCTGCTTGCTTCCCATGGGCATTCTGCCGCAGTGTTGTATCATGCTTGGTAAATGACCCTTCACTATGACTTAGTGCCTGTTACCACACAGACTATTGTGAAGAACAGAGAGGAGCTGTGTGTTCTAAAGGATAGGCAGATGGAGGGAAAGTGCTGGTGACTAGTAGGGCGCTCTCCTTGTCTGGGGCTGAACAGAGCCTGTCACGACCCCTGCTTCTCAGCTCTTGCTCCTATCCTGCTGTATGACCCTTCCCAGTCACTTACCACTTTCCAATCTAGTTTCCTTATATTAGAAAGAAAGAATAAGACAGGATCTCTCTCTAGTCCTGGCTGTCCTGGAACTCATTATGTAGACTAGTAGGCTGGCCTGAAACTTCAGTGAGGTCTGTCTACCTCTGCCTTCTGAGTGCTGGCATTAAAGGTGTACACCAGTATGTCAGGCAGGTTTGTTTTAAACCTCTGAGATTTGGAATCCAGTTTGATCAGTTTGGTGTGTGTATGTTTACACAGGATGACCTGATGTCAACTTTAGGAATCAGATACCAGAGTCATGGGCACACTGCTTAAGGCAGCCTGTATAGATTAGTTTAATACTCAGAATTTCTCAGGAAACCTGGAGTGGTCAAGCTACATAGCCAGTCTCCCACTCTGTAGGTAGGCAGTGTAGAGGGAAATTTCATTTATTGTTTGGAGAATTAGACAACTTTTACAACATGCTTAGTGACCAAGAATTCTGATTTTTAACTCCACACCAGAGCCTCCAGTGAAAGCCGTCTTTGAGGTTCTAGTAGGAGATTATAATGGCTTCTGGTCAGCTAGCTCCCAGCTGTGGTCTTTATAGGGCAGAGGTGGGAACTCTCAGCGGTTGCCAGCCGCTCTTGCCTTGGGCTGGGCCTTGGAGGAACTCAAGGGAAACTCCCAGCCCAGGTCCCCAGCCTGGCTTTCCTAGGGGCTTAGCAGGCTCTAGCCCTGAAAGCGATACTCTTGTAGTACAAGAGTAACCACAAACCCATGTGGACTGGAGGCCAGAAAGGGTGTTGCCACATGTCACTCTCCTCCCATGCCCCTTGGCTGCTGAACAGACGGTAACCCCACCCCACCCCGCGCCTGAAGCAAATGTAGATTGACAGTCTTTTCCAAACTGTCCTTAGATAGAAGCTCTGCTTCTGCTCCTGAACCATCAGAAGAGTGAAGTGGGCCGAGTCCACATGAGGCCAACTCACGTAGCCAGCTGTCACCTTTAGAGCCAGACTCCTCTGCTAGGCTTAACAAACACTGTCTCAATTGTTTGAGAACAAGAAAAGGTAGCTGAGTTGACTCCTGTGGCTGATTTGCAGTTAACAGTATTATTTATTACTCTAACAGGTCTTTCTCTCTCCCCCTCCCTCTCCCCCTCCCTCTCCCTCTCCCCTGTCTCCTCCCCCCCTCTTCTCAATTCTCCCCCCTCTCCCTCTCCGTGTGTGTGTGTGTGTGTGTGTGTGTGTGTGTGTGTGTGTGTGTGTGTGTGTTTGTTTCTGTGTTTGGTGACTACTGTAGCCCTAGTTGGCCTGGAACTCGCTAGGTAGAATAAGCCTTCAACTCAGAGAGGCCTTCACCTGCCTCTGCTTGAGTGCAACACCGCATCTCGCTACTTGCCTTCTTTAAAACATTGTTTTATTTAGTGTATAATAGAAGAGGTTTTATTATAACATTTAAAACGTGTTGTTGTATCATTCATTTTTACCTTCTTTAGGTATTAATATAAGCATACATATTTGTTTTGTGTATATGTATATGCACATATGTGTGGGTGTTCATGTGTCATAGTGCATGTGTGGAGATCATAGGACAATGTCTAGTAGTCTGTTCTTTCCTGCCATCATATGGGCTCCAGGACTCAAAGCCAGGTCACTAGGCTTGGTTGCAAGCACCCTTTCCCACTGAGCCATCTTGCTGGCCCCAAAACTTATATTGGCAGTAACATTTTTGGGGGTGTGTATTGGGAGTTGGACCTAGCTTTGGGCCTTGTGCGCCTGGTCTACCAAGATCCTAAGTTTTTGTTTGTTTGTGCAGTATGAAGAGTGTGAAGAGATTTATCTTTAAACTGATCAGCTTTCTTTTGAAAACAATTTTTTTTCTATGTAGCCCAGATGTCCTGGGATTCACGGTTGGCTGGCCTCAAAGTCACAAGAGATCCACCTGCCTCTGCCTCGTGAGTGCTGGGATCAAGCCCACTGTCTGGCCAAGCCTTTCCTGGTTGACTTCGTTGTGTTCTGCATCACTCCCCCTCCAGTGAGCACTTTCCTTGTTTAGTAGCATGTCTTGGCTTGTCTGAATGAGGCATAATTAAGGTTTAGTCACTGGCACTCAAATCTTGCCTATGCAGGACTTGACAATAGAGATACCGTACTTTGCTGTGAATAGATAGAACCAGAGTGGGCAGGCCTGTTGCTCTTACTGAGATGAACTTTTATAAACACTAAGTTTGATAGTTTTCTCCATCACATTCCTGCTCCCCAGATTTATAAAGCAGAGGTACAGCTTGTTCAAAGACTTGTTCAAAGTCTTCCTTAGCCGCATAGAGGCCAGCTGAGCTACAATAGAGCTTGTCTCAAAACAAAACAAAGCAAACAAATTAGCAAAGAAAGCATCCCCAAACTACAATAGTTTCTTAGGCATTTGTTGTGGTTGTTGTTTTATGGTTGTTTGCCTTTGACGACAACATTGCTAAGAACTACCTTCAGGACCTGTGGCTTCTTGTCCCTCCCAGTAATTGACATTTCCTGAGCTTGCTTTCCTTCTTAGACTTAAGTATTTTACTGAGCTAGAAGTCTTGTACTATGAAAGTAACCTTCAAGTCAATTAAATGATAATTAAAACTTGTGTGCCAGGCAGGAAGGGGAAGAAAACACTGTTTGTATTGGCTTTTGTTTCACATGGGATTGCGTTGGCTGATGGAAAGCAAAGGTAGTAGGATTCTAGGGTATGCTTGACTTCAGGAGAATAGACATTGGATCTGGAGAGCGTCTTCTCTGCAACTAACTCCCTGTGTTTGACTAGCCAGTCTCCTGCTTGTGCCTCCCAAGTGCTGGGATTAAAAGCAAGCCCCAGCACACCGTGCATTGGATTTCAGTATTTTTGAAAATTCTGCTTAAAATTCCCTAAGTGGAGAGACAGTTGAGGACTAACCAGCCTTAACTTTATATGGCATTGGTGCCTGATTTATCCGACGACTGGAGACTATGAGGATGAGACGGAGAAGGAGAGCTGCTGGTTAGAAATGGGCAGTTGCCCGTCGTTTTCCTCTCAGAACTGGAGCTTCCCAGTCCTTCCTCTCTGGAGTGGCATCCTAACTGGTTAGGGAGGTGGTGAGAAAGACCTGTGCAGAATCAGAAACTATTTCTCCATAGGTTGAAGAAACCGATCAAGTAAATAGTTTATAATTTGAATATGGAGATGGTTTTAGGAACTCTTCTGGGTCTGGTGTAGTTTTGAAAGAGGGAAAAGATTTATTGTTGTAAGGGGCAACAAACACAGCTCTCTGACAGTAGCTTTTGATTTTATTGGCTCAACAAATATAATTATTGCACAATACATAATCTTCCACTGTGGTAGCTAATGAGATCCGAAGCTGCATAATTACAGCAGCACTTATTTTCCTTATAGAATTTGGCGGCTACTAAGTAAACAATTTAAAGAATTTATCTTAATTAGCTTAGTTATATGCCGTCATTTCTGAGTCTTCTGTTTTTCTTCTTGGTGCTGCACTTCACATCTTAGCTGAGCAGAGAGAGATTAATTATTTTAAGCCAGGGCTTCATCTCTCAGCATTCTAGCCACCTGGCTTTCCTTAATTAGGGCCGTCATTCACATGAGTTGAGGTTGAGCCTAAAATGCTTTTTGAAAGCATTTAGACAGTCAGAAATGAGGAGAGAGTCCTGGAGGTAAAGCTTTTTAAAGGTGATGTGAATTTTAAGTCCATTAACTTCATTCATGAGTGTTAATGCAGCCTGGATTCTTGGTACTGAGATTGGGCAAAGGCTTGTGCTGTGTATCAACTTCTCGTACACGTACTGACAGTTAAAGCTGGACGCACTTAGATGGGCTGTGTGTGAGACACCTCTCTGCTCTCTTAACTGCTCCCTTCCTAACCTGCTGGATGAGCTGATTGGTGTATGTCATCTATCAACCGGTAGAGTCACAGGAGCACAGATGGGAACATCCAGGACCAGTCTGTAAATGGGTGTTAGCCTTAGGAGGTGGGAGTGGCTGTTGAGTACTAGGCTTAGTGGGAAAGGGTGCTTGGGTGGGCACCGTGGGCAGGCTTTGCACATGGAGGACTCGAGTGTGTATGCCTGTGTTATCCCTGCAGGGCTGTTTGAAACTCAGGAGGGCAGGTCACAGGCCCAAGATAATAGCAAAAAACCTCTAGGAGAATTAAAGATTCATAAATTAAAGATACATAGATGTGTATGCTCCGGACAAAAGTGGGCCCTTAATGAGAGGGTGGCTCATGGAAGGAGTGATAGAGAATGGGAGACGGTAAATTGGAAGGAGAAAGATGGAAAAAAAAGTAGGGTGAGAGTAAGCAAAGGCGAATACTTTGAGAACCCCTTGGGTTACTTTCGACGAGAAAACCAGAACTTAATTAATTGTACCTTTAGAGCATAGCCTGAGAAGTCAGAGCATGATCCAGGGCTCGCTCTGTAGGACAGGTTGGTCTGGCAGCCTGTGCCTGGGCTCCGAAGTGCTGGGATTGCTGGCATGTGTGAGAAGCAGGCAATGCCTGTTTGATGTTGTCTTTTCTTTCTGCTGCTCTCATGGTGGGGGATTTTCGGTTTTTCTAGTTTCTGTGTAGTTCACTTAGGAACTGTTCATACTAAACTAGATTTTAAAATATACATGGAGGGACCTGGTATACAACATGAAGATTATAATTAATGATGTATTTTGTTTAGCGGTTTCCATGGGTGTTTTTGCTGAAAGGGGAGGGTGATTGTGAGATGGCAGCTACTATCTACTGTGTATCAAAGCATCATGTTGATGTGCGTTAAGTAGACTTTACAGAGAAACCATAAGAAAGAGGAAAACAGAGTGGACTGGGTGTGGTAGCACACACCTGTAATCCCAGCACTTGGCAGGTTTAGGCAGGAATCCAAGGTCAGCTTGTGAAGTAGGATTATGACATTAAAATCCAAACTTCTGATTTGAATATTCAGATTTCTTAACATATGGCTCCAAGCCTACATTGTTATTACTTTTAATCTATTTTTATTTGTGTATGTGTTCCCCTGCTTGTCTTGTGTGCACCATATGTGTGCATTCTCAGGGAGACCAAGAGAGAGCACTGGATCCCCAGGAAATGGAGTCGCAGGTGGCTGTGAGCTGCCATGTAGGTGCTGGGAGCCACACCTGAGTTCTCCACAGAGCAGCCCATGCTCCTCGGCGCCCCCTGCAGTGTTTAGGCTCATTCACTGCCAGTCGTCCATGCTAGCTCTGCCCTCAGCTAAGGTTACTACTCTGTACTTAGCTCCCCACCTCTGTGTGAGGTCTAGCTCATTCATGTAGACCTTCCCTAGGAAACCTGTCTTGGTCTCTTCACCCAGAAGTCAGCATTTCCTTTTTGACTACCTTCTGTCACCTTGTCTGTGGACACTGCCGTGTTACGGATGGGTTTATGGTTATTTATACAGTCAGTGATTCAGAGGAGAGGTGGGACCCTGCTGTGTGATACCCAACTCCTAGCTTAACTATTGCCTCACACAGTGTAATGTTACTCGCTTGCATTTCTGCTTACTGAGTGCTAGGCACAGCTCCAAACTACTCTTCTGTAAAGTAACAGCAGCTACTCACTTCTTTAGTGTCCTTGTGAACCAGGTAATCATGAAGAACATGTAGTCGGGTGTCTACAGTATATTAAGAGTTCCAGGACAGCCAGGGCTACACAGAGAAACCCTGTCTCGAAAAAAACAAAAACAAAAAAACCAAACAAACAAAAAAAAAAGAATTCAACAGATGTTCCTTATTACGATAGAATGTACTTAATGTAGAATTACTCTTTCAAAATACACCCTTTGAAATTTGACATTCAGTTTTAGTTAGCTAATATATAGCTATATTCATAAAAATCATATAAAATATGATTTATTTTCCTAACCTTCTATTTAACAATATTTTAAAATGTTGATTTTTATTATTTTTAAGTGTGCTTGTATGTTTGTGTGTGTATGTGTGTGCACAATGTGTACTAGATTGTCATCTTTTTTTTGTTAGTTGTTGCCTTGGAAGATGTCTCTTCATCTAGGGCACTCACCCCTCTTGCACAGTAGATGTTTTGTGTAACTAGGACTTGCACTAGACATTCTGTTTACTGCTGGCCCTAGCAGCACTGAGGGCTTCTCTGCCTGGTTTACATCTTGATGCTTCTTTTCCTTCTGTTTGGAAGGGTAGGAACCCAGGATTTCTCTGTAGTTTTCATCTTATTCACATTTATTGCTTAATGCTGATGGAAGGAGTCAGGTTCACATCCTTTACCAGCAGCCTGTGAGCAGAGACAGGCAGGGAGGACAGGACTGTGTGTGTGGGTGGAGTGCTGCACCCCCTTCCCTAACAGCCTGCTTAAGTTGCTGCCCATCTTTAGTGAACTTCTAGACTTATTCTGGTCCTTGGTGATGACTCTCTGTTTCGAACTCAAATATCCTAATTTTCCCCATGAGTCATGTGGCCCTTAATGTTGTTTTGCTTTGCTATCTCTGTGGTTGGTTTTTATTGTTAATGTCAGCTGCTTGAAAGCAAGGCCTACTGTTAATGTGTTAAGGCAGACTTACTCAGTAGGTTTCCTTGGCAGTCGTCCTTGCCTGTTAAATGGCATGAGGCTACTTTCGAGCATTTTATAAGAACTTAGAATCTCTTGAACTTTTTCAATCATGCTCTTTTTGCCTTTGGCTTTGATGAAAGTACTGTGGTCCTATTGTCTCTCCCTTGGTTACAACCAAAGTTATGACCAGGAACCTAGGAACCACCTCAATTAGCACCTTAGTAGGCTGACTCTAGTGTGTGTGTGTGTGTGTGTGTGTGTGTGTGTGTGTGTGTAGCAGCGTGTAGAGTGGGAATAACAATGTTCTTTACTTAGGTTTGATTTTTACCATTAACGTTTTGTTTTGTTTTGTTTTTTTGGTCAGGGTCTCACTATGTAGCCCTGACTGACTTGGAAACTCAACTATGTAGACCAGGCTGGCCTTGGAACTTACCGAGATCTTGCCTCTGCCTCCCGAGTGCTGGGATTAAAGGTACATGCCTCATGCTCCACCAAGTTTTAAAAACTGGAAACATGGGCATGTGGAGATGGTTGAATGGCTGAGAATGCTTGGTGATCGAGCAAAGGGCTAGCTTTCACTTCCTGACATACATATCAGGTAGTTTACAACTAACTGCCCTTCAGGTGAGCTCCGGGGACCCCGCTCATGTGTCCGTGTTCTGTCTGGTGGGCCGTCTAGTGTGCTTTTTGCACTGCCTTGGACTTGGAGACAAACACGTTCTAGAGAAACTAGACATATGCTAAGGGCAGATTATGTGATGGAATAATTGTAATCAGTATGCTCATTCTTGTGTGAGAAAGGCCTACACTACTGCTAAATAAAATTATTTTGAGTTCTTGAAGAGGGTATATTTAGATCTTTTTCCTTTTTCTTTTTCCCTTTAACAAATTGTAGAGAAAAAAATAAACCATGAGTTATTTCCTAAACTATCTGCCATGAAGAGTGCCATGTAGTAGCTCGATTTTTGACACCTGTCTCAAGTGGTTTGCTTCTTCTCTAAGTCACAGTGAAGGCGGATCTGGGTGCAGGCCTGGGAGCCCAGCTTCTCAGAAGGCTGAGACCAAGATGGTGAAAGTTCAAGGCCAGCCTGAGCTACTTAGTGAGACCCTGTAGGGGAAAAAAGGCCTGGGGAAGTCACTTGCCTAGAGTTCACAAGGCCCCAGCTTCAGTCCTCAGCACAGAGACAGCTGTGAGAGAGAGCGCAGCCCTCTGCCTCACACAGGGCTGCTGTGGCCCTGTATTTCCTCGGGTCCTTCTTTCTAAGTATTTCTTTCCTTGAGATTCTTTAAGACTATTTCCATGCTTCAGTATCTTAATTTCAGGAAATGATGCATATTGTTTATGTTATCATGAGACTCTGAGTATCCATGTTAATGGTTTTTATTTGCTTTTTCCTTTCATTTTCTTTCCTTTTATCTATATAATCTTATCTATCTATCTATCTATCTATCTATCTATCTATCTATCTATCTATCTATCTATCCATCCAAACACTTCATGTATCCCAGGCTGGCTTGAACTTGCTGAGTTGTAAGGAATGTCCTTGAATATCTGATCTTACCTTCACCTCCCAAGTGCTAGGATTGTAAGAATGAGCTGCTAGGTTGGCTTTTATGGTGCTAGGCATAAAACCCCAGGGCTTTTTACAAGTACTCTATCAAGGTATCTTTTCATTTTCTCTTGTTCCAAAAGAATGTGTCTTGGGTTCTAGCAAAGTACATATGTTACACACATGAGTAGTGAAGACTGATTTAGTTAGACATGGTGATGTGTGCCTGTAATCACAGCCCTTGGGAGGCTGACGCAAGACTACTTGCCTCAGCAATTTTGGGTCAACCTAGTTAACTTAATGAGTCTCTGTCTTAAAAAAAAAAAAAAAAAAGACAATTAGTCAGGTGGATGCCTTGAATCCCAGCTAGCATTTGGGGGGCCAGTCTGGGCTACATAGTGAGAACCTGTCTTAAACAAACAAACAAACAAAAGCTCTCAGATGAACTTTTAGAATTGCACCTTGTTTCCCATTCCAGGAAATAGTGTTGTGTCGTGTACACTGCCACATTATCTGTACTCAGTAGTGCTGGCCATGGCTAGACACTGCTTCCATTGTTCATGTCAGGAGCTCCTGGGTAAGGATGCTGAGGCCACAGTCTGCCAGACACATCAGCCGCAATGCTGTTGGCACAGAACCTCCTGGTTATCTAGTATAGAAATTTATCTTTAGTTTTGAAGATTCAGTATTTTGTGGAATTAAAAGGTGTCTATTAGGTAAAAGATGATGAGTATTCTGGGCATGGTGGTGCATGCTTTTAATCCCAGCACTCAGGAGACAAAGGATAGACCTCTGTGAGTTTGAGGCCAGCCTTGTCTACAGAGTGAGTTCTAGAACAGCCAGGGCTTCATGTATGAATGTATTAATATTGGTGATAAGATATTTCATATCATGAATACTTCTTATAAACAGATTTTAATCATATGAATACTTCTTATAAACAGATTTTAATCATATGTTTTTTTATTGTTTGAAAAAAAAATTGAGTTCAACCCCCAAACTGAAAACAATAAAATGCTGCTTAGAAAAAGATGAATCTAAAAACTGCTGATTACATAGAATGAAAGAAGCCTGACGCCATTAGTCTATGCTGCCTGATTCCATTGTGCTGTAGAAGCGGAATCAGTGGTACCCATCTCTGTATCAGTGGGTGGAACTGAGGGGAAGAAGATAGGAGGGAGGGAACTGCATCGTGTTTGAAGAACTGATCACATAGGTCCACACATCGACCGGAAGTCACCAAGTGATGTCCTAACTACACATCTTATTCCATGTATGCCTACCCACTGATTCCATGTCAGAAAACATCCCCATGATGAACTTTTATTAATTTCATTTTACATGGAAGGGAGACTGGTTCTTGGGGAATGTCATAAAATTGTCCAAGTTCCCAGAGCCAGTACATGTTTGAAGTTAAGGGTCTGTGGACTACAGAGCTGATCAGCTAACAAAAGGGCATTGTATTTTGTGTGAACATTAAACACATTAAGTATTGTCTAGGGCACCACTGTAAACACCACATGTTATTTTGATATGCAAGGGTCTTTTTTCTTGAATGAGTAGATTAACATTTTAACGAATTCTGTCTTGTAACTTTTGTGTTTTGTACTATTCTCTCTACTGATGCTTGCTGTAAATCGTGTTTTTCTTTTCTTGTGTGATGTATGTTATGAGATAAGCACTTAAATTACCTATATGCACGAGTGTACACTGCATGCATGCCTGGTGCCTGAGGAGGTCAGAGGTCACTGTGTGGGTGTTAAGAACCAGACCCAGATCCTCTGCAAGAGCAGCAAGTGCTCTGAACCTCTGAGCCGTTTCTCCAGCCACAACAACGATTCTAAGATAAAAAGTAAGATTTTCCTTTTCTTTTTCTTGTTTTTGTTTTTGGAGACTAGCTTTCTCTATGCAGCTCTGGTTGTCCTAGAACTCTCTGTGTAGATCAGGCTGTCCTTTAAACTCACAGAGAACTGCCTGTCTCTGTCTCTTGAGTGCTGAAATTAAAGGTGTGTGGCACTATACCATCCTGTTTTAAGTAAGATTTGAATAAGGAAATGAGAGAATTTGATGCATGGACCTTCCGATATATTTTGACTGCTCAGAGATGTGAAGCTGACCTTTCCTCTTTCCTTCCCCCACCTCTCCTCCTTTTTTCTGGGGTGTGTGTGGTTGTATTCCATGATGAAACTAGAGCAGAAATAATTTTTTTGGATGGTGGTATGGGGGAGTTAAGACCAACAGGGTTAGTCAAGATTAGGCTTATTGTTATTTAATAAACCAATATAGGACAGTAGTAGGCTTAAGAGAAATAAAAATATTTATGAGTGCGTGCTTACTAAATTGTAGGTCAAGGATAAGAAATTATAACCTATATTATGACACCAGAGATGACTGAAGTTTATTGCTTTCAGTTAAATATAACATACGCTCTTTCATGTGAGGAAGTATTATTTCTAAGTATCTTCAAAATAAAGTCTTTAAAAGTGCCTTAATCTGTTACCTAGCTTGGCCAGAATAAGCAGAGACGCTAAGGATTTCTGCAGGGAAGCCCAGTGTTGAGAGCATGCATTCACTTTCTTTCCTATCTCGCCTCTGCAGAGACTAGTGTGCATGTGTGCACTGCAGAGAATAGTGTGCATGTGTGCACTGCAGAGAATAGTGTGCATGTGTGCACTGCAGAGAATAGTGTGCATGTGTGCACCTCCAACCTGTATATGTGGCATCATGTGAGAGATAATGTTTTAAGTGCTCCTACCAGATCATTGGTAGAATCTAGTTGTGGTACTTACTGCCATGGTCCATGCCTGCCATCCTGGCCACTTCATTGTGAGATGACATCCTCTTCATATCTCAAAATTTTAAAAAGCAAACAAAAGCCCACTAATGGAAGAAATGCACAAAAGGCAGACGAATGATTGCTATTACCGTTACTGGGCTTCCATCTTGGACCACAGATGTTAGAATTTGAAAGGGATATTTGCTCATTTTTAGCTACTTTTCTACTACCCAAAGTAAGAAACAAACAAAAATTCCACTTTTTTTTTTGTTTGTTTGTTTTTCGAGACAGGGTTTCGAAACGGCTGCCCATTGTTTTCTGATTCTGAAATATTTTATTTAAATAAAAGTGGAGTTTTGGGGCCGGGCGTGGTGGCGCATGCTTTTAATCCCAGCACTCGGGAGGCAGAGGCAGGCAGATTTCTGAGTTCGAGGCCAGCCTGGTCTACAGAGTGAGTTCCAGGACAGCCAGGGCTATACAGAGAAACTCTTTCTTGACAACCCCCCCCCCCCAAATAAAATAAAATATAAAAGAAAACAATGGGCATTTCTTTATAAGATGTACCTATCACCCTTAAATGTAGGGGACTCACACTGAAGGGGTGGAATCTTTTTGGTGTTTCTTTTTAAACAGAAAAACAAACAATAGAATGGTGTCTTAAAATTGTGACTTTGATAGGTTCTCCTTCTCCTTTGCTATATAGCCGAGGCTGGCCTAGAACTCAGGATTATTTATTTTGTCTACTTTAACCGCCACATGAGTGAGATTATAGCCATCTGTCACTATGCCTCGCAATTTCCCTCTCTCCCCCTCTTTTTGTCTTTCTGTCTGTCTCTGCCATCCCTCCACCCCCCATGTACAAGCATGCACACATGACCTTATACATGCTAGGTAAGTGATCTACCACTGAGCTATATCTACTGTCTCTACTGTCCCAGTAAGGCTTTGCGTTTTTTGTTTTGTTTGTTTGTTTGTTTTTTAAGTTTGTATATGTCCTAGCTGCAGTGAGCAGTTTGTGGCATTGTCTCTGCCATTATCTTATTTACTAACTCATCTGACCTAGGCTTGATTTCCAGTATCCACATGGTAACTCAAAACCGTCTACATGGGTTTCAGGTGATCTGATGCTCTCTTCTCATCTACACAGGGAAGTCATGCATGCAGGTAGTATGCATGCATATATACATATATACATACACACACGCAAGCAAGCAAAGCCTAGAAACTGGATGTGTAGATGACAGCATACAGTGAGTTACTTAACAGGGAGGTGCATGTGCTCCTGGCTGGGCTACTAGAACGGCCATGGGATGGAAGTGTGTTAGAGAGGGAAAGGAAAACAGCAAACTGCCTTTTCTTTTGAATGGTGTGGGTGTTTTGCCAGCATGTATGTATGTCTGTGTATTTCATGTGTACCTGGTGTCTGGAGACCAGAAGAAGCTGTTGGATCCCCTAGAAGTGAACTTACAGAGATGGTTGTAAGCCACCATGAGGGTGTGGGAAACTGGACTTGGGTCTCTGTAAGAATGACCTGTGTTCTTAACCTCTGTGCCATCTCTCCCCACCTGGAACAGTTTTTGTTTTTAGACTTACACTATGTTGCTGGGTGCCATGAACTCACTGTGGAGACCAGGCTGGTCTTAAACTCATACAGGTCTGCTTGTCTCCAGCTCCCTAGAGCCAGGATTAAAGGCATTATTACCGCGCCCAGCCCTTGATGACAGACTCTTTAATATAGCCTCAGAGGTGTTCAGTCAGTGTGTCTGAGGGGTACACATACATGTATGAGTGTGTGTGTGTCTGAGGGATGCACATACATGTTGAATGAGTATGTGTGTGTCTGAGGGGTGCACATACATGTATGAGTGTGTGTATGTGAGGGGTGCACATACATGTTGTATGAGTATGAGTGGAGGCCTGAGGTCAATACTGTATCTCCTTTTTTCTTGTTCTCCACCTTATTCTCCCAGACAAGGTCTTTATGGAACCTGGAGTTTACCAACTGGGTAGATTAATCAGCAAACCCTGGGGTCCTCATGTATTCTTCATCTCACAGTCATGGTACTGCCCACAGTACCATGCCTGGCTTCTTATGTGGGTGGTTTGTTTGTTTGTTTGTTTGTTTGTTTCTGGGACAAAGTTTCTCTGTTTAGTCCTGGCACTCGCTTTAAGGACCAGGCTGCCCTTGAACTCACGTAGATCTGCCTGCCCCTGCCTCCTAAGTGCTGGGATTAGAAGTGGTGTGCCACTATTGCCTTGCCTAACTATCTTTATAGCTTACATTACTATTTCTTATCTCAAAAGTCAACTCAAAAATGGATCACAGGTTTAAATGTAAACTGAAAAGCTAAACATTTTCTGGAAAAAGAAAGTAGAAAAAATTTTTGGAAACAGGAGCAAGGTAAAGAATTCTCAGATTTGACTCCAAAAATCATGATCTATAAAAGGAAAAAGTGATAAAGCTGGCTTCAAAAGCTTTCATCAAAAGCTGCTTTCATAAGCATGGACAGAGGACGAGGTGTTTAGTTAAAATAAATAAATAAATAAATAAATAAATAAATAAATAAATGCCTACAGAGTGCTACAGAGTGTAGTGCAGTCTCAGTACCTGTCATCTGTTACTTCTTTTTGCTCATCTGAAAACTATGCTAATGTGCTGTAATCCAAGCCCTTGGGAGGCGGAGATAGAAGGGTCAGGAGGTCACAGCCAGCCTGAGCCACGTTATAGAATGGCCAAACTTACTGCAGAGTGGGAAAAAGAACTCACCAATCAGATGTTCAGTAAAAGAGCAGTGCAGGTGGGCCCTGTGCCCGTGAGTTCCTCATCTGAGGAGCCATCCAATTGTAGGTCCAGAAGATTTTAAGATCATTAATATTAGAGGCATATTATGGTACATGTAAATATACCATGTTGGACAAGGGTCTTGAATATCTTTGGGTTTTGTTAGGGGATGGAATAGTCTCAAATTAGTGCCCCACAATTAAAAAATGGCTTGTTGCCTCTGGAATAAAGAATTCCAGTCTCCAGGTAAGAAAGCCCCAGTAAACTAGTTAGAAATTGGCAAGAGGGGAAAGACATTTTACCAAGAAGATGTACAGGTGGCCCATAAGCATGGACAGAGGACGAGGTGTTTAGTTAAACTTAATAAATCAAAAAAAAAAAAAAAAGCCTACAGAGTGTAGTGCAGTCTCAGTACCTGTCAGTCATCTGTTACATTTTATGTTTGCCTACCTGCTTTCCTGCCTTTGTGTGTAGTATGTAAGTGAATGTTCACGGTGTGCAGATGCGCTTGTGTGAGCATGTGTGCAGGTCACAGGGCAGTCACCTTCCTCTATTGCTCTCCACGTATCTTTTGAAGTGAGGTCTTTCGCTGACCCTAGAGCTGACTGTTGTGGTTGACTAACTGGCCAGCAAGTCCCCAGGACCTTCCTGTGCCCAGGTCCCCAGTACTGGTACTATACTCGGTTATGAGGCTGCTGGGGATCTAGACTCAAGTCTCCATGCCTGGACACAAGTACATGACCCATGACACCATCTCCCGAGCCCCTGCATCTTTATTTATATATAAATATATATTATATATTTAAACACTTAACTGAATATGCTGGGTTTCATTTCAACATATTAAGTACTTTATATGTCAGTTAAAACTACCTATGAATACAAATTTCAAACAGCTCATACTCTTGTTTTATGGCTTTACCATAATTTATTTGAGTTTCTGCTGTGTGTTTAAGATTTTTCTCCTTTGTAACTATTATAAATAATATTCTGATGAATAATTTTGCATATAAGGCCACAGTTGGGGCTCCTGGATGTTTAGAATAGATTTTGAGGTGTGAAGTCACTGTTCATGGGCCCAGTACACTGTTAAGTAGTCATCAACGTAATGTACAGAGAAGCTTTCGGTTTTCATGATTTTGGGTAGGGGATACACACACACATGCGTACATACATGCACACACACACATGTATTATATGCAGAGTGGAAAAGGGAAGGAAAGCCGCCTGTTCTCACCTCCACTCTGGGCTCCTGGCCTTTCATTCATCTCTCTTCTGCTCCTTGACATCGCTCTTCCTTTCTCTGTGACTGTTTGGGTTTCTTATGGCTCTGTCCTCAACCTGGCATTTGTGTTTACATTCTGCTTCTGTTAATCAGAGCCAGCCCTTCCCCTTCCACTACAGTTTACAGTATATAATAGCTTGTTTCTTTAGAAGTGTAGAACCCAGTTTCATATTGCCCACTAGATGCCTTTGCCTTAAGCCATGCTTCACAAACTCAAGTGTGTGAAGTTTACCAACTCATCCACTTTCCCTGAGGACTACATGACCTTTCCGTGCTGGAAGCAGAAAGTCTGGAAGGTAGCCTACATTTCCCTTTGAATTTTGCTCAGTACATCTTGTCAGTTACCATGTGTTAAGATTCTATTTCCAAAATAGCACCCTAATTTGTTACCTCCCCCTTTTCACTGTTTGTAATTGAGGGCCTCACATTTCATGTGCTGCTGCGTTGGAGTCTAACTCTGTGCCTATTTCTGGTCTCATATCCCTCTTTTATCTCGCCCACTAAAGCGAGTTTGTATTTTTAAATCCTGGATTTTAGCATCTTACTCATGTTCACTGTCCAATATTGCCAGTAAAGCAAAGCCTGCTGTCCTTAGCCCAGCGTTTGTGTGCCTGGGCTCTAGAGCTTGGCTCCTGCTGTTACAGCCTCATGTCTGCAGTGCCTGTGGTGACTATAGGCTGTGCCAAGGCACTTCCTTTGATGTTACGTGTCTTTTTTTCTGGCCCGAGGGCCATTGATCATCCATGGTCTCCACTTGCCAGATCTCTATGACATTCAAGCTCCGATGCTACTGTAACTTCCCAGGGAGGGGCCCCCACAGTGAGACCTCCTCACCCTATTCCCACTCCTCAGTGCCACATCAGAGTACTTATCTCCCTACCACAGTTAGAGTGTCCCTGACCACTAAGCTAGACTGTAACACACCTTCTCAGACCACCTAAAGCAGGAACTGTGTGCACTGTTTATTACCTTAGAGTATTTAATAATTAATGTATTTAATAGACATGTCTTGAGTAGATGAAGGAAGACGGGTCTCAGGGTGAAAGGCAAGGAAGGGTTTGATGTTGAGGCAGAGTTCAGGTGTGGAAGCCATAGGAACGGAGCTTCTTGTGTGACCAGCTCTAGACAGGCCACTTTCTCCTTGCTAGAAGTAGCAATGGCAGCAGTACTAAAACAGCAGTTGCTTTTGAAATGGCAAATGCCTGCACATTTCAGTCTCTATTACAAGTACTGGTGGATCCTGGACAGCAAGCTGCTCACTTGAAATGTGGTTTTCACTTATAAGTGGAATGACGTGAGACTTGGAGGAGACATGCCCGTCCGTTACAGGTCAGGTTATACTTGGCTTTGTGATAGCTTGGGTGCTTGTGGACCGGTTGCTCTTGCCTTGTCTCATCAGATGTTCAGACAGTGAAGATAGGTCGGCTGAGTCACTTTGAGACAAGTAGCCCAGAATTCTTATTTAAGGTCTCTGATGTGAAATTTCCAGGGTGACGAAGCATGCAGATGTGAACAGAGTTCCACGTTATTTCCTGATGTGGCTTGACTTTTCTACCTCTTCCTGCTGTCAACCCTGTGTGCCACTAGCCCGCCTTGCTTTCCATACTGTCTCTAGAGATGTATAGTTAGCAGCAGTGACTAATACATTGTCAAGAAACGCTACTATAACCTTTTAAGTCTGACGCGTAAGCCAGAGCTGAAAGCTGTAGCCTCTGCACTGCCTCTGGATGACTGCATGTTCCCACCAAGTGAGTCACATCATGAATATGCATGAACTTATAAAAACAAGCTTTTATAAGAAACTCTGATGTGCGGAAACAAACCTCATCAGTAGTAGTTCCCAAAAGCTCTCCACCATTGCTGCCCGGGCCTTGACTGTGTCCCTCCCCTCATCTCTTGTACTGAATTTTAATGATTTTTCCCTATTCTTTTTCCACATGGAGGTACTTAGTTTTACTGTTTGGCTACTCCCTTTGGATGAGTGAAACTGCCAAGATGCAGGTTAGGTTGACGAACGGGTAGCAGCCTGGGCCACACCGGCACATCGGACTTCTTGATACTTACAATAAAAAGAAAGTATTTCTTGTCAGTTGATTTCTCTCCTTCTATCTTGTGGTCCTGAGGATGGAGTTTAGGTCAGACTCAGTAGCAAGCCCTTTTAGCTGCTGGATGTTTGTAAATGTTAAATAATGTTCCTGGGGACTAGAGATGGCTCGGCAATTAAGAGCTTTTACTCCTCTTGCAGAGGACCGGAGGTGGGTTCCTAGCACCCTTGTTGGGTGCTCACGACCACCTGTGACTCCAGTTCCAGGGATCTGATGTCTTCTTCTGGACTCCTCTGGCACCTGCACTCAGGTGCACAGGCACACATAAAAGTAAAATCAATTCTGATTAGGTAGCGGGAGTCTCAGCACTCAGGCGGCCGAGGGCTGTGCCCACCTAATCGCTCCACCAGTCAGCTTTATGGCAGTGATGTCTTTTCAGTGAGATCATACACAAGAGCACTGGAGAGATAGCTGATGCAAACTCCTGCTTAGTGCTGTGGGACATTCCAGGGCTACTTACATGACCTTTGAAAAGTAATACTCACTTGATTTTCACAGTAGACTGCATTTAGAAAATATTACTGTTGTGTTAGTTAGGTTTCGACAGTTGGAACCCAAAGCAGCTTGGGAAGATGAGGGAAGTTGAGGAAGTAGGAGGGCAGGGGCCTCGGAAGAATCACTCATTTCTTGTGGCTGTACTTGTGTGTTACCCCCGCCCCCTTTTCTTCTTCTTCTTTTTCTTTTTCTTTTTTTTTTTTTTTGTATTGTGAGACAGGGTCTTACTGTGTAGTTCTGGATGGCCTGGAGATCACTCTGTAGACAAGGCCCATTTTGGACTTAAGAGATTAACCTACTTCTGCCTCCTGGGTGCTGGGAATAAAGGCATGTGGCTTCTGCCTGTCAACCTGTCTTCTTATAGCACCCAAAAACAGTCCAAGGGTGGCACTTTCCATAGAGAGCTGGGTCCTCCCACATCAGTCATCAATCGAGAAAATGTCCTACAGGCTTACCCAGCCTAGTGGGGACACTTTCTCCATTGAGGGTTTTCTCTTCCAGTGACACTAGCTTGTGTTAGGTTGATGTAAAACTACTAAGCACAATGACCTTAATTTTGGTTATTTCACCAGATGGCTTTTTTTCTTTTTTCTCTCTCTCTTCCTTCCTTCCTTTCTTCCTTTCTTCCTTTCTTCCTTCCTTCCTTCCTTCCTTCCTTCCTTCCTTCCTTCCTTCCTTTCTTCCAGATTTATTTTATGTATACGAGTACACTGTAGCTGTCGTCAGACACACCACAAGAGGGCATCAGATCCCATTACAGATGGTTGTGACCATTACACGTGGTTGCTGAGAATTGAACTCAGGACCTCTGGAAGAGCAGTCAGTGCTCTTAACAGCTGAGCCATCTCTCCAGCCCACCAGATGGCTTCTTACATGTTGTCATTTATGCAAGGTGTTGTGCCATACCCTTGCAATCCCAGGACTGGAGAGGCTGAAGCAGAGGGCTTGATGTCTGCCAGCTTGGGCTCTAGAGTGAGTACCAGATCAGCTAAGGCTACTCAACCCCATTCTGTTTCCATTTAAGATTTTTGAATCACTATGGAAATAGAAAGTCTCTGGGTGCGCTTATGAGCAATCATGTATATTAGTTATTTTGTGTGGAAGACCAGCCCTAAAAGTGGAAGGTATCATTATATGGTTTGGGTTTTGGCTTGAATAAAAAGGAGAAAGATGAGTACTAGCCTTCCTCTCTGCCTATTCCCTGTGGATGTGATGTGACCAGTTGCTGCTACCGCCTTCTTCTCCCCCCCCCCCCCCCCACCTCCTGTAATGCACCTTCTATCTGGTTACTTTTGCCAGGTATTTTGTCCCAGTATCTAGACAATTAACTAATCCTGCTAGTTTGTTTTGCTGGCTGGATAATGCATGCATGCACACAGGCAGGGCCCGCGTCTGTACTCCCCCAGGGCTTCCTACTCCACGGAGGCTGTAATGGCACATGGCCTTTGATACTTGAAGAAAGCTAGTGCACACAGGGTGGACGTGTCGACTGCCAGCAAGAGCAAACCTTGCTGTGCTTACCTCACAGGTCTGCCTATTAAATGTCTTGGACTCAGGGGACTTTTTTAGGTAGAGAACTATATTCCAGGAAATGTATACAGTGAAGAGCTTAGACTCGGTACTGCAGCTACAGCTTTAATAAGATGGTGGGAATTCCTCTCATTCACTAGGTTCCTCCGTGCTTCCTTGCAATGAAACCTCAGACTCCTTTACTTGTGTAATTAAATGGTCAGACCTTGTGGTATAGCTAATACAAAAATCAAGCTTATTTAAAGTATTTGTTGTTGTTGTTGTTGATATAAAGGTCTTCTAGCATGATCAGAAAGTGCTTCAAAGCAGGTTCTTTAACCAGTGAGTGAAACTTTGATCCTGTTGGTAAAGACATTGATAAGCAGAGCATCCCACTCCTCAGAGGTCGCTGCCCTCAATAGTGCTCAGCACTGCCACAGACCGAGGTCGTCTGTTACTCCTGTGAGAAATTGAGAGGCATCCTGTAACCAAGCAATCAGTTGATGTTATTTGTTTAAAAATTTTTTATTTTATATATATGGGTTTTTTGCCTGCAGGTATATCTGTGCACCACAAGTGTGCCTGGTACCTGGAGAGGCAGAAGAAGGTATCAGGTCCCTGGAAATGGAGTGTGGGGGCTGGGAACTGAACCACTGAGCCATCTTTCCATCCTGCCAGCACCTTGTTGTTGTGTTTTGACTTTAGTAGCAAAATAACTAAGCAGTAGGTGGAAGGCATATAGGGCTAGTCAGGTGAACCCTTAGGCTACATCTCCCTGTTTTCAAAGTGTCTCTTCTTACCCCTCCAGGCTGCGATGGACTTCAGTCAATGTTTGGAGAGCTGTGTAAAGAGTTGTGTCCCTGTGCTCTGGCCATGGCGACTGAACAAATCTGTACTAAGTGGCTGACCTTTGGTCAGTGCCTCTCTTTCTCTGTGGACTTGTAATTCTGTTTTTCGTTTGTACAAATAGTTCTGACAGCTTAATGCTTGTTTTTCTCCTTGCATCTTAAGAGTTTTCTCTTTTGGTATAAAATGACTGAGATTACACTGGGTGGCTGCAGTTCTTGTAAAAGTGTGTGCTCTGTGGGGACCAGCGATGTTGGCTCTTATGAGACCTTTCTCAACAAACCAATGCACACTTGGCTCTAGCTCCCTAGTCGAACCCCTATCGGGAGCTTGTTCTTTCTTCTCCTGTGTGTGTTTTGTTTCAGCTAGTTACTGATGTGGTTGAGGTGGCGGCTTTCCTGGGGGACAGTACAGCTTTGAACTACCTTCCCTGTCAGGTGGAAATGATGCACCCCAATGCCCATGGATCACTCATCTCAATAACGGCTTTATTAGTGTTTTTCCTCCGAGGGAAGGTTCAGGAGCAAAGGCTGATGGTTTCATAGCCCCGGTGTTGTTTGGTGATGGGCAGGGACTTGGAAGAAGTCCTGTAAGTGCTGGGCAGCACTCCCCACTGAGTTGTATTTTCTGCCTAACCCCTGGGCCTTGTTAGTTAGTTAGTTTGTTTGTTTGTGTTTGTACGGACAAAGAATCAGGTAGCCTGGTCTGGCCTTGAACTTTGTATGGAGCTAAGGATAACCCTGACTCTGATTCTCCTGTCATCTCCTGAGTGACAGGATCACAGCTATGAACCGTGCAGCAGACTGACATACATAATACACCCAGCTCTGATTATTAAGATGATGTCTTATCACTTCATATGATACATGTGATGACTCCTGTAATCCCTGAAGAATCCAGAGGATTGCTTGGACTTTGAAGCCAGCCTGGGCTAATGGCAATGCTTTGCCTTAAAACAAAACAAAACATAAGCAAATAATTTTAAAGGAACTCTGCTTCTGTGATATTAAAGACAGTATTTTAAAATATTGCCCATGTATATTTTAAAAACAAACTTTATCAGGGAGAAGGTTACTAGTCCTCCAGGTGAAGCCTAACTAGTAGTATAGCTGCAGGTTAGTGGGTGTCACTGCTGGCACTGGAGACATATGTCTTGAGAGATCAGTGTCACAGTAAAATGACACAAATGAATACAGAAGAGTAGAAATGCGATATAAAATCCCCACAGGCTTCATCTAGTCCCTGTGTTGTACTAGAGGCTGGTGCTTACAACATCTCACCTCATGTGCTCTATGTAATGTCTCTGCTCATGTGCTCTATGTAATGATGTCCCTGCCTCATGTGCTCTATGTAATGATGTCCCTGCTCATGTGCCGTATGTAATGATGTCCCTGCTTTTGGACTTAGCTGGTGCTTTGGAAGTTTCTCTGCAGTCGGTTGAATCTTTTGGAGAGGTGAACTGCAGTTACAGAGCAACACAGCGTCCCCTTCCTTTGATTGTGTGACAGGGTCTCACTGTGTTGCCCACGATGCCCTTGTACGCAGGACCCTCCTCCCTCAGCCCCCATTGCTGGTGTTACAGACATGGACCACCACCCCTGGTCTTTTCTTTATTCTTTGAAAGGACTTTCAAGGGGATAGCAAAATGCAGTTGTAGTCTTTACAGCCCATTGTTTAGTCTTTCGTCTGCTGATATCTTGACTTTACCTTGGAACCCTGACTGGTTTTTAGTATTCATGGTTACTTACCGTTCAGATTAATCCAGACCTAAGCCTGGACTGCCAAAATCGACCTCAGATATTCCTGTCTCCCTTTGCTTAAAGGGGAGTTACTATTTGGTTTTGTATGAATTCCTACGTACATTGGTTCCGTCCTCACCCTTCAGACACTCCGTCAATCTCAGTGGTTTAAAGTCCCGCCGTTCACTGGACGGTGTCATGGCCAGTGTGTCACTGCGGCATTTGCTGTTGACCTCCTGGACATCAAACCTTACTGATTACTTTTTAACAAAATGACAATTAATGCGGAGAGAGACCAAAGCCTTTCTTTTACAATCTGATAATTGTAATGAATGAATTGACTTTTAAGTTTGAGTATTGGCAGAAGAGGAGGTGTTGGTTTCTAATGAGTTTTGTTAGTTGATCAAGCTCTGTTGAATTATGAGATGCTTATTTTGTATTGACTTAGCAATTATTTATTTCTCCCTACCTCCATATCTTGAGCGGGTCACTTCTTGAGGCTTCCTACGTCTTCATTTGAACAATTGCAGCTTGCACTGTGATGTGTGCTCTCTTACGTCATCCCCGCCATCTGACCTCATCTCTGGAACGCTGAGATGGATTTGTCTTCTTTAAACCATCACTCACTCCAGTTTCCATTTTGCAGACTCCCATTCTCTGTGCCAGATGGCCTTAGCTTTTCTTTTGGCTTCTTCCCTGGCAACATTTGCTGACTTGTGGTGTAGGGGTTGTACCATTTGCACCACCCATAAGAGATCTTATAACAATGATTCTGATTAGTTACTGGTATCAAAAAGTACCAACCTAGTTCTGCCTTAATGCTGGCTTTGCACACATGGGCACTGGCTGTGATCCCAGCATGGGACAGAAGAAGTAATCAACTTAGAATCAACTTAGTGTTTTGAGAGCATCACGGCAAGGCTGGAAGGACGTTCAGTGGGTAAAGTACTCAGATAGGGAACATCCATCTAAAAACTTGGTATAGCAGTGTCTGTCACCCAGAGCTGGGAGGAGGGACCTTTGAACCCTGGAGCCTAAATAATATCTTCTGTCCTTTAAGTTGTTTATCACTGGCAGTTTGTCACAGCAGAAGGAAGGGAGTAACACAAGAGTTATTTCGTAGTTTTGAATAAAAAGCATATTTTCACATCTATTCTCCCTCCTTTACCCATACTAAAACAGCATCGCATAGTACTTGCTTATTAATGCTCTGTGTTTTGTCTTGTTAACCCACAAAGTGCTTTTACATACATATTGTAATTTAAACATCATTAAACTATCCAGACAGTTCCACTCTTTGACAGTTGAAGAAACAGATTTGGGGGCATAAACTTTGCTCCGGCTCAGTAGCTAAGCACAGAAATCTCTGCTTCAAAGACGCTGCATAACCAGTTTGTTTCCCACTAGTATGGTGATATACCCCCTTCCTCTCCCTCTCTCCTTTCTTTTGTTTGACACTTGATCCTGGGTTTTGTTACATTGCCCAGACTGGTCTAAAGCTCTTCGGAGCAGGGAATCCCCCTGTCCCAGTCTGTGGAGCAGGACCTCGGGCACATGCTGCCCCCTCCCCCTCCAGTCTGTGTTGCAGGACCATGGGTGCATGCTGCCACACTTGGCCATACTTGTTTTCTTTCTTTCTTTCTTTCTTTCTTTCTTTCTTTCTTTCTTTCTTTCTTTCTTTCTTTCTTTCTTCCTTCTTTCTCTCTCTCTCTTTCTCTCTCTCTCTCTCTCTCTCTCTCTCTCTCTCTCTCTCTCTCTCTCTCTCTCTCTCTCTCTTTTTCGGTTTTTGAGACAGGGTTTCTCTGCATAGCCTTGGGTGTCCTGGAACTCACTCTGTAGACCAAGCTGGCCTTGAACTCAGAAATCTGCCTGCTTCTGCTAGGATTAAAGGCGTGTGCCACCACTGCCCCTGTTTTTGTTTTCAAGACAGGGTTTCTCTGTGTAGCCCTGGCTATCTGGGAATCCACTGTGTAGACTAGGCTAGCCTTGAACTCAGAGATCTGCCTCTAAGTGCTGGGCTTAAAGTGTGCGCCACCCCTTCTGGGTGTACTTGTTTTCTAGAGAAGCTAACCAGTCGGGCCTGGTGTTGGATGAGAGGCTGGAGTGGAGCTCCACTTGGCAAACAAACAAACTCTACAAACCCCTTCTTAAATGTATTTTTAAAATCGATTTATGTAATCATTTTATTTTAGAGACAGGGTCCCTCTTATTCAAGGTTAGCTTCTTGTAGCTGAGGCTGGCCTTGAACTGATGGCCTTAGTACATTAACTAACTGTCTTTGTCAGGGTTTCTATTCCTGCACAAAACATCATGACCAAGAAGCAAGTTGGGGAGGAAAGGGTTTATTCAACTTATACTTCCTCATTGCTGTTCATCACCAAAGGAAGTCAGGACAGGAACTCACACAGGGGAGGAACTTGGAGTCAGGAGCTGATGCAGAGGCCGTGGAGGGGTGCTGCTTACTGGCTTGCTTCCTCTGTTTTGCTCAGCTTGCTTTCTTATAGAACCCAGGACAAGCAGCCCAGGGATAGCACTACCCACAATGGGCCCTCCCATCCTTGATCACTAATTGAGAAAATGCTTTACAGCTGGATCTAATGGAGGCATTTCCTCAGGGAGGTTTCTTTCTCTGTGGTAACTCCAGCTTGTGTCAAGTTGACACACAAAACCAGCCAGTACATTAACTTACCTAGTTTCTCTCTCTCTCTCTCTCTCTCTCCCTCTCCCTCTCCCTCTCCCTCTCCCTCTCCCTCTCCCTCTCCCTCTCCCTCTCCTGTCTCCCTCCCTCCCTCTCCCTCTCCTTTCCTTCCTTTCTTCCCCCTTGTTTCACAATAACAAATTGATAGCTTTTCAGAGTTATTACAGTTTGGAGTTTGGGATCACAAAGCCCTAAGTTCTAATTCTAGCAGGGTATTTATTAACACTGTTCAAAGCCTCTATGATGGGTTGCTGTTACCCATCTGATGGTCTTTGTGGAAATCAAGGTAGGGACACACATTAGTGTGTCCCTGGCGATCGTGGAGGCTGAAGGACCCATTTCTTAGTCCTGCTTGTTTTGGAATTAATCCAAGTTTCATGGTTGTCATTTAGTAGTTTTCTTCAAAGTTAGAGTATTAAAATGGTTACTTCCCTCTCTTTTTAACTAATGAAACCATTTGATACTAATTAAATAATAATTTAAACTATTAATTAACACTTTGATCCTTCTAAGTACTGAGCCGTGGGGTGTTAGGCCATTGTTCCATGCCTGAGTTTTACCCTTCATACCCCTAGGTTTCAGAACGTAATTTCACTTTCCAGAGATCTCTTTTATCTCATACTTTACGAAAAGAATGTCCTGATGATTGAAGTATTAACGAATTGAACACAGTGCAGTTTTTAGTGATTAAGATAAAACACTTTGGTTACATAGAACTCTTATTGCAAATTCACCTTGTAACAAATTTCTAGGAAAAAACAATTACTCACGTCTGAAAGCTCCTCCGACCCACCACAGTGTGGTGGGAGCACAGTGTGGTGGGTGAGCATCTGTGAAGGGTCACGGTGCTGTGTCGAGGGTCCCTTGCATACACCAGCACTTTGGATAGAATGTCCTTTGGAGAGGGACTTTTGGTGGAGGGAGCTGGTTGGTACATCTGAGTCTTCAGTTACCAAAATGTTTTGCTCCTTCTGTGTTAGTGGAGAGCTATGGCTTGCTTGCACTAGAGAGCGTGTGCCAGTGGCACACCATGAGTTAGCTGAGGTGGTAGTCCAGTTCTGAGGCTGACTTCCCATTCTAGACTCTTTCTGGGGATTAATAGGAGTACACTGTCATTTGTGTCTTGTCTATGATGCCTTAAAACCATTCATTTTAAAACCTAAGCATGTGTGTAATATTCCACAAGATTAATCTGTGAAGTTTGCTGTTTTCCTTAAAACAGAGCAGCTCACGGGCCGTGCTTTGTTATCTGACACATAGAGAAAAGGTTCAAGATTGCCTGTGTTCAATGTTCCATTTGCAGAGATACCACCATGCCCTCTCACTTAGTTATGTCAGCCTGTGAAGTCTGTGAGTTCTGCTCTGTGCACAATGTGGACATGCCACTTCCTGCTTGCAATCCTCACCCTCCTCACTTGCTTGCATAGTAGAGAGAACCTGCATTGAGGCTCTGGCGAGTTTTAGGGGCAGCCGTCTAAGTCCTGGCCCATGGCACCCATTTCAGCTTACCTGGATTCTATTTTGAACCTGATATGCAATCTGTCCCTCTGTGGCCATAAGCTAGTGACCGCGTCAGGCACTTCTGTCCCTGCACACAGTAAAGCTTAGTTTGTTTCAGGTCTGGTGGGGGTCCTGCTGTGGTTTTCATCTATGTTAGCCATTGCTAAGACTCCTTATTCCAACTTGTTCACCCTCTACTTAAAAATCCTATTTGGGGGCCGATGGTGTGCACTTTTACCTGATCACAGTACTCAGAGGGCAGAGACTGGCAGATCTCAAGAGTTTGAGGTCAGCCCGGTCGCATACATAGTGAGTTGCAGAACAAGTAGGGCCACACAGTGAGACTCTGTCTCAAACAAAACAAAAAATATTGATAGTAGTTACCTCTGACTGTAGACACAGAGCTAAGTCCCCTGGCTTTAGCAGGGTCCAAGGAACACAGTTACTCACTAGCATCTGCTCTGTGCCCAGTCTCAACCTTGTCACTTCAGTGGTTCATCTTGACCCTCCGTGAGAGTGACCTGTTTGCCCACGGCTATAGTCATATCTATTTTACTGGGGCAGCCTTCATTGTCCTTGTCATGAAGCGTGGAACATGCCAGATAGCCCTGCTTCTTCTCATTGTTCCTGGACTCATCTCGACTTGTGGTTCATGTAAATAGCATATTTCATAGTACTTGGCTGTTATCAAAAGCAACAACTAATAGTAATATAACTAAGATTACTGGTGTAAACCAAACACGTGAAGTAGATGTTACTCCATTTTAGAGATGAGCAAGTTAACATAATGGTTAAAACCCAAACTTAGGTCACTAAATGGCATAAGTAGATTCAACCCAAGTAGGTCAGATTTGAAGCTTTAAGTCTGAAACATACAGACCTGTTGGACTGATCACGATTCTGTTTAAGAGTTATTCGGGATTGGCCCTCCTTACTGTCCCATGTAACCTGCAGTTCCTTTCAGAATCATTTGATGCCTGATTTTTATTCATAACTTAGAATTGTTACCATGAATACATGAGGATTAGGTCCAGAGTTGCAGTAGACATTCCTACTTTGAAAATGAATCCCCTCCCTGATGGAGAGTCACAGGAAGAGCAAAGCCAGAGCGTTGGGAAATGGCTCAGCCTGTATGGTACTTGCTGTGCAAGCAGGGAGCCCCGGGTTCCAGTCTCCAGCTCCCTGTAAAAAGCTGCAGGTGATCCTCACCTGTAACCCCATTGTGGGGGTGGGGAGAGAAGTGGGGAAGGGAGCAGAGACAGGAGGGCCCTTGAGGCTTGCTGGTCAGCTGATCTAGGTGATCCATGAGCTGCAGATTCAGTGAGAGACCCAGGCTCAAAATATAAGGTAGAGAGCCATAGAAGAAGATACTCTGGCTCCCACGTATACATGGCATGTGCGCCTGAAGATATATAACACATGCACACCACACACGAAGGAAAATTAAAAAGTCAAAATTTATGCGGCACCAAGGAGAAAGCATTATAAGCCATGATCAGAGTATTATACGCACATGAAATTCCCTAGAAATTCTCATTTCTAAGAAATGCTGTCAAAGCAGTGCTCACTGGCATTAGTTACAGCCTTCTCTAGGAGGTTGTAGCTATTCTTTGAAATGGTTTTGGGGTGTGACTGTTGGTAAAAGTAGGACTAGATGACCCCCAGCACCCCATTGTCTTTGTGGTTCAATACACCTACCAGAACCTCATCTCATCCACACCTACTCTGTGATTGTGATTTCCAGGTGGGGCAGGGGTGGAATGGGGTGGGAGTGATGGTGTGCCTGTTCAAGTACTTTATTCTCTTCGTTGCCCTGAGAATCCCCTCAGTTTCTTGGACATAGCTCTTTCACCTTGCCCGGGTGGTCTCCTCTTTGCTTGAGCAAAGGCCACTGAAGTGATAAGGGTAGGAAACAGGTGTTTTCCCCTGGTTCGTTTGCTCACTTGTTTGTTTGTTTGTTTGTTTGTTTGTTTGTTTGAGACGGGATCTCATGTAGCCCAGGCTGGCCTTGTATTTACTGTAAGGATGACCTTAACCTCCTGACCCTCCTGCCTCCACCTCATAAGCACCAGGATTACGGTTCCCTAGGACACTGGTTCCTGAGTGTGTGTGTGGGTCATATGCCTTATGCTTGGTGCGGAAAGGTTTGAGTTGACAAGGCCACTTTCTGGAGTGCATTAGAATTTGGAAGAGATCCCCGCCCCCCCCCCCCCCCCGCCCCCGTGGTAATCTACCAGTCATTATGTTTGTTGGCCATGTTATTCACAAAAGGCAAATTGAACAGAAGAGAGTAAGAGGAAATGTGTGGAGGTGTTTTTTGTTAGAATCTGTTGTGTGCTACTATGAAGAACCATCCTTGGCCTTGGTTCTATGAACTATAGATTTGGAGCCACAGCAGAGCAGTGGTCGCCTTGCTCACGCTGGCCATCACGGCTCTGTTGAGACTGGGGAGCAGCCAGCCTGCTGCTTGGCAGAAGCACACTAAGTTGTATGGAAACCTGTCCAGACTTGACTGCTGAAGGTCCTGAGACTCCAGTGCTGTCTTGGCAGATGAACATTTGGAAGATACTACTAGATGGGCTAATTTTCTAGTGATTTTAAAACTTTACTATTTAATTTTTTCTTCATAGGTCTGGGATCAGCTTGAATTCACAGTCTACACATGCCATTTCCTAGCGGTGTGACCTGCTGTTCTGGCTAGTTTTCTGTCAGCTTGACACATACTGAAGTTATCGGGAGGAGGGAGCCTCAACTGAGAAAACTCCTCCATAAGATCAGGCTGTAGTCAAGCCTGTAGGGTGTTTTTCTTGATTAGTGATTGATGGGGGAGGGCCCAGCCCATTGTGGATGGTGCCATCCCTGGGATAATGGTTCTGGCTTCTATAAGATAGCAGGCTGAGCAAGCCATGAGGAACAAGCAGCACCCCTCCGTGGGCTCTGCATCAGCTCCTGCCTCCAGGTTCCTGCCCCATTTGAGTTCCTGGCCCCCAGTGCTTTAGATGGTGAAGTGTTAAACGGAACTTTTGGTCATGGTGTTTCATTATAGCAATAGTAACCCTAACTAAAACACCAACTTTATGTAGTTTAGCACCTTCATGTGTTCAACTTTATTACTTAGAGAAGGATGCTTACAAGAATTGCTACTTATCAGTGGTGGCGCACGCCTTTAATCCCGGCACTTGGGAGGCAGAGGCAGGCAGATTTCTGAGTTCAAGGCTAGCCTGGTCTACAGAGTGAGTTCCCTGATAGCCCGGCTATACAGAGAAACCCTGTCTCAAAAACCAAAAAAAAAAAAAAAAAAAAAAAAAAAAAGTTGCTACTTACAGGGCATAAAACATCTACAGATTTGACAGTGCTGGGTGCATAATTTGCCTTCAGTAAAACAGAGCTGCTGGAAGTCTCAGCTGAACTGTGGTTCGTTTTCTGAGCACTTTGTTCATGTCGTTTTTGCACTCTGCATGTACAGTAACAACAGAGCAGAGACAGGGATGCTCGGTGTGGAGTGCGTCCATCTAGCATGCCCAACACCTTGGGTTGGTCCCTGAAGCATATGAACTAGCCTTGAAGCGCGCATGCTTGTAGCTCTAGCTCTGAGGAGGTGGAGGCACAAGGATTTGAAGTTCATGGTTATCCTGTGCAGCATTGTGAATTGGAGGCCAGCCTGGGTCACGAAAGATCCTGTGTCAGAAGGAAAACAACATCAAAATGCAGATTAAGTTCAGAGATTTCGTAGGAAAAAAATTTTGAATTGACAGATAAGGGCTTGAACACAGCTGGCCCAGGTGTCTCCAACAGGCTTTCCTGGGCACAAGTCCTGTTGCATTGAGCTTTGTCTAGAAAACTGCTTTAAATTGGTACGGCTGGGTGGCACATACCTTAATTCCAGCACTCTGGAGGCCGAGGCTGGGAGATTTCTAGCTTCATTGCTAGCCTGGTCTACAGAGCAAGGTTGAGGACTGCCGTGGCTACAGAGGAAAATAACTCTCAGCCACTTACCCTTGTTTTCTTTCCTGTTGCTTGGCAGAAATTGATCTAAAGTTTGCCAACAGTGGGATCCTTGAGGAGAAGAGGTGGGAGCTGGGGCAGTTAGCCTGAATCAGCTTATCCACAGGCAGGGAGAAGTGTTCCCACACCTCTGGTAGCTCTCCTAAGATGAGGTGAGAAGCAGAGTTGGACCCTGCCTGTGTTAGAACCCATCCCTTAACCGTTGTCTTACATCAGATGGTCCTCGAACCTAGAGGCTGCTGCTGTTGCTCCTGCTGCTGCACGATGGGAGATGGCTCAGTAGGAGGGAAAGGGCTGGCCAGAGAGAAGCCCAGTCCTTCCCACATCCCAGCACTGCCACACTTCACAGAGAAGATGGAACAGACCCCAGGAAGTTTGTACATGGAGCTGTAACTGTGGGATGAGTTTCCAGAGCACGAGGAGCCTTTTTCCGAGGAGGCTTCCTCTGGCTCAGGGTTTCTGGATGCTCCATTTCCCGAAGAAATGTTAATTCATTAGCATCTATTTTTGAAGGGTTCCTGTTACACTGTTGCAAGAATACATTGCAAAATATGTTTTCCTCAGTGTTTTCCAGTGTCCAGACAGTTATTCTTCTCAATGCCTGTTCCTCAGGCAGATCAGTGAGCTAACTTAGGGTTAAAGCTTAGGGTTAGCTTCCTTCTTGGAGGTTTTTAATGGGTCCCTTATGGTAGCGACATGCTGCTGCCGTGCAATTCTTTTGCTGTTTCTTCTCTACAGTTTCTGGCCCTGTGGAGGTGGTAGCACAGATAATCAGAGCTTACAGCTTTTAACATTTCCCTGAAATTAAAAAAAAAAAATGTGTGTGTGTGTGTGTGTGTGTGTGTGTGTGTGCGTGCGTGTGTGTATGTGTGTGCGTGTGTGCATGTGTGTGTGTGTGCACGCATGTGTGTGTGTACTCTGCTATATTGAAGTAAGAAGATAACTTGCAGGAGTCTCTTCTCTCCTGCCGGCTGGGTCCTAGAATTGAACTCAGGGTTTCGGGTTGCCTTCAGGGGCCTTTACCTTCTAAGCCGGCTCATGTCCAGCCTCTTCTGTTAAAGCATACTTTTCAGCCTTGTTTGGCATCCAAAGTGAGACCCTTCTGTTCGCCTCACTTACACTTACAAGAGGATACATCCCTGGCTTTAACGTCTTATGAAAGCTATCTACTTCCGTGTGGCATTTAAGGCTGGTCCTGCATAAAGTAAATAGAATAGCAACAACCAAAAGTGCAGTGACCATGTGCCGTGTGCCCAGCATTACATTAAATATTTTGTTTATTTAATCCCAAGGGAAGCCCACAGACCTATTTTTAGCTCATTTTATGACCCTCCATTTTACATTCAAGAGAACTGTGTTTACTACCGATTATATTATGTAAAATCTGTAAGTGGTAGATCTTGAGTTCCAAACCCCTGTTTGCCCCGAGTCAAGACTTGCTTTTTTGTTCCTGCTCACAGGGGTTTGGAACTCAAGATCTTGAACAGAAGTGAGGAAATGTTGGGCGCATGCAGCTTGGCAGATGCTGTATAGACCTGTCAGCTTCCTGATAAAGCCAGTGGGGACGTCTCATCGTGAGACTCCTTACACAGTACGGAGGAGCAGTAGGCAGGAAAGGAGCTATCAGTGTGATAGGCAGACACCTCCCTTGCCCAGCGCCTTTTCTTGTTCTTGGTGGTGGTTATTGCGCTATTAACTACAAAGGGAGTGTTTATTTGACAACCATGGGCGGTTAAAGCAGATGAACTCTGGCTGCTGGCAGGCTGGCCACACGCCACCAGGCTGGGCTACCTGCGAGGTGCGCACATTGTTGGATCTCAGGAGACACAGAGCTTCTGTTTCATTTCACGACAGAGGTCATGTGGGGACACAGAATTCTGCTAAGTCTTCACGTGGAAGATATTGTCAGGTGACACGCACTCCTCCTACATGCTCTCCATGGAAGAACTGCTCGGTACTCTTAGCTTGAAGTATATTTCCCATGAAGCCAATATTGGGAAGTAAGTTTTCCTCTTCTAGAATGCTGCTTTTAAAAAAGGAACTCTGCCATGACTGGTGTGAAATGCAGCTCTCAGGAGCAGGTGATGATCTCGGCAGGGAGGAAGGCACAGCGGGTCGTGGACTTCTGTAAATCTGTAGCTTTTACTTCTTGGTAAAGTGATTAAAAGTGGACTGTAGTACTTTATTTCATTGTTTCAGGTGAAGATCAGTCTCTTCTACAGTATAGACATTTCCCGAAAGTTATGCTAATGTTAAGACAGACAGACAGACAGACTTAAAAAAACGGGAACTTAGGGTAGATACAAAGACAGTTTCATGAAAGCTTAATGACTTTGAGGAACTGTAAACAAGGCCAAAGCACTGGGACAGTGTGAGGAAGCATCAGAAGAGGGCTGGCTTCCCAGGAGGCCAGGGAGAGACCGAGCAGTGATGGTGGAGACTGCGTCCTCTAATGGGTATGGGATCTCTCCCAATAGACAGTAGGACAGTGCCATATGGAGGCCACATGTTGATGTCAGATGTCTTCCCCCGTTGCTTCTCATTCTTGGTTTTGTAGATTAGACTGGCCAGTCTTTGAGGTCTGTCTCCAGCTCTCCAGCACCATGGTCATGAGTGCACGCCACTACACTGGTTTGTAACTGCCTCACCTGGCCTTTCCCTACATGGGTGCTGGGGATCTGAACTCAATCCCCCATGTTATGCAAGGACTTTACCTATGGAGCCTTGTCTCAGGCTTCAACTCCTCTTTAGAAAGGAAATAGTTAAGTTTGTCCTCATTGAGCTTTTAAACTTTGTCCTAATAAATGTTACCTTGGAGGGGTAGGAATGGAGACTATTAGCTCCATTAGGTCTCCATTGTTTGGAGACCATTGAAATCACCGAGACAGATCATCACCTAGGTTGCAGCTATGGTCAGAGATGAGGTCCTTGCCTTGCACTGTGTCAGCCTGGGTTCCCCCTACCCCTGGACTTCAGTAATGGGCATTGAACTTAGGTATTCCGAAAGAATACACTCAATTCACTAGTTTGAAAATTATTGTAGGTTTGTCTTATTCTTGAGGCTCGTCGGAGTTTATGCCTTGGTTTCACAGGCTCACAAAAATAGTCACTGGCTTCAGACCTTACAGACTTGACAAACCAAGGTAGTTCCCATTGTAAGTGCATTTAGACAGCTCATGGGTCTTAAGTTTTTAGGAAAGAAAGAGAGGGAGAAGTGACTGCACACAGGTGTATAGGATGGAGGGGTGAGACAGCTGTTTCTGAGCATGGCACAAGGAGGTGAAGGGAAACCCTGCTGTTCTTGTGTGGCTAGATTGTGGAGGAAAGGACAGGTGAGAGAGTGGGACCTCGGGCTAAGCAGAGTTACCTTATAAGCTTTGCTAAGGAGTTTGAGAGCAAAGCGTTTAACCTGGGGGTGGGGGAGCATATTAGGCCGTCCATGAGCCCTGTCACCCAACCCAGACTGTGGGAAAGAGAGAAGACTGGGAAAGGAGTGGATAATAAGGAGGCTCCTCAGTGGCAAGAGAAGGTTTTGTGGGAGCAGCAGAAGAAGATAGTGGTCAGGGTATGCCATTGGGTACTGCTGGAGAGCTCTCAGGTGGGAGTGGACAAGTGCCCGTAGGAGTCTGTGTTATGAGCCTTGCAGAGAAAGCCAGATTCTAGAGGACAGGGGACCTTAGGTAAGGCTGTAACTAAGCCACTCTTAGAGACTTGGCTCTTAGGAGATACAGAAAAGTTAGAGGAGGAGATGGACTAGACTCGAGTTGTTAGAGATGGCTCAGTGGTTAAGAGCACTTACTGTCTTGCAGAGGACTCAGGTTTGGTGGCCAGCACCCACGAGGTAGTTTACAGTCAACTGTAACTCCAGATCCAGGGAATCTGGCATCATCTCTGGCCTCTGCAGGCTCCTGCATGCAAATGGCACACATAAACTCATGTAGGCACATTCACATACATGTAAAAATAATGAATGAAATAGTGAGAAGAGTGTATGGAAGGTTCTGGTAAGGATGAGGAGTATTTACTGTCTAGAATTCCTTTCTAGAGAAAAATTAGGTGGATGGAAGAGCAAACATTGAAGAGTTAGAGAATTAACATTGTTTTGAATACATATGTTAGTTGTTCATCATTACTTAAATTAACTATGTGTGTATATTCATGTACGTGCATGTATGTACATATACATGTGAATGTATACCAGAGCACATATGTGGAGGGCAGAGGAAAACTTTCAGGATTCAGTTCTTTCTTTCTACCATGGACTGTGGGGTTTGAATTCAAGTCGTCAGCTTTGCTTGCTGACTCATTGGCTCTGGTCTTTATCATTATGTGGAGCAAGAGTTACCACTGTTGAACTATGACAACATATCTGGTTTAATTCATACAGAGAAAAGAGTTAAAGAGATAGGGAAGATGGGGCTTGAGAAATCAAAGGGATATGAAAGATTAGTGATCAGAATTGAAGTTTTGATTAATCTAGGAATCATCATTAATGTAGGAACAGGATGGGAGCAACACATGGAAATGAAGGTTAGGTCTTGGCAATGAGGTAAGTTATGCACTAGAAATTTCCTAGAGAGAAGGGCATACTTAGGATGGGAAGACATGGTCAGTTACAAATCACTCTTTAGACATAGAATGATGATCTGGACATTGTTAGTTAGGACACAGACCAGCATACTAGTGTAGTGGAATGTCGTGAACAGTCAGAGGGGAGAAAGGTTCTACCTTCCCTCTGTCTCCAGGTAGAACTCGGGAAGAGAGACAGCAGTAATCCCATACATAGTGTAGAGCTATATTGAAGTCAGTGATATTGGGCACTGTTTTGTGGGCAGATCTCACCTGCGATTCTCTGGAGAAGGTCGCTCTGGCTCTCTTTATGGGCATGCTTTTGGAAACTGGTGCTAAGCAACCTCTTGTGGGTTCCTCATGTTACCGTTACCGTAACTTGGTGCCTGACCAGTGATCTCACTGAGTTGGTTATCTGCCCCCAGATATACTGGCTAGATAGCATTAGTGAGCACATTAAAAAATGCATTCATTAAAAACCAGACAATCATCTTGGAGCTGGCTTTAGCAATATCTGAATGAGTTGGACAAGTTGGGAAGAAAATCTTAAGCCTGAAAGCTACTCTGTCTTCCAGGCCGGTTGTGGGGAAGGAACAAGAGATGAATCAGTTGTAACTTAATGGGATCGGATATTACTTTTATATGGCATGTCACTTTAATACAATGCTTCATCATTAATGTCTTAGTTCTCTCACAGCATTAAGGAAAGCTGATAGTCTCCTATTTTATTATTTCTTGGCTCCACGACAGAGCTGTGCATTAAAATGCACTTACGGATCTTGAAAGGGAAGTCTAAGAGTAGTTAAAAAACAAACAAACCCCAAGTGGGTTGAGCCGACTTATAAACTAATAATACATAGCTAATAGCAGACAGGCTTTCTCAGAAGGTGTGGTTGGTGTGCCTGTATACTCCTTCTTTTCTGGAGCCTGCTCTGCCATACTCTTACTTAACACCAATATTAAATTTGGGACAAGATAGCAAAATATGCCATTTCATTATGAGCTTTTTGGGGTTTTTTGTGTAAGACTAAATATTTAGTGATTAGGTTATTGAGACAAAAGTGGCCTGATACAAAATTCTAGCAACAGTGAAAAAAATAACATCTAACATACACCTAATTAGATATTATACATCCTACTAACACATCTAATATTAGATAGTGTACCTGATTTGCACGTCATTCACAATCAGTAAATGTCAGGTACAGCCACATTTTACCGTTTTGTTTGCCAAAGGGATGGCGTGTACTTTTCAAACGATAACATAAATGCACATGGGGTCTTAGCTCTGTAGCTCTGCTTGACTAACATCATGAAGTAGCCACCCAAGGCTGGTCCTTCTTTGTGCTGGGTGTGTAATTGTTAGCTACCACATCTAGCTTCCTTTTTTTGTTTTCTTGTTTTTTGTTTTCTCTTTTGTAGAGTGCAGGTAAATTTCCAGTCCTCTCCTGTGCTAGGAAACCACCCCTGTGGATATGCCCAGTAAGGTGTATTTTTAATGTAAAGTAATTTAGTAGTGATGTTTTAAAATGTGTCAACAACCTGAGACTGTAATCTTTATTCTTAGTTTTATTTCTGAGAGTTTGTCTAATTGAAATAGGTTAAAACAAGAATGTAGCTGTAAGACTATTTATTGCAACAATTTTTAGAAAAGAGGCACAGGGGAAAGAAAAGCAGCCAGGCGTGGATAGTTAATGTTAAACCATGGAATGCTTTTATGATGTTGCAGGGACGTGTTTAAAGTCTTTGGCAGCTAAACTACGTGCTCTCAGTGGTAAAAACCACACTCTGTAATGGCACGTGTGTACAGCATAGCTTCAGTGTGTGCTCAGATACACACATAGGGAAAGAACAGATATCTTCAAGAGGGCAGGGCTAGGTGCTGCACGTGTTGCCATGGCGATGTTGGGAGAGGTTGGGATGGTGGGGAGAAAACTCTGAGCTGGGCTGCAGATGAACTGCTGACTCAAGTCTGATCACACAGTATGAATGGCAAAATTAGTGCTTTTAAACGGATGTAGATTTCGTAAATTTTCTATCATATGGATATATTACTTTCTAGTTTAAAAAAATGCAGGTCTTGGGACTGGAGAACTGCCAGTCAAGGCTACTCACTGCTCTTGCTGAGGACCCAGGTTCAGTTCCCAGCACCCACATGACAGTTCACAGTTGTTTGCAACTCCATCATCAGGAGATCTGAAACCCTCTTCTGACCTCAAGGGCACCAGACACACACGTGACACACACATGTACCCATCAAAAATAAATAAATAAATAAATAAATAAATAACCAACCTTAAAAAGGTAATACAGGACTCGAGACATAGCTCAATTGTTAAAAGCTCTCAGACTTTTGCAGAGGACTTGGGTTCAATTCCCAGCACCTACATGGTGGTTCACAGTCATCTGTTAGTCCAGTTTCAGAGGACCCAGCACTTTCATCTGGCCTCCACAAGCACCAGGCACCCACATGGTACACAGACATACGTGCAAGCAAAACATTCATACACATAAGATAAATAAAGCTTTATAGAAATACTTCAGAGCCAGGTATGGTTCACTTCTGCAGTCCAAGCACTTTGCAGCCAGCAGAGACATGAAGAGCACCATTCTGAGGCCACTGGGGGCTGTATAGCAGGACTCTGTCCCAAACATAAAAACAACACCAAACAATACCAACCCCCTAACTGATGGTTTGGTGCTCAGCTTTCAGTGAACTGTGTATGAGAAGACTGTGCTGTGGACCTAGCACGTGGGCTACTGTAGGAAGGGAGGGTGAAAGTGTTCTTGAATTGCCTTGGTTTGTACTGTTAGCCACAGCCAGTTTATGACTAACAGTACAAGTACAAACAGTTGGGGAAGCCACCACTAAAGCAAAGAATGGAGGGATGACTTTTATTAATATATTCCTACAGGGCAGCTGATGGTTCAGTTGATTAAAGACTTTGAGAACCAGAGCTGGACCCTGGAGCCCATGTTTTTTGTTTGTTTTGCTTTTGTTTTTTTGTGTTTTGTTTTGTTTTGAGGAGCAGGGAGTGCAATGGTGTGTACTTGAGATGGAGAGATGGAGATGGGTGGATTCCTGGGGCTTGATGGCTAGCCAGGCTGCCCTGTTTGCTGAGTTCTAGGCCAATGAGATACTTACTATCTTAAAAATAAGGTTGAAAGATGCCCAAGGAACGACACCCAGGCTGTGCTCTGTTTTCCACACATGCACTTGCAACCATGCTCCATACAAGAGTAGACACAGGTACACACAAAATAGATTGCTAGATTGTGGATAGCTGGTCTTTTTTTATCAATGGTTTCTTCAGCTTAAGTGTATTTTTTCCAACTGAATGCTTGAGAGGGCTAACTTGCCTTACAGAATTATGCTCTTTCTGATGTGATAAGACATACTGATGTGTTAAATCTCAAACTCATGCAAAACCAGCATTCATCTGGATCACTATGGGCCGGTAGAGGTAGAAACCTGTCTGAAGCTGGGAGGAAGCACACATTACAGTGTGTTTGGAAGAATGAGAGTTGGAGTGCAGCAGAGCTGAAGTTAAGTGTGCGTGTGTGTATCTACCAGTAGAGACAGAAGATGCTAAAACCTGAATTGGCACTGCTTGACTCTAACTCCACTCTAGCGTGAAATGCATGATTGGGTATGTTGTAGCCCTGTTCTTGAGCTTGCATGTAGTTGTCTCCTCCCCTCCCCTCCCCCCTCCCCTCCCCCTCCAGGCCCTCTCTCTTTCCTTCCCTTCTCCCCCCCCTCCCCTCCCCTTCCCTCCCCTCCTCTCCCCTCCCTTCTCCTCTTCCCTTTCTCCTGGCTCTCTCTCTTTTTGGACAAGGTCTAGCTATGTGGCCCTGTCTGACTTGGTACTTGTTATATAGGATAAAATGGCCTTGTGGCAATCCTCCTGCCTCATCTTCCTGTGCTAGGGCTGCAGGCATGTTCCACCATCCCTGGTTGACTTGTGTACTTGTGCCCCTTTAAGCCCTGGCCTTTCTGCTCTGCTCGCTGGGATGATGTATTTGTTCTTCTAAATCCCCTCTAAATAGCCCCCCCCCCCCGCCCTATTTCTGAAAAAGGAAACAGTGGACCAATATCTTACTTTTGTCCTTATGTTATTAACTTCCCCTTTGTTTTTATTTTACTTTAGTCATTTTAGATTTTATCTAGTTGAATATAAATATGTATGTATATACATGAGCTAACTTAAACTAATTTTTAAAAAAGAACTATTCATTTTATTTCACATGCATGACTATTTTGCCTGCATGTATATCCGTGTACCACTTTCATACCTGGTGCTTATGGAGGTCAAAAGAGGGCATCAGACCCCTGGAACTTGAATTAGGATGGTTCTGAGCCATCATCTGTGTCCTGAGAATTGAACACCGGCCTCATACAAGAACAAGAAGAACTCAAAACTGCTGAGCCTCATCTCCAAACGCTTAAACTTATTCTAAATCAAAACAGTACCAATTAGTAAATAAATGGTTCCTTTTCCGTAGGGTATGTCCTCCCTCTTCTCTGTGGTGCGTGTGTCACTATAAGTAACGTGAGGCGCTTGCTTTCCAGTTCTGTACATAAAGTGCTTGGCTGTGAGGATGCAGTCAGAGCCTGTGGAGTTTGTTGAGTGAATAATAACCATACAGAAATCATTCTGGTGGCTAGTGTCTTCTGCTCGCCTTTGTCTGGTTTGTCCAGCCAGCAGGCTGCTTCCCCATTACAGCCCAGAGGATCTGCTGACGAGCTAACCCATGTCTTGCTCAGCGCACCTTTGCCTGCTGCCGGACTATCTGCCAACAGTCAAGTACAGAGCCAGAGGCCGAGGATCAAGGTATCCTGAAGAGGCAGCTTCCTAACCGTGCCCACCAACCGCTTCCTCAGAATCGAGTCTTCTTAGCATGGTCACTTGAGATAGTTATAAAGTTGCTTGGTGGCCATGGTACTGGCCAGGAAGCGGTCATTTTGTTTGCATGCTTCCCTTAACTGACTGTGTCAGGAGCAGCGCTGGCACCTTGTTTAGTCTCCTTCTGATGGGGGTGGAGTAGCGCCGTGCCTTTATGTCCTGTTTGACTTGTTCCTTTTTATATCACTGGTTTTGGACAAATTTGCAGAAGTTACTAATATTTTCTTGATTATAAAATTACATATGTATTAAAGAGATTATTGTATTTTCTTTATGTTTATTTCATATAATCAAGCCTTAGTAGGGAATCAAAATATTATCTCTGTGCTTATTTAACAAAATGATGTTCTTCATTTGTTATTTTATTTTAATTTATTTTTCTGTCTATCTATTTATTTTTCAAGGCAAGTGCTGACATTGTATCTCAGGGTGGCTTGGAACTCACTCTGTGACCAAGCTACATTCTTCCTGCATCAGTATTACAGGCACAAGCCACCAGGCTTGGCTTATTCTCTAGTTTTATTTTTATAAACAAGCAAGTATATAACATTATCAAAGTATATTGCATTTTGACAGATGCTGGATAATTTATTTAGGAAAGATAATATTCTTTTCCCTTAAGGATATTATTGATTTGATGATCATATTATAAAAAGAACGATTTTTATATTGTTAAACATGTTATCGTTCCTGTTTAAATTCTTAGCAGGCAAAGGCTGCCTATAGAAAATAATACACAAAACTCATGTGCAGATTCTGTGTTTATGCTGTCAGAGATCAAGCCTGGATTTGTGATTTGCCCACAGCCACTCTGATTTCCATGTGTGTCCTGCAGTTTAGAAGGAGCAGTTGTTGGCAGTCAGTGTGCCCTGGGTTCCTTTGTTGGTCGTGACAATTGGTCTTCTTGTTGTGTCTTCCAGGTTGAGGGATCGCAGTGTGCTCCTCAAAAGCATTTCAGGTTTTCCAACTAATGATTTTTCCTCCTATTCTGCACTGTTTGATTTCTTAGGCAACGTGGCCTCCCCCGGCGTCTGCTGACGTCTGTCCAGCCCCTCTCCCACTCCATCTCCACCTTTCTTGAACATTGTTCCTCCTTCTACTATTGCTTTAGAATTAACCAAAGGAACAGACATGTTTTCTTAAATGCCTGCTTCTGTCTGCCCCATGGAAGTACAGGACAGAAGAGACACCACTTTCAGTCTAAGAAACCGTCTTTATGTAGGTCAGTTTTAATAGAGCTTTAATCATAAAGAGTTTATATTCTCTCCCCCTGTCTCCCTCTTCCCCTCTCCCCTTCCCTCCCTTTCTCACCAAATTTCCCTCCCTTCTCCCTACTCCTCCCTCTTCCCTGTCTTCAGCTCCTTTCTCTCCTCTATCCCCTGCTTCCCTACCACCACGCCGCAGGTTTCTCGTGTGACCTATGCTGGCCTTAAGCTCAGATCTGTAGCTGAACTCTGATCCTCCTGCTTCTGCCTCTCGGGTGCTAAGATTACAGGCCTGAACCACAGCTGGCTTCTGGGTTCTTCCCTTTTCCAAGTTAAAACGTGTAGACAATGTGGAACAAAGTCAATCTGAAATTATATTAATCTATCTATCTATTCATTCATCCACCTACACACCCATCCATCCATCCATCCATCCATCCATCCATCCATCCATCCATCCGGTTACTCAAGAATTATACTGACATTTCTTTTTAAAAATTATGTCAAGCCAGCCTGACACCCAGAGTCTGATTCCTGGAACCCACATGATGGAAGGAGAGGACCAATATGTCTTCCGACCTCCATACTTTCTCTGTGGCACAAGCTTACACACACACACACACACACACACACACACACACACAGTAAATAGACAAGTGTTTTTGAGATTCATTGTGTCTATGGAAGCATTTCTAATATCAAGGGAAAGGGGTGCCAAGCAAAACTGTGCTCATTTCTGGAAGGCCCCACCATAGGCTCCTTCAGTAAATTCCCCAGCTGGTGGGGTATTTGGGAAAGGTGGTTAGACCAGGAGTGCCTTTGGAGAGTGAGGTCCCTGGGCCTCTTCTGTTCACAATGAGATGAAGAGCCTCCTCTGTCTGCCCTGTGCTACCCAAACACCATGTCAAGCAGCTGGAAGCTTCTTCCCTTATAGCATCCTCTCAGTCATTTTCGTCACAGCCAGACAGAAATAATAATCCAGTCCCTATTGGACTTCTTGTCTCCTTCCGCATCACTCTTGTCTCGGCTCCTATCCTAGCCTGAGATGGCCATTTCTGCTACCTAATGCATAACCTTTACATTTTTATTGTTACTTAGCATTAGACATATATGTCTGTTATTTGTATATTGTTGACAATTGAAAGAGGGTCTAGCTTTGTTACCCAGAATGGCCTCAGACTCATAATCCTCCTGCCTTGGTCCCTTGAGTGCTAGCATTATAGATGTGTAACAGGAAGCCTAGCCTTTCCTCATTTTTATAATGTTCCCTCCTTCCCCGACTTTTGAAAGTTTCTGGCTATTCTGAGTATTTTCTTTTTAAAATTACCATCGCCATATTACCATCTAAATGAATGGTTGAGTGTTGAGATCTTCCTGATGTTTTGTGTGAGGTGGATCTCATGGTTTCCTCTGAGCTGGGTTTGGCGTGTGCCTTTGCTGCTCTCATCTCGTGGTTTATATCATCCTTCAAGCAATGGTGCCTGCATTGAGAAAGTTATTTCCAAGAAACTTTCTGGTTTGAATATTTCCTGGCTCTGTGTTGAGTTAATATTTTTAATGCATTCTCTAGGTTTAGTGAGAATTGTCCCCCCTAAGCTATAGAGAGTTCTATGAATGTATTGGAACATCTGTTGATACGTTGATCCATCACTATATAGCGATTCTTTGACATCTTCAGTTACAGAATGGATTCTTAATTAACATTTTAATAATTTACTCAGAACTCCAGATTCTTGCTTGGGTTGAGATGGTTACAGGATCTGCTCCCTGCAGTTTAGTTTGTTGCTATGCTAGTTTGATTGCATATTTTCTCTCCTAAAAATAGATGGTCTCTATCCAGACCAAAGTTTTTATAAATATTTGCATGTCTAGCAAGGTTTTTCCTACAACAGTGATTTTGTTTGGTGAGCATCGTTTTTAGAGGCTCCTTGTCAGTGTTTACTCTCCTGCAGACCTCTGCCCTAGTAAGGATGCAGTGTGCTGGTGTCTTACTCCATCTGCAGTGTGGTGCTGTTGGAGGAGTCTCTTTTTGTCGACTTCTGCTGGGAGCATCAGGCAGATGCTCTGCTGGTTATCTTTGACAAGCTCAATCATAACCCTAACTATAACCTCCACAATGGGCTGCTGCTTATAAAGACATAGGACACGTACATAGGAGTGTGTGTGAACAAATCCAACTGGATAAGTTGGGTGCCTGGGAAGATGGAAGCTAGCATAGGAAAAGGGTCTGCTTGTGTAGACGGGGACTTAAGTCAGCTGTCTCCTTCCCCCATGTGGGTTCCAGGGAATGAACTCTAGTTGCAAGACTCGGTGGCAGACATTTTTCCCCGTTTGAGCTGTCTTGTTGGCCCTATCTTAACCATGTTTAAGTATAATATTTCAAAATGTAATGCACATTAACCCTGTGCAATCAATGTCTAGAAGTTTTCTCATCTTGTAAAACAAACTGTCCTCCCATCTAATATTCTGCCCTCCCCTCCTGCCACTGTCACCTGCTGTTTTATTTGTTTCTGTGGATTTTAAGTGGCAATCAAAAATAATTGTCTTGTCATCTATCAGTCAGGTTTTTTTTTTTTGAGAAATTTTTGTCTTTATTGAAGGTACATGGATTTTTGAGCTTGATGAGGAGAGAAATCCAGTTCAAACCAGTAACCACACCATGTGGTTGCATGTCACCTGCCCAACACGGAAGCAACTGTCTTCCTCTGTAATGAACTTGGGAAATTGCTGTTCCATTCGAGGAGCATAGCAGTAGCTAGTGACAATAGCTTGTGACTAATTCTTACAGGGTACTTATTACACCCACTTCTCAGATTATAAAGGGACAAGATGAATCTTAATATGTGCATGCACGCTAGTGCCGCGCACACATACAGGCAGGAAAGTGGACAGAATTCTTGGTGTAGAGTTTTCAGTTTTAGGTACATAGCTGGGTCATCTTTGAAAGTTAGAGGCCTAAGGTTGGCTAGATGGCTCAGAGGATGTAAAGAGCTGGCATTGTAGCAGCTGAGGCAGGAGATTGCCATGAGTTCCAAGCCAGTCAGAGCTAGTCAGAAAGACCTTATCTCAAATAAATCAAAAAAGAAAACAGAAGTGACAAGCCTCGGAATTTCCAAGAAACGGTAGGGATCGAGGCGGGGGTGTGTGTAATTATGATGGTGACGTGTTGGCAGTGGGAGCAGTAGGTTCAGCCCTGTGACTGTGTGACTGTGCGCTAAGGCTGAGTTGAGCTCCACAGCAGTCTTAGGGAAGAATTAAACAGGGAGGAAACAGCCCTCATAGTTGGGATTCCAGTTTCATTTCTCTTAGCTCAAGTCTTGGTCCCTTTTCTCTTCCTGCCCAATGAGTGCCCCTGAGACTGCCTAGCTCACCATTACAGAGGGAGAATTTACGATGTATTTTTAAAAATGACAAGAAGAGGGGAGAGTGGACAGATGAAACTATATATATCTAAAATGTTTTTCTTTTAAATGAACTCTTCCCTCTGGTCGGGATGACTGGCGGCTCCAGGAGGGGGAGGTGGCTGTTCCCACTAGTAAGTTCTTCAGTTTCTGTTGAGAGGACTTGTGTTTTGACCAGGACTGTGTAATAATCTATGTATATATAAACAGTGCCTGCAGTTTACTACTGACCTAAATAAATGTGAACTTGAGAAAAACGGGTTCTTAGTACCATGAATTTAGGCGTAGTTTTGGGATTTTGTGGCATATGTGAAGAAATGTTTGTGTAGCAGATGGAGTTACAGTGAGCACTGACCAACATCCTTATGTCCTGATAGACATCAGGCATCTTGTTGATTTACAACTTAACCCCAACTGAGATCTATTAGTTTCTAGGCTGTGATTGGCTTGTCTGAATGCCAGTTTACCTATGAGGGAGCTGTGTTACTGCTTGTGGGTTAGGGTCAGGTTATCTGAACTACACAGTAGGCTGTGGCTGCCTCTTCTGGCCTTAACCCTTTAAAGTTGGCAGTGGCCTACTAAGTTGAATGTCCCATAGACTTTTTGCTTTTTCTTTTCTTTTTTTCCTCCCTGTCTACTCTCTTTTCTCCTCTTTTATTATTGTTTTTTGTTTGTTTGTTTGTTTTTTGTTTTTAATTTTGTTGGCTTGAAACAGGGTCTCACTATGCAGCTCTGGCTTGGACTGGAATTTACTGTGTAGTCTAGGATGACCCCTAAGTGATTGTATAGCTAAGGATGACCTTGAACATAGGACCCTCTTGCCTATACTCCCAGGTGCTGGAATTAGAGTTGTGCACCACCTTCTCTGAGTTGTCTATCATTTTGTTTTTAGTATAAAGAAAATAAACACAGGGCTGGAGGGATGGCTCCAAGGTTAAGAGCTCTGGCTGTTTTTCAGAGGCAGCTCACAACCTTCTCTTTTGTTACTCTAGTTCCAGGGGACCTGATGCTCTCTTCTGACCATGCCTACATGTGCAGTACAGACGTGTGCAGACACAACACCCATACACATAAAATAGGAAAATAATTATTAGGTATAACTTGAAATACAGTACAGATGAGTCTCATTAGCACAGTAAATACAAGCTGTCATGCGATGGAAACTTGATGCAGACACACGCATGTATACACGCTACCAAAAGATACTTTTGAAGTTTCTGTAGGCTCCTCTTTCAGAGAGTAGTTCCCGGATCTTGGGAGTCTGTGCACACAGAGGTCCAAGGCTGGAGAGTTTGACAAACTAGAGCTTTCTTAAGTTTTATATCCAGAGCCAAGAACTTTTAAAATCCTGAGAGGAAACCGCAGGTGACATCATGGCCCTGGAATGTTGTTGGTATACAGTGAAGAATGATCTCAGAAGATTGGACAGCCTGCTGTGTGATTTGTGCGACACGTGTCCTTTGTTTGGTTTTTTTCCCCCTTTGACAGCACAGCACACAGTTTTGAAACTTTACATAGCCTAAGCTCATGCATTCAAATCAGCACACCCAAAAACCATTTCCCCAGCACCAATTGCGTGCTTTGCTGTGTTCTCTGATCTGGGCCCCAGAGTTTTTACATAGCAAATTCTAACATCTGCCAAGTTCTGTTTGGGTGCAGATAGCAGTGGAATAGACTGGAGAATCTGGAAGCGTGTGCTTTCTGTAGGGTAAGTGCAGTTGGGACTTTGCTTGTATGTGAACCACTGTGATGTTTAGCAGGCTGAGCTGGAAAGGCCAGGCTGCATGAGATGAAGAACACAGTTCCATTGCTTCCTTCTGGTGCCAGTGAGTAGCCATGGTCTCCATTTCTCTTGTGGGATATGAGTTTGGCTGTTGTTCCTTTAAGAGTAGGGTGATTTATAGCCATAACTTTTAGCATATGGAAGGTCTATGCACATAAAACCCTCCAGTAAATCTGAATTTTTTTTCTTTATATATCATCCTTCCTTAGTAGGGAACATGCCACGCCACAAGTTTAAGTTCAGTGGCTGGAGCCTTAGAAATTAGGCATCTTTATCTTTCTCATCTTGAAACAAACAAGACTTTGTTAGTTTCTTGATTGAATTTTAGGTCAGGAGCTGAGACACTGTCTTTGCCTGTCTGCTGTTGGTTAAGACTTCATGCAGAGACACCCTTCCTTTGTATGGTAATGTGAAACAGGGTAATTACACACAGACCCAACCGACTTTGGCAGCACCAGAGGACAAAGAGAACCCAAGCTTGCTTCAGCCTTTGGTTAAAAAGCAGGTTTAGGAATCGGAGCCCCAGAACTAACTGCATCTTCTCTCCTTCCAAGGTTCCAAACAGTGGTCTGTCCTTCTCCACACACCAGAACTTTCCCTGAACGTAGACTGATAGGTTTGATGCCGATGAAGCCATTTCACGTTGGCTGATCTGGAACTATTTGGCTGGTTTTCCATAGTGCTATGAGTTTTAAAAGATGAGGGCGAAAGAAACTTTTAAAATTGTTTTCATTGTTAATTATCACTTTATTTTTTAAAAGTTCAATTGCATAAATAAATCATTCTGTTTTTCCTAAGAAGCAGTTGGGATATAAGCATGCACCATTCCTTATACATATTAATGAACCAATTAGAAGAGTAGTCATCCCATTTAGTTATTGCTGTGGCTGTCTAGGAATTATAATTCTGTCTACCTTAGTTTGATTATTTATCTAATTTGTGATTTTACTATGAACAAGTTTTTTTGGTTTTTTGTTTGTTTGTTGGGTTGTTTGTTTGTTTGTTTTTGTTTTTAGATCAGCTCTCACTGTGTAGCCATGGTTGTCCAGAAACTTACTATGTAACCAGGCTGGCCTTGAACCCAAAGAGATCACATTGCCTCTGCCTTTTGAATCCTGAATGAGATTAAAGGTGTGAGCCACCTTTTCTGGCTTTGCTTGCAGTTTTGAATAGGGTCTCTGTGTGGTCCTGTCTGCCCTTAGACTTACTCAGTTCTCCTGTATCAGCCCCGTGAGCAGTAATGTAAAGAATGTATCATCATACTTGGTTTCTGTAATAGCTAACTAGTTGACTATATTTCTAGACATTAGAAACAGTAGGTTTCCTAGGTAATGCCTGTGTACCTTGTTTATGGCGGGCATTTGATCCCCTGGACCTGGAATTACAGATGACTGTGATCACCTAGATGGATGCTGGGAACAGGGTGAGGGTCCTCTGCAAAACAAGTGCGTCCGTCCATCAACCATCCGTCTCCCCAGCCCCTCCCAACTTGTTTTCATGATGTTACGTGTGCTCTGTTCCTTTTGTGCTACAATACCTGCATAAATGCAGGTTGTAGTTTTCTTTGGCAATAAACTAATTGGTATTTTCATAAAATATAAGGAAGGACTAATAGATGATATAATTGTTTTTTTTCTTAAGTTGTTGATGTTTTAAATTTTTTACCTCATTGTTATTTGCTATATTCAATATTTTATTCGATCAATATTCATTTATGATCATTCTTTTTAAGTGAAGTGTTTGGTGCCACTGTAGCAGCTGTCTGAAATTCTAGATGTTAGTGTCACTTAGCACTGCTGTGCGCCTTTGGGAGACACGAGGTCTGCTGAGGAAAAGCTAGCGATGTTAGTTCCCGTACAGTCTCCCTATCCCGTGTTTCTGGCTGACTCAGAGCAGTGGCACCACTCAGCAGTTTTCTCTGTGGAAGAGTTTCTATCTAGGTTTTCCTTCTTATCTGCAAAATAAATATAGAAAAATTGAAAATTAATTAATGTTTCCTGTGCTTTCTAGGGATTGACTTAGGCTGCATAAATGGCACCATTTACTACATGAAATGCTAGCATTTGTTATGGGAGCGAAATCCAGTTTACTTGAAAAACTTGATTACTAAGTTTCAGGAGGCCTTTAAACTCCTCCGGGGAGGGATGCAAAATGCATCATAGCATTACAGTTTTGGTAGAGTTTTAGAAGTGGTAGTATGCACCCGTGACATGAAAACCTACCTAGACCGTTGGTGGGCTCAAAGAGGCTAGCTTTCCTTCTTCCGGCTGCATAAGACCAGGTGGGGCGTGTGTGCTTTGACCACAGTGGTCAGATTTACCACCTTCAGAAATGAGGAGGGTAATTGGAAAACACAAACAAGACAAACAAACAAACAAACAAACAAACAAAGGAGTTGAAAAGGATTTTCCAATTGTTACTGTGCTCCCTTGGTCCACTGAGACTCCTGTCCTTGTGTGTAGGCTGTGCTAGGCACAGGTGACCCACGGTCTGACTCTCCAAGAACAGCATTGTCATGGCATGGTTAGCAGGACACCTGTCCAGTGTGACGAATCACCCTAGCGTAAGCCTATGAAAGTCACACACGCCATGACAGTCGGGTTAAGCAGCTTTCTGCTGGACTCTGAGTTCTAGGTGCTGAACAGTGCCCAGGCTTCTTGACAAACACCATTCTTGGGAACAGCACCGTCCTGTCCTTTGGTGAGCCTCTGTTATTTTTACCTGAGCTGGCACTCCAGGAAAGAGTAGATTTGCTCCATTAAGAACATCCATCTTGAACTTCATTCAGCTCGCTGCCTCCTCCTGACCTCATTTCAGAGAGCACTGCCCAGCTCTCTACACATCTAATCTGTCTTCTTTGTTCTTTGGGCTAAATCGTAGTCTCTCGAAGCTTATCTCCCACTGTGACAGTTAAAATCTTTTTTAGGCTGAGAGCCTCTTCTTATTTTTCTTTTTTTTTTTGGGAGTCTCCTTAACAGCAGCCCTTCCTTCCCACATCCCTCTCTTCCACACCTTGCTTGGGCTGCCACTTGGGACTGTTAAAACTTCCTGGTCACCTCATTTCTTTGTGGAGTTTACCTTCCCTCTACTTCCCCATCCCTAACATTTCCTCTCTTTTCAAAGATCTTGGACTGGGGGTCAGAGTCAGTGACAGAGCCATCGCCTCACAGGCAGGAGGCCATGGGCTCCATCCAAGTACCTTTTGTTTGCCTTCCACTCTTGTTTAGCTCCCCTTACCCCCCTCTCTGTGTTAGGGCTGCAGGATGGACAAGCTCTACCACCACCCCATGTCGGCCAGGACAGCAGCCCTTGCATTGAGCCTTTGCTGCCAGCCTAGACGTCTCCCTTTAAAACTCCCACTGCTCGTTAATCTAAAGTCAACACCAGGGAATGGAAAGTTGGAGTCTGGTACTTCTTACCTGACCTTCATTTTTATTGTCAGTCCCATCTTTTCTTACACTCAGGTTTTTTTTTGAAGTATCTTTTTGTGCAGTCCATTTAAGTGTTAAGCCTGCAGAACAATGGTTGCTAGACATCCGCACTCTGTATGCCTATGGTACATTGCTGGCACTTTGTAAATAGCGGTGTAATCACAGCGGTACTCATGTCTGGGCCTGAGCGAGTCACCTGTAATGGCGGAGACACTTGTGTGGCTCCTGCCTTCTAAACCAGTAAATGGTAATCAGATAGAAATGACTGGAACTGCGACATCATTTTCTTTTCACCTTTGAAGTTTTCCCTTCAATGCTTTGAGTTTTGAGCAGCCACCAACAGAGCAATTTTTCCATTGTTTCAGATACCATTTATTATGCATAAACTACCAATGTTCTAACTTACAATTGCTTCAAAAAATGTTTTATTGTATATTTGACCATTTTGAGTAAATTCTTCATTTTTTACCCTGCAGAATTCCTAAATGTACAAACTAGTTTGCTTTCGCTGTCCCAGACAGGCCAGAGAAGTACAAAAAAAAAAAAAAAAAGGGAGTTGAGCTGTGTAGTCATAAAATGTTGATGTTTTAGATGATAGCTAACATCTTCCTTTGTAGTCCTTTGAACGCTGCCTGACCCATCTGTGTTGTCCATGTTGAGTCCTCTTGGCTCAGACTCGGGCATCCCAGCTTAGGCATGACACTGTACAATTTCCAGGAAGCAGTGCAACTGGTGTGTAATGACACTGTACAATTTCCAGGAAGCAGTGTGACTGGTATGTAATGACACTGTACAATTTCTAGGAAGCAGTGTGACTGGTGTGTAATGACAATTTCCAGGAAGCAGTGTGACTGGTGTGTAAAAGAGACTGTCTCCATTCAGATGTCCAGCTTCACCTTACCCCTTACTACTAAAACTAAAGGATGGATTTCTGTTAAGAAGTTGGTTCAAATACAGAGGTTAAGCTTGTCCCAAGTGTGGCCGGTCTATATCCTGACTGGCCATGTGACACAGTTATTAATCATGGCCACTTACTCCCTGACAGGTTTAGCTTTAAGATGTCAGCTTGTGAAGTTTGTGGTTTCTTTACATTTGTTTTCCCAATGGCCATTCTGTTTGGTAGTTAGGATTAGGAGAAAAAGCTTTGTTTCTTCTTCATCAGGGCTGGTTTGAAAGGTTTTACAATTCCCTTTTTAGGCAGCTATTTCCTAACCTGGACCTTTAAGAGACTCAGGGGAGTGTGGCCAGCTTTCAGGTTTCCCCAAAGGTTTTCCAGGTTTCCTTGGATCTGTTTGGAGTCTTCAGAGGAGGGTCAGTTCACTGGCTAGGATGTTGCTGTAGTTGCCATTTCTCAGTGAATCTGGGGATGCCACAGCTTCTAAGACTCTGCCCTGGGTCTCCAGGATAAAATGTCTTTATAAAAAGTTTTATTTTAGCCGGGTGTGGTGGTGCACGCCTTTGATCCCAGCACTTGGGAGGCAGAGGCAGGCGGATTTCTGAGTTCAAGGCCAGCCTGCTCTACAGAGTGAGTTCTAGGACAGCCCGTCTTGTTCCCGCTCCCTCCACGTGCTCATGGTCGGCCTCTCCGTCTCTACTCTTCTCCCCCCCACTTCTCTCTCTGCCTTGTGTGCTTCTGCTACCCTCTCAACTCCCCTCCCCATGCCCTGAATAAGCTCTAGTCTATACTTTAAAAAAAAAAAAAAAAAAAAAAAGCTCTTGTTTTGATTTTCCTGTCTTATTCTCCACAATTAGAAAATGGAGATTGCCTGAAAGTACTGTCCTGTGACAAACACTTTGTTCCCATGGTTAAGGAAGTGTGTGCTTCTGGTGTTGGCTTTAATCTCTGATTTTAATTTGATTTCTAAGTGAATGGGGACAATATATATATTGAAGCTTCTTTGAAGTTTGTCTGTAATTTTTTTTTTCTTCCATTCTGTAGACCAGGCTGGTCTTAAACTCGCAATGATCCTCCTGTCTCAGTAGTTTTTAGTGCTCTGGAGCTGAGCTGCTGAGGAACAGAGTAGCCTAGCTTGCCGGATGCTCAGCACACATGTCCTCAGTAGTTACCCTGAATGGATGTCTCCTGCGATTGCTTAGCTGTTAGATCACCTAGACCAGTGCTATCCACTAGAAGAGGATTATATGTCATATTGAAATCTTCTCCTCCCCTTCTGTTTTGAGAGTCCCACCAATTATCCATGGAATTGTGATTCTCCTGCCTCAGCTTCTCAAAGTAGTTGGAACTGTAGGCCCATGGCACCAAGCTTGGCAGTATACACATTTTTAAAAAGTTAAAGGATATAGAGTTAATTTTGAGTAATATATTCTATTTAACTTAATATCTAAACTCTTATTTCCACATGTAATCAATAGAAAGGTAGGATGGTGAGCTTACAGTCCTTTGGTAATACTAATGTGATAAATGGTATATATTTGTGTGCACTGTCTACATTCAAATGCTATGTAACCATATGTGGCTGGTGGCTACTGTGTACGATTAGACATATCTAGACCATTCGGTAATTCTAGAGGTGAGCTGAGAACAATCTAGAGGAGATAAAATTTGTTCTAGAAACAGGCCAAAAAATTGCCTTCATGTAAGAGAACACTCACCTCCCTAAGGTTTAAGGACACAGTGGAACTAGCAGAAGACATTTCAGTGAGAGGGGCCGCTTCTTTCCTTGAAGGATGCCCCCTTCTCCCGAGGAAAGAAGACAGACTGTGCTTTCCTCTGTTGGAGGTTTTTTTTTTTTTTTTTTTTTTTAAAGCTGTGTATTTGTCATAGTGTTTCACTGAAACCCCCACCAGGGGTTTTTGCTGGGAAACTGTGGTTGGTTTGATCTTAGAGTTGAATTTTCTCCTGGTGTCTTGGTTCTACCACCGTGTCTTTCCTCAGAATGTCGGGTCAGAATAAGCAGGAGAATGACTCCCTTTGGGGGAAGCAGCCACTAATTCTTCTTTCATCTTCCTTCTGTGTGTGCATCCCTGTGCTGCAGAATGGAGGCAAGGGTTAAAGCCACTGTGGTTTCAGAAGTGAGAACCCCCGAGAGCGAGGAGGGAAGTTCTGGCTTTGGCATGAGCCGAACTTAATTTCTTTCTTACCAGATGCCAATTTAAAAAGAATTCGTTGAAGGGAAGTGTCTTGCGGAGGGAAATTTTTAAGAACGTTCACAATCTGCATCTATTTAGCAGCCTATTTGATGTGATGCCATGTTTAATTAATGTTGGAGTGTCAGTTCACACAGTCATATTCTCTGCAAGGGAAGAGGATTCTGTGGAGAACAGACCAGGCTACAGGACTCACAGGATCCTGCGCTGTGTCCACTCCCTTCTTGTTAATAGTTTCCATGTGCTTGGGTGAGTGTGTGACTTACAGGTTTCCCTCTCCCATCTCTAACAACTTACTGGGGACCTGGGGAGATGGCTCACAAGTTAAGAGCACTGACTGCTCTTCCTGAGGACCTAGGTTCAGTTCCCAGCACCCACAGATTAGCTTACAACCATCTGTAACTCTCATCATGGAGGCTCCAACTCCCTCTTCTGGCCTCTGAGGGCATCAGGCATGCACATGGTCCACAGACATACATCCAGACAAAACATCCGTATCCCTAAAAATTAAAACATGCTCTTTGGAAGTTTGTCTAGTTACCTGCAGATTTACTTCTGCTATAGCATGATTAATTTTTAAAGGAGCCTATGTGTACTTTAAGCTACAGCTTTTATCATATAGTCTGCAGCTGTGAAAAAAACCCATGCTCAGTATGCTGTTCTCAAAATAATCCTGCCGCGTGCCAGCCCCTGCTCTGTGACTTCATCATTTCTTCTGTTGTTCCTCCTCCTGCTGTTTAGAACCCTCCCCTTTCCTGCTTACAGCTAGGGCTTGCCATTGTCTAGCGGTACTGCAGTGCTCTTTAGGACTGGGGCTCCTTAGTTGGGGGGAGGGGCAGGGACACGCACAGCCTCAGCTTGGGCCTTGCTGTGGTTTCCGCCCTGTGGTTCAGGATGACTGTCCTGAATGGAATTCATTTTCCCTCAGCTCTGTTCCTTCCATACTCGTTACACATCAGCTGGCAGCAGGCCAGGAGCTTCTCTGTGCTCCCACAAATTGTCAGCTACTTTACTTCTGGCCCCTGGCTTGCCCTTTGACAAAGGAATTGATGTTTTTGATTCAGAATTGTGTTGCTTAGTGAAGCCAGTCTAATCCATGCCATAGAATGCTCAAAGTTTAAGGCCACATTCTAGAAATATTGAAAGCATCAGTACCTATATTCAATAGAGCCTCCTCCCACCCCTGCCCCACTTATCTGTAGGTGATAATTTTCAAGACCCTGATGGGGGTTCCTGGAGCCATAAACAGTGGCACCCCCTTCTCCCTCACAAATAAAATAGATTAGCCGTGGACTGCAGTAACAGTTATGTGGATATGCTCTTTATCTTGACAGCCAACCAACTGTAGATCTTAGCAGCTCTAGCTCATGATTTCTCTTCCATTTCTATTGTTGGTTTCTTGAGGCAGAGTCTTGCCTTATAGCCCAGCTGGCCTCACACTTAGGATTTCTTGCATGAACCTCCCTAGTGTACAGGACTATAGGCATGCACCGTCATGCCAGCTCCCTTCTAATAAAGGCAAGAGGGTGAAGGAAGGAAGCCCCTCTCAACTTCCCCAGGACACCCCGGGACTGCGGAGTTACCAGCATGGCTGCTCTTGTACTTTGGGGTACTTGGATCAGTAAAACACAGGTCACCTGAACATGATCTGAGTGATGTTGAGCAGCGAGCCTGACTACTGAGTAATAGGGTAGCGAATATGGCATGGGTGTGCTGTGTGGAGAGATGATTCATGCCCCAGCAGGACACAACTGCCTATAGACAACTTCCTCAAGCTTGGTAGACTGCCATCAGTTTAAAACTGGCACCCTTTATTTCTGTAATTTTCCATTTAATACTTTGAGATTGAAGTTAGTTGCTACCTGAAGCTGTATAGAGTGTGAAAATGGAGGTTAGGATGGTGCCAATCTCGTGTATGTGTATCACAGGCCAGACACACTTAAGCAGGTTGTGTGCATGCCCATGCCCATGTTTTACAGAGAAGGAGATACAGGAGTTAAAATAACTTGCTCTATATTATACATTAAGAGACCGTTCTAAACTTTTTAGTTTAAGCAACTGGCTTCTTTTTTGTCCTTGCTTATGATCCTGTATCCAGAACTGGGCCAAGCTCCCCTTTCAGTGTTTTGTGGAGTCTTTGTCTCCTTTACCCTAAGGAGCAGCCCAGAATTTGATGCTGTGGAGGAATTCCATAGAGAGGTACTGTTTGCTATGGTACGGTTTGGGGAGCAGGCCCAGGAGAAGCAGGTGCAGTGCCAGGCCAGCTGGTAGAGTGATGTTTGCACAATGACCAGCAATGCCTGTGGGCCTCACAGATCAGAGTTGCAGAAGGTGTGGTGGCCCCGCTCTTCAGTGTCTTAAGGCCCCTCCCGCTGCTCTCTGTCCACTTCCTTCTCTGCTCTAAGCCTCCTGTTCCCCGTGTGTCTCTCTGGGTGGAAGTGCTCATCCTCTGCTCAGCCACTGCACCTCTGTCCCAGAGGAGATTCCAAGTCCTGGAAGTCATAGCTGTGCCCTTTAGTCCTGGAGCTGGAGACACACGCAGGGCGCACATTCCTCCAGCAGGCTGAGTCCTGGGCACTGCGCTCAAGCCTGCCTCTTGGTACCTTTCCTCCTTGCAGTCTCCACTCTGATATCTGAAAAAACTGCAAATAAAGTCACCTATGTGCCAAGCATCCATACGGGTGGCTAACTTACAGTCATCATGCTCTGAGCTGAATGTTTTATTAATATTGATTTATGTATTGATTAAGTGATTGAAACTAAGATACAGAAACATTTTTGAAGTGAAACAAGTATTTTGAGTATTTCTCTGAGGATGATAAGAAAGTTGAAGATTTAGTAAATTAAACTGGACCCAGTGGCTCACATGCACCTTTAATCCCAGCACTCAGGAGGCAGAGGCAGGACGATCTCTGTGAGTTTGAGGCCAGCCTGGTCTACAGAGCTAGTTCCAGGTCAGTCAGGGTTATGTAGAGAGATCCTGTCTCAAAACACCGAGTGGGGTGGTGGGGGTATGACTTAGTGGATTGAAACAAAGTCCATCATCTTTCATTCTGTTTTAAAATGTCTGTGCTGTGTTACATGGTGAGTCACTCCCATAATCTCAGTACTCTGGGGTCTGAAATAAAAAGGTGGCAGTTGAGACCAGCCTTGGCTACAGAGTCTGAAGAAAACCAGTGTGGCCTGCGTGGTGTCTTGTTCTGAGACCGTGTGTTGGGGTTCATAGGATTTTAATGTTGGTTTCTTTCTAAAGGCCAGACCACCTGGATCTGCCGCATAGTCGTTGTTAATGACTAAGTATTGGGTTTGCTGCTTACTCTTCTGTGCCTTAGTTTCCATATTAATAAAAAAGGTTCATAATCACACAGGCGTTATGAGGCTTAGGGGAGTTGTCGACATAAGGCAGTAGGAGCTGAGACTGTCACAGGGTGAATGTTCTGTATAGCTGCTGTCACCAACTCTGCCACCCCTGTTTTGCCCCCTCCTGCTGGCACCTTAGCCACTTCTCAGACCTGTCACACATGCTTCGTCTTTGCAGGAAGTCCTGCCCTCTGCTCATGGAAGCATGGTTTGACCTAGCTAGCACTGGCCACATTTTTTCGGTAACGAGATGTTCCGTCCTGGGCTTTTACTGTGTAGGCAGCGTAAGAATTACAGAGAACCCATCTGCTCTTGGAGCCTATCCGTTGAGACAAACTTCCTTGGAATCCATATCCTGTCTTTTAAAAAGAGTTACACTGTTTTATTACGTGACATCCTGAAAACACAATGCTAGCCATTTAAAGTGGGTTTAATTTTCTTGAGTAAACTGCTTTTAATAATGCTCCCATACGTTTCCTTCCTCTGTTGCCAGGTTGCTATTAAAATCATAGATAAGAGCCAGCTGGATGAAGAAAACTTGAAGAAGATTTTCCGGGAGGTTCAGATAATGAAGATGCTTTGCCATCCACACATCATCAGACTCTACCAGGTAGGAGGGCCGGGAGTCCTGCACAGCCTACAGGAAAGGCTGCCTCTGGGAAGATGTGGGTGCGCGGAGTGAAGGGCTGCCATCCGAGCACTGCCCCACCCTTCTTCCCTGCTCCCTGGGACCTCCACCCATGTCCTTTGATTCTCCCAAGCAACACACAGACCGAGTCTAAGGCTAAAAGTTTCCTTCTGTGGATCAGAGTTCCTCAGCATTGTGGAAACCGCAAAGGAACAGAGACTGTGTTATCACCTCATGTGATTATTTAGATATCACATGAGTTTAAACTATGAATTACGGGTGTCGCTGGGTAGTGGTGTTGCACGCCTTTAATCCCAGCACTCTGGAGGCAGAGACAGACGGATTTCTGAGTTTGAGGCCAGCCTGGTCTACAGTAGAGTGAGTTCCAGGACAGCCAGGGCTACACAGAGAAGCTGGAGAAAAAAACAGAAGAAGAAGGAGTTCTTGCCCGAGTCAGCCCTTACCCTCTTGTCTTTTCTAGATGAGCCAGGGCTTAGTTCTCCAGTTGCTATCTCTATCAGAATATAGGTTAAACCCCGTATCATGAAAGCAATTTCTGTGGTAGTTTTTTTAACCTTCCTACGAAGCAAGCCTTGCTTTGCACCACCAGCAAAACGCTACGGCACAAGTAGTGCATCTCTTGGATGGAATTTCAGACTGACCAGAAGGATGAACCTCGCCTTAGCAGGCTGGTGGAAGAGATATTTTGGGGAGAGGTGGGGTTCCTCAGATTGCAGGGTGCTGAGTGTGTTCATCCAGCCTGCTCCCAGCTCTGCAGCAGTAGTCCTCTCCAGAGTTGAGGGAAGTGTGCTCACTGCTGTGAGTCAGCAGGGGACGTCTCCTGACCCAGGTATGTGTGAGGCTGAAGAAGCAGGCCGCCACTATGGCAGACTTGCCGAGCCTGCTGATCCCTATGGAAAAGCAACCATGTATAGAGGCATGCGTGGATAAGCCCACAGCTGTAGCTCCCCTCTGGAGTCAGCTACTTGCAAGGTGAAATGAGTTTTGTCAGTCAGACCTGCTGAAATGTATCATGGTAAACAATGTTGGCAAAAGCTACCTTCTATAAAAAGCAAATTTAGAATCCTCCCTGCTGATGTCTGAAGGCCCTGCACAGTGAGGCAGGTGTCTTACCTTTGGCTCCTTGCCTGTCTTGGTGGAGTGAATGAAATTAAGTATTTCCTCCTGTGTTTATTTTGCTAATTTGTTCTTACTCTGTATCCCAAGCTGGTCTCTCACTCATAACCCTCCTACCTCAGCCTCCCAGACTGCTCCGGACTAAAGGTGTGCATGGCCACACCAGCAGCTGAATCCACAGGGACTCGCTGTTATAGTGAAGCACCCTAAAGTACATGTGGGACTCAGGCTGACCTGCTGGACGCCACTGCGTCCTGCAGAATTGATGATCAAGTTTATGATCCTAGCCTCAGGTCAGACAATCTGCCTTTTCCAGCTCTGACTTTGACTCCGCCTTCTTTGACTCTGTTTTTATTTTGCCTTCTGGGCCTAGAATTGTTATCTTGATTCTGAGCTACCAGAATGCAGGACTAGAGCGTGTCTCCCTGTGGGATCAGGGCTGTGTCCTCAGGTCTGAATGAGCAAGTGTGCCTAACTTACCAGAGACAATTTTGAGTCCGAGAAGTTGAGTAGTAAAAGAACATAGGCAGCTAATGAGAGTTAAAAAGGGAGGGATACAAAGAAAACAAACAATACAATATTTTTTCTGAATACCTGCAGTATATTTAATATAGAACATTTTTGTCATAAGTGAATTATGGAGACAAGCCTTTCACAGCAATGGTTTGATGCCACTGGAAGGGCACAGCTGTATTACTTGAAGATGAACTTAAAATGTATTCATAACATGGATTATTCTAAAGCCATTAAAAAGAAAGGCAGGCATGGTAGAACAGGTCTGTAGTCACAGTACTTGGGAGGCTAAGACAGGATGGCAGGTACAGCCCAGGGTGGACTGTGTAGTGAGTTTCAGATTAGCCTGGTATATAGTAAGTTCCTCTGTCAAAAAAACGACTCTTCCAACCAAGCAATAAACACTCACACACACACACCCTCACATGTGTTCCTATTCTACACATATGTGGTGTTGATGTAAAAAGATAAAAAAGAAAGGGCTGGAGAGATGGTTCAGTTTTTAATAGCACTGACTGCTCTTCCAGAGGTCCTGAGTTAAATTGCCAGGAACCACATGGTGGCTCACAACCATCTGAAATGGTATCCCAATGCTCTCTTCTGGTGTGTCTGAAGACAGCGACAGTATACTCACATACATAAGATAAATAAATAAATTAGAGAGAGAAAAAAGGGGGAGAGAGGGAGAGGGAGAGAGAGAAAGAGAACCCAGCAAGCAGGATAATTAATGAACCACGTGTAATAAAAGTGTGGGTCTCTTCTTTCAGAGGTCCTGAGTTCAAGTCCCAGCAACCATACAATGGCTCACAACCATCTGTAATGGAATCTGATGCCCTCTTCTGCTGTGTGTGAAGACAGCTACAGTTACTCATATATATAAAATAAATATTCTTTTAAAGAAAAAGTGTGGGTCTGAATTGAATAAGCTGTAGCCAGAGCCAGGAGTGACCAAAGTGACTGAGAAGTTAAATTTTTAAAAGAATGTTTTGTTTTGTTTTGTTTTGTTTTGTTAAATATACTATCTGCATTGGTGTTTTGCCTGGATGCCTGTGCACACGTGGATGTGATCCTTTGGAACTGGAGTTACATAGACAGTTACAAGCTGCTCTGTGGGTGCTGGGAATTCAACCTAGGTCCTACGGAAGAACAACCAGTGCTTGTAACCCCTGAGCCATCTTGCCAACCCCAATGTATTTTATTTTAGCTTAAGGTCATTTTAAGGTAAAAATTGAAACAGTCTAAAATGTTTTTATGATCATTGAAAGGATAATGTTCTGGGAACATTGAGGTAAATGTTGACTGTTGTTTCTGACTTCTGTTTTAAATCGTGGCCTTATATAACATGGGGGCTGCAGCTCAGTTGTGTCATCCTAGCATCCTCAGGGAGCTGCCCAGTGCTCAGCCTGTCTCTGTGAGAATGAAGGTAGATGGGGGCAGAAGCCTTTGGCCTTCAGTTTCTGCACCAGTGATCCTGACAAAGTCATGCATGACATACAGGGTTTGGAAAAAAGGGAAACAGCACTGACTGTGGACTTTTAAAAAGTTACAAAACAGACTGCAGACTGGACAAAGTACAGCTGGATTGCATTATTGAAAGGCCTGGCATTTTATGGGATCCACCCTTTTATGAACAAATGGTCCATGAGAACGAAATTCACATTTCCATTTAGAAATCAAGTCCTGTGTGGTTTCTAGCTGTTCCTTGATGACCCAGTTTTCTCCCTAAGACTCTCCCTCTGGGTGGGATATGTGAGGGGCTCTCTTGAGTTGTAAGTGATGTTGAAATTGAACTTTTTCTAATTCTTAGCAGCGTCTTTGCTTCTCAGCTTATCGGATTACAGGACCATGCCTCTGAAGCAGTAAATGTTCCCATTTCCCCTTTCTCACAGTAATATCTGTCCCTTCCCCATGCCTTGTGCCCTTTAAGCAGGGCTGTTACCGTCAGAATCACTGGTTCTGCTGGACCAGCCTGCCGCCTGTGTCACATCGCTCTCTTGCTTTTGCGCAGGTCATGGAGACAGAGCGCATGATTTACCTGGTGACAGAATACGCTAGCGGAGGGGAGATATTTGGTAAGTACTTTCACTGCATCCTTTAAACAACCCTCGAGCACACTATGCCAACCCAGAATAGCTGTCCTGTGTCTTAGCCGCTGTCTCAGCTGTCGCCTGATGCTGCAATCTATGCCATCATGGTAATTTCAGCATTTTTTTTTTTTTTTTTTTTTTTTTTTGGCTCGGCCAGTTAAATCCCTCCACTGTGTTTATTCTTGAGCAAAGGTGTTTTGTTTGATCTAGTTTGATGTTAACAGCTGAGATAAAAGATCTCAGAACCAAACATTGCTGCCATTCATGTGCCTGAGGGGCTTTCCTGTTACCAGGCTGCAGCTGAGGTTGCCGGGGTGATGGAGATCCCACTTGTGTGGGAGCCCCTGGTGTGAGGAAGGGCCCTACATTCTTAACCCTTGTTTAAATATAACCTTGAAACCTGTCCCTTGCTGTGCGCACACAGTCCCGGAAGGCTCTGATTACTTGCCTCCAGTAGCTGCTGTTTCTTCTGGGCTTGACCTTTGTACATCATGAGATCTTGACCTTTGTACGTCATGAGATTTTGTTCCAGGCATACCTGACCTGGTAAAAACTAAAGAAAGAATTCTCTGTGCTGACAGCAATTAACACGGCCAAATAGAGGTGAAAGGCAGATTGGCAAACTTAAACTCCTGTATTCTAAAAGAACCAGTATTAATTTACAACACTTTAGAAGTATAATATCACTTTTCTCATTAATGTATGTATTCATTTTATATCCTGATCACAGCCCCCCAGCCCCCTTCTAACCCTCATAAGTTCCTCTTCCTATTATCCCTTCCTCTTCTCCTAAGGGGAAGCCCCCCTTGTATACGGCCCTGCCCTGGGACACCAAGTAGAAGCAGGAATGTGTGTGTCCTCTCCCATTGAGGTGCAACCTGGCAGTTCAGCTAGAGGAAGGGGAGGGTTCCAATGGCAGGCAGCTCAGTCAGAGATAGCCCTGACATAGTTGTTAGGGGAGCCACATGACGACAAAGCTGCACGTCTGCTATAAATGTGTAGGGCACCTATGCTGGCCCATGCATGTTCTTTGTTAGTGGTTCAGTCTCTGTTAGCTTCCATGGGCTCAGGTTAGTTGACTCTGTAGGTCTTCTTGTGGTGTCCTTGACTGCTCCCGCACACTCAATCCTATCCCGCACTCTTCCACAGAACTCCCAAAGCTCTGCCTGATGTTTGGCTGTGGGTCTCTGCGTTTGTCTCAATGCACTGCTGGATGAAACCTCTCAGGAGACAGTTATGCTAGGCTCCTGTCTGCAAGCACAGCAGAGGATCATTAATAGCGTCAGGGTTGGCTCTCTCCCATGGGATGGGTCTCATCTTGGACCAGTCATTGGTTGGCTGTTCCCTCGGTCTCTGCTCCATCTTTATCCCTGCACATCTTGTAGGCAGACAGATTTTGGGTGGAAGGTTTTGTGGGTGGATTGATGTCCTTCTTCTTCCACTGGATGTCCTGTCTGGCTATAGGAGGTGGCTACTTCAGTCTTTATATCTCCAGTTGCTAGGATTCTTAGCTGGCATTACTCCTATAGACTCTCAGGAGGCTTCCCACTTTTAAAGTGAACATTATTTTTTAATTAATAGCTATGTGATGTGGTGGTGGTGGGTGAATTTGTAGGCTAGGCCAGACATGGTGATGCATACCTTTAATTCTAACACTCTGCATGTAGAGGCAGAGAAATCTTGTGAATTCTGAATCAGCCTGATGTCAATAGTGAGTTCCAGATCAGCTATTGCTACCTGGAGAGATCCTGTCTCAAAAAAAGAAAAAAAACAACAAAAAAAAAAACCATCAACTTTTTACAGGAAAAGTATCATTGTCACTGCTATTTCCCCCCTTTAATAGAGGACCAAGTGTTTCTTCCTCTTACCTTTAAACGGCGGTGTTTATGCTTATTTTACACTATACAGTGTTTAAAGAAACACTTCATTTCAAAGAAATTAGTGCATTAAAATCTCAGAATAATATTGTATATCAAGACAATAGTGTAGGCTTTTAGTACATATGATAATTACAAGCCAATCAGTAACTTTGGAGGTAATGGTTCCATATCAAGACACTGATTTTCCTCCATGAAGAAATCTAATAGAAGGCAATCATGGAAATCTATGTGTATCTTAGACTAGGAGAATGCAGGCTGTGAAGTCCGTACCGGAGTATAGCAGTGCTATAGAGAGCACAGACATCTTCCTGGTTTAATGAGTCCACAGAGTGGAGAATAGAAGAATGCCAGAGACTGGGAGAGAGAAGTTGCCTGATGCCACTGGGGAATACATGGAGGCCTGACACCCAGGCACACGGTTGGTTCACTGATACTGCTTCACATTGGGTCACAAATGCACACAAAACCAGTGGGCAACTTTTGTTACCTAACACCTTTTATGAACTTTGTCCTGAAAGGAAGCACAGCATCTGATCCACGAACTGCCTGTTAGCTAAGTCATAGTAAGGCCTTTGTTCACAGAGGGGCACTGATATCCTTAGAATAACAGAGGCTGGCTCATCTTAATGTTCCTGACACTCTAAGCAAGCACAGTGCATGTGTCCTGCTTTGGGAACACTGCCCTTTTCTAGTTGATTTCTTTTCAAGACAGGACTTCTCTGTGTAGCCTTGGCTGTCTGTCTTGGAACTCACTCTGTAGACTAGGCTGACCTCAAATTCATAGCAGTCCACCTGCCTTTGCTTCCTGAGTGCTGGGATTAAAGGCATGTGCCACCATGCCTGGCAAGAAAACAGATCTTAAAAGGAAAGATAACAGTCCTTTTTGGTCATAAACCCTTTGTGTATATGTAGCTTAATGCATATGTAGCATGAGTACACAGAACACAGTTTTGGTATTTTTTAAAAAGGGAATATCACACAATTATCTATTACAACCTAGCATATAATTATATGAGTGAATATATTGTTAATTGACATGATTAATATTGCTGTGTGCATGTAGGAGTTTGCATGCCAGGACACGTGTGTGAAGATCAGAGTACAACTTGTAGGAGTTGCTTCTTGCCTTCCACCTTGTTTTGTGGCCAAGTGTTTCTTGTTTCTACGACTTCACTGTCTATACCAGGCTAGCTGTCCCATAACCTTGTGGGTGATTCTCCTGTCTCCCATCTCAGTGTAGAGACACGGAGACTATCACATGGGGGATCTGAACTCTGACCATCAGGCCATCAGGGCAAGCTCTTTTACCTACTGAGCCATCTATCTCCTTGGCCCATAGTAGACTTTTTAATGATCCAGTTGAAGAGAAGAAATTACATATTACCCAAAGAAATTACTAAAACCTCACACAGATTTGTGGAGGAGCTCTGTGACAGAATAGCTTACCTAACTTGTGCCAAGGCCTGGGTTTGGTTACTATCAAATCAAACCCCAAATCAGACGGACAACGAGACTGCACAAGGATAAGCTGTCTCGTGTGGCACTGATTTTCTAAAGTGTCTGTGTACACGATAAGAGAAGAGGCACTTAGTCAAGAAGGGAGGTGCTGAGGGGTGGAGGCGGAGTTCAGTGATAATATGCTTGCCTAGCATGCATGAGACCCTGGATTCCATTTCAGCAAAGGTTAATGTGGGCCTGGGGAGGTGGTTGTGAGGCCTGGCGTAGTGCAGGGATGGATAGGTTCATCCATAGACCCTCTGCTGGAGGCAAGTAACCCAGTCATTCTTGGACTCAGTCCCAGGGCCTCTAGAATAAGGTCTACAGTTGTGAAGATGGACTAGGGCTCATGCTATGGATATTTCAAGTCCAGCCCCCTGTAAGTCCCTAGGTTTGACCTCCAGTTTTGGGTGAAGGGTGTGAGTGTAGTGAGTCAGCATAGAGAGCTTTGGCATATGCTTCCCTTTGCCTTCATGTTAAAGAACAAACGGGAGTGTTCAAAACAGCCAGGGCTGCGCAGAGAAACCCTATCTCAAAACAAACAAACAAACAAAACAAAAACCAGAAAACCAAACCAAAAAAAAAAAAATCAACCAACCAAACAAAGCCCTAAAACAAACAAAAAGAAGAAATGGTGGACAATTTTCGGCAGGAGTCACGCAGACGTCTTATCAGCTGCCATGTAGAACTGATGAGAATTGATCTACAGACTGATCCTGTGAGCAAGCAGCAGTGAAAGAAAGAAAACAGTTATTCAAGAACATCTATGAAAATTCAGTAAGCAATGAGGGTCTAGATTCTTGAGCCAGCCCTATGCATGGCACCACAGCCTCTCTGACTCTCCCATGCCCTCCTCATGTGCACACAGGCTGGGTGAGGTAGAGACAGATTCCAATCTGGACATACATCGAGGTCTTCTTAGTACTGGCATCTGGAGAGGTGGCTGTCTTCCCGGGAAGAGTAGATTAATGAGATTTGTCATCTCATTAATATTTATCATCTTTCCTGTTACCTGTTGGGGAGGCTGTGTCCTGAAGAGTGTAGTTGAAGTGGAGTCTCCCTTCTGTTTGGAGAAGCACATCACTCTTGGCTTGGGTCATACATAAGACTGGTTTTCTGCCAGTTGGGCTGAGGTGATGTCAGGCCATCTTCCCATTTCTTTTCATTGCACTTCTGCTCCCAGAGTTTGATTGTTGCTCACAAGTTGCCTTCGACTCTATCTAGCTCCAGCCATTAGAGAGAAAAACAGACCTTAATGCACACAGGTAGATCCCAGTGTCTTCTCAAAGGGCCTGCGTTCATGTACAAGTGGAAAAGAAGGTCAAGTAGAGGATGTGCTGAGAGGCACCTAAGGAGTTAGATCCACGAAGCCGTCTCTGCCCCCAGCCTGATGGCCTACAGCAGAGTCCCTCAGACGACACCTCTGGAAAGAGCTCTCCTGAGTCAGAAGTTATTAAAAAAAACTAACAAACAAATAAAGCACTGATCAGAAAGCATTCCTTCAAAGGGACCAACATTTGCTATATTGTTTGTAAAACAACTCGCATCCACGAACAACACAGTGGGCAATCAGCTAAGAATTAATGGAGTTGAATGGCTGTGTTTGGCTAAGAAAAGAGGTGTAGAGACTTCAGTTCAAACTAGGGAGATCCCAGAATTTGCCAGGCTGTTTTGCCCAGAAGAGAGGACCCAAATCCTAAGAATATGGATGGAGTCAATCCAAGTGTTGAAAAGGAACAAAGCAGACAGAAGCTTTGAGGTGGGAGGTATATCAGAAACCTCAGGTACCCCAGTCTGTCATCTAGAACACCCAGTGTTCAGCCAAAGCAACAGGACCCCCAAACAACAAAAGCACTCCCAGTTACTGGACCACAAGATGCAGACCACAAGAAAATGATAATAGGCAGGTAGATGATGCCAGATTTACCAGAAGAAAACATAAAGATGATCACAGACACAGAGGGGCTCACCAGTGAAGCAACAACGGTAAAGGCAGGAATCATAATGTCACTTCAGATAAAGAATATCAACAGGAGACATTGTTTTAAAAAATTATTGGGCTGGGAAATAAGTAAATCATTAGAAAGTCTCCGCAACAGAGTTGAACTGCCTGAAAGAAGAAACACAAACTCAAGGATAGATCAGTAAGATTGCCACACTCAAGTACAGAGATGAGAAGAAGGAACTAAAGGCAGCTTCCAGAGTTGGTGTCAGTCAGGAGATTCCTGTGCACAGTGAGAGGAGACAATCAGGAACATCCTCTGCACAGTGGGAGGAGACTGTAAGGAGCATCCTCTGTGCACAGTGAGAGGAGACAGTCAGGAGCATCCTCTGCACAGTGGGAGGAGACAGTCAGGAGCATCCTGTGCACAGTGGGAGGAGACAGTCAGGAGCATCCTGTGCACAGTGGGAGGAGACAGTCAGGAGCATCCTCTGTGCACAGTGAGAGGAGACAGTCAGGAGCATCCTCTGCACAGTGGGAGGAGACAGTCAGGAGCATCCTGTGCACAGTGAGAGGAGACAGTCAGGAGCATCCTCTGCACAGTGGGAGGAGACAATCAGGAACATCCTCTGCACAGTGGGAGGAGACTGTAAGGAGCATCCTCTGCACAGTGGGAGGAGACAGTCAGGAGCATCCTGTGCACAGTGGGAGGAGACAGTCAGGAGCATCCTGTGCACAGTGGGAGGAGACAGTCAGGAGCATCCTGTGCACAGTGGGAGGAGACAGTCAGGAGCATCCTGTGCACAGTGGGAGGAGACAATCAGGAGCATCCAGTGCACAGTGGGAGGAGACAGACAGGAGCATCCTGTGCACAGTGGGAGGAGAAAGTCAGGAGCATCCTGTGCACAGTGGGAGGAGACAGTCAGGAGCATCCTGTGCACAGTGGGAGGAGACAGTCAGGAGCATCCTGTGCACAGTGGGAGGAGACTGTAAGGAGCATCCTCTGTGCACAGTGGGAGGAGACAGTCAGGAGCATCCTCTGCACAGTGGGAGGAGACAGTCAGGAGCATCCTCTGCACAGTGGGAGGAGACAGTCAGGAGCATCCTCTGCACAGTGGGAGGAGACAGTCAGGAGCATCCTCTGCACAGTGGGAGGAGACAGTCAGGAGCATCCTCTGCACAGTGATAGGAGACAGTCAGGAGCATCCTCTGCACAGTGGGAGGAGACAGTCAGGAGCATCCTGTGCACAGTGGGAGGAGACAGTCAGGAGCATCCTGTGCACAGTGGGAGGAGACAGACAGGAGCATCCTCTGCACAGTGGGAGGAGACAGTCAGGAGCATCCTGTGCACAGTGGGAGGAGACAGTCAGGAGCATCCTCTGCACAGTGGGAGGAGACAGTCAGGAGCATCCTCTGCACAGTGGGAGAAGACAGTCAGGAGCATCCTGTGCACAGTGGGAGGAGACAATCAGGAGTATCCTGTGCACAGTGGGAGGAGACAGACAGGAGCATCCTGTGCACAGTGGGAGGAGACAGACAGGAGCATCCTCTGCACAGTGGGAGGAGACAGTCAGGAGCATCCTGTGCACAGTGGGAGGAGACAGTCAGGAGCATCCTGTGCACAGTGGGAGGAGACAGACAGGAGCATCCTCTGCACAGTGGGAGGAGACAGTCAGGAGCATCCTGTGCACAGTGGGAGGAGACAGTCAGGAGCATCCTCTGCACAGTGGGAGGAGACAGTCAGGAGCATCCTCTGCACAGTGGGAGAAGACAGTCAGGAGCATCCTGTGCACAGTGGGAGGAGACAATCAGGAGTATCCTGTGCACAGTGGGAGGAGACAGACAGGAGCATCCTGTGCACAGTGGGAGGAGACAGACAGGAGCATCCTCTGCACAGTGGGAGGAGACAGTCAGGAGCATCCTGTGCACAGTGGGAGGAGACAGTCAGGAGCATCCTGTGCACAGTGGGAGGAGACAGTCAGGAGCATCCTGTGCACAGTGGGAGGAGAAAGTCAGGAGCATCCTCTGCACAGTGGGAGGAGACAGTCAGGAGCATCCTGTGCACAGTGGGAGGAGACAGTCAGGAGCATCCTGTGCACAGTGGGAGGAGACAGTCAGGAGCATCCTGTGCACAGTGGGAGGAGACAGTCAGGAGCATCCTGTGCACAGTGGGAGGAGACAGTCAGGAGCATCCTGTGCACAGTGGGAGGAGACAGTCAGGAGCATCCTGTGCACAGTGGGAGGAGACAGACAAGAGCATCCTGTGCACAGTGGGAGGAGACAGTCAGGAGCATCCTGTGCACAGTGGGAGGAGACAGTCAGGAGCATCCTGTGCACAGTGGGAGGAGACAGTCAGGAGCATCCTGTGCACAGTGGGAGGAGACAGTCAGGAGCATCCTGTGCACAGTGGGAGGAGACTGTAAGGAGCATCCTCTGTGCACAGTGGGAGGAGACAGTCAGGAGCATCCTGTGCACAGTGGGAGGAGACAGTCAGGAGCATCCTCTGCACAGTGGGAGGAAACAGTCAGGAGCATCCTCTGCACAGTGGGAGGAGACAGTCAGGAGCATCCTCTGCACAGTGGGAGGAGACAGTCAGGAGCATCCTCTGCACAGTGATAGGAGACAGTCAGGAGCATCCTCTGCACAGTGGGAGGAGACAGTCAGGAGCATCCTGTGCACAGTGGGAGGAGACAGTCAGGAGCATCCTGTGCACAGTGGGAGGAGACAGACAGGAGCATCCTCTGCACAGTGGGAGGAGACAGTCAGGAGCATCCTCTGCACAGTGGGAGGAGACAGTCAGGAGCATCCTCTGCACAGTAGGAGGAGACAGTCAGGAGCATCCCGTGCACAGTGGGAGGAGACAGTCAGGAGCATCCCGTGCACAGTGGGAGGAGACAGTCAGGAGCATCCTGTGCACAGTGGGAGGAGACAGTCAGGAGCATCCTGTGCACAGTGGGAGGAGACAGTCAGGAGCATCCTGTGCACAGTGGGAGGAGACAGTCAGGAGCATCCTGTGCACAGTGGGAGGAGACAGTCAGGAGCATCCTGTGCACAGTGGGAGGAGACAGTCAGGAGCATCCTGTGCACAGTGGGAGGAGACAGTCAGGAGCATCCTGTGCACAGTGGGAGGAGACAGTCAGGAGCATCCTGTGCACAGTGGGAGGAGACAGTCAGGAGCATCCTGTGCACAGTGGGAGGAGACAGTCAGGAGCATCCTCTGCACAGTGGGAGGAGACAGTCAGGAGCATCCTGTGCACAGTGGGAGGAGACAGTCAGGAGCATCCTGTGCACAGTGGGAGGAGACAGTCAGGAGCATCCTGTGCACAGTGGGAGGAGACAGTCAGGAGCATCCTGTGCACAGTGGGAGGAGACAGTCAGGAGCATCCTGTGCACAGTGGGAGGAGACAGTCAGGAGCATCCTGTGCACAGTGGGAGGAGACAGTCAGGAGCATCCTGTGCACAGTGGGAGGAGACAGTCAGGAGCATCCTGTGCACAGTGGGAGGAGACAGACAGGAGCATCCTCTGCACAGTGGGAGGAGACAGTCAGGAGCATCCTCTGCACAGTGGGAGGAGACAGTCAGGAGCATCCTCTGCACAGTAGGAGGAGACAGTCAGGAGCATCCCGTGCACAGTGGGAGGAGACAGTCAGGAGCATCCCGTGCACAGTGGGAGGAGACAGTCAGGAGCATCCTGTGCACAGTGGGAGGAGACAGTCAGGAGCATCCTGTGCACAGTGGGAGGAGACAGTCAGGAGCATCCTGTGCACAGTGGGAGGAGACAGTCAGGAGCATCCTGTGCACAGTGGGAGGAGACAGTCAGGAGCATCCTGTGCACAGTGGGAGGAGACAGTCAGGAGCATCCTGTGCACAGTGGGAGGAGACAGTCAGGAGCATCCTGTGCACAGTGGGAGGAGACAGTCAGGAGCATCCTGTGCACAGTGGGAGGAGACAGTCAGGAGCATCCTGTGCACAGTGGGAGGAGACAGTCAGGAGCATCCTGTGCACAGTGGGAGGAGACAGTCAGGAGCATCCTGTGCACAGTGGGAGGAGACAGTCAGGAGCATCCTGTGCACAGTGGGAGGAGACAGTCAGGAGCATCCTGTGCACAGTGGGAGGAGACAGTCAGGAGCATCCTGTGCACAGTGGGAGGAGACAGTCAGGAGCATCCTGTGCACAGTGGGAGGAGACAGTCAGGAGCATCCTGTGCACAGTGGGAGGAGACAGTCAGGAGCATCCTGTGCACAGTGGGAGGAGACAGTCAGGAGCATCCTGTGCACAGTGGGAGGAGACAGTCAGGAGCATCCTGTGCACAGTGGGAGGAGACAGTCAGGAGCATTCTGTGCACAGTGGGAGGAGACAGTCAGGAGCATCCTGTGCACAGTGGGAGGAGACAGTCAGGAGCATCCTGTGCACAGTGGGAGGAGACAGTCAGGAGCATCCTGTGCACAGTGGGAGGAGACAGGCAGGAGCATCCTGTGCACAGTGGGAGGAGACAGTCAGGAGCATCCTGTGCACAGTGGGAGGAGACAATCAGGAGCATCCTGTGCACAGTGGGAGGAGACAGATAGGAGCATCCTGTGCACAGTGGGAGGAGACAGTCAGGAGCATCCTGTGCACAGTGGGAGGAGACAGTTAGGAGCATCCTGTGCACAGTGGGAGGAGACAGTCAGGAGCATCCTGTGCACAGTGGGAGGAGACAGTCAGGAGCATCCTGTGCACAGTGGGAGGAGACAGTCAGGAGCATCCTATGCACAGTGGGAGGAGACAGTCAGGAGCATCCTGTGCACAGTGGGAGGAGACAGTCAGGAGCATCCTGTGCACAGTGGGAGGAGACAGTCAGGAGCATCCTGTGCACAGTGGGAGGAGACAATCAGGAGCATCCTGTGCACAGTGGGAGGAGACAGTCAGGAGCATCCTGTGCACAGTGGGAGGAGACAGTCAGGAGCATCCTCTGTGCACAGTGGGAGGAGACAGTCAGGAGCATCCTGTGCACAGTGGGAGGAGACAGTCAGGAGCATCCTCTGTGCACAGTGGGAGGAGACTGTAAGGCGCATCCTCTGTGCACAGTGGGAGGAGACAGTCAGGAGCATCCTCTGCACAGTGGGAGGAGACAGTCAGGAGCATCCTCTGCACAGTGGGAGGAGACAGTCAGGAGCATCCTCTGCACAATGGGAGGAGACAGTCAGGAGCATCCTCTGCACAGTGGGAGGAGACAGTCAGGAGCATCCTCTGCACAGTGATAGGAGACAGTCAGGAGCATCCTCTGCACAGTGGGAGGAGACAGACAGGAGCATCCTGTGCACAGTGGGAGGAGACAGTCAGGAGCATCCTGTGCACAGTGGGAGGAGACAGTCAGGAGCATCCTCTGCACAGTGGGAGGAGACAGTCAGGAGCATCCTCTGCACAATGGGAGGAGACAGTCAGGAGCATCCTCTGCACAGTGGGAGGAGACAGTCAGGAGCATCCTCTGCACAGTGATAGGAGACAGTCAGGAGCATCCTCTGCACAGTGGGAGGAGACAGACAGGAGCATCCTGTGCACAGTGGGAGGAGACAGTCAGGAGCATCCTGTGCACAGTGGGAGGAGACAGTCAGGAGCATCCTCTGCACAGTGGGAGGAGACAGTCAGGAGCATCCTCTGCACAGTGGGAGGAGACAGTCAGGAGCATCCTCTGCACAGTGAGAGGAGACAGTCAGGAGCATCCTCTGCACAGTGGGAGGAGACAGTCAGGAGCATCCTGTGCACAGTGGGAGGAGACAGTCAGGAGCATCCTGTGCACAGTGGGAGGAGACAGTCAGGAGCATCCTGTGCACAGTGGGAGGAGACAGTCAGGAGCATCCTGTGCACAGTGGGAGGAGACAGTCAGGAGCATCCTGTGCACTGTGGGAGGAGACAGTCAGGAGCATCCTCTGCACAGTGGGAGGAGACAGTCAGGAGCATCCTGTGCACAGTGGGAGGAGACAGTCAGGAGCATCCTGTGCACAGTGGGAGGAGACAGGCAGAGTATCCTCTGCACTGTAGGAGACAGAGCATATTCCGTGCACAGTGACAGTATTAGGAGGGTGTAGAGACAGAGGCAGAAACTGTAAGAAAAAATGGCTATGAAAATAGCAGACATTTTGAAAAAATAGTAACTCACATGTCCAAAAACCTCAAGGACTTTCAAATGTAGCCTAAATACAAAGGCCCACAAATAGGTACATCACAAGGAGAACCGATGGGGTCAAAGGAGGAATTTTGTGATTTTAAAAGAAGACATGTATGTTTTTTTCTTGTGATGTCTGTGCTTCAGCGGCAGTAGTTATACAAGTATGACCAGTTTAAATGATCACGCATTAGAATAGGAAAGGCTGGAGGTCTACGTGAAATTGAAAACCAAGTGTGTTGGGAACCAGAAGGCCAGATAAAGTCCAGGAATATGGCTCCCAGCATGTGAGCTGCTGTTCACACGCTGCTGTTGCTCTTTGGAAATGGAGCAAGGTCAGCTGTGGAACTGAACTGTGAATTTAGGTTAGTTTACAGTGGCATTTGAATGGCAGCCAGAGCATTGTACAAGAGATTTTTTATTTTGCTGGGGCAGGGGTGAGCTGCCATAGAGAAAGCACTTTCTCCAAGATCACTCGCACTCTGGCACCAAGTGTAAGTTGAGAAATCCCCCAGAGCCATTCGGGTGTGATAAACTGCTGGAAGACTCTCAGAACTCACTGCTGTGCCCTCTTCCAGGGAGAGGATGTCGGTGAAACCAGCCAAGGGCGGTGTAAAGCCGGCAGGCCCACAAGTGCTGGGTGCAGAGTCTTCATTGTCCTTTGCCTGGGTGTGCTTTGTCTTGGGATGAGTGTGTGACAATATGCACAGAATATTGTTACAGGGAGGCTCAGCCTTTGCATCCACATTTTTATTTTATGTGTGCCTTATTGGTTGGTTGGTTGGTTGGTTGATTGATTGATTGATTGTCCATACTGTTGACCTCAATTTTCAGGACAATTGACATGATGTCCCAGAGTCCCAAGCTTAATTTCATATGGTTGGTCTTCCTAGTGTTCCTACATTATTATTAGACCTTCTAACACGACTGAGGCTCCAGGCTAATAAAGACCCCACCACAAAGCCAAGGGGAGGTTAGATCTTTTCTCCGGGCAAGGCCACATTCTGATTCCATACTGTACAGTGCTTTCATATTTAATTGCACCCTATTTTGAAAGAACTAAAAGTATTTTACTTTGGCCATAGTCAGTCAGTTCAGTGTTTAATTGGTAGTGTGCCATGTGTAGACTCTGGACTTCTAAGACGTAGTGTGCTTGAAAAGCAGAGAAGAGCAAGTCTCACTGCTGATTTCTCTATCGTTCCCGGTGTGAAATGTGCTGGATAAGTTGCTGAGATCAAGCGCAGAGTGAGTGGTACTGCTTGCTTTCCTCTGTAGTTGCTGGCAGTTATGCAGATGTGCTTCTATGTCGCTGATCTAGAAGCGGTGATGAGCCCGTGCTTCACATGGGGAATGCCTGACCAGGAGCCTGCACTGGGAAATGCTTTCAAATCAGAAGCTTTTGAATGCCAATATGATTTGGGGTTTTGTTTTGTTTTGTTTTTTGAAACATTTTTTATTCTGGGGGGTTTTAGATGAGAACTATCTGGTAAAATTTATATGAGTGTTCAAAATAAAACTAAACCCTGAAATTGGAAATACTGATCCCAAGCATTTCCGATGAAGGACAGTCTGTCTGCACTGGAGTTCGGTGGCAGAGGCAGCCTAGCAAGAGAAGCTGCTAGCTTCTAGCAGCACAGCTCTACAGCATGGCCATAGGAGGGGTGCTGAGCTCAGAGGAAAGCTCCGCAGATGCTGGGATGGAAGGAAGCTGCCTGGTAGGTCTCAGTAGCTGTGTTTATGCTGACCTTGCCTAGGGGACCGGAGACTGAACCACTCTGGACATCGTGCTAGTGCTGCCATCTCACCCAGCTCTTGTGCCTCGCTCACCAAGTGTCTTACGAGGGCTTAAAACACACAACCCTGTCTCCAACTGTAGCTCCCAATGCTCTCCTGCTCCTTCCACATTTGGCTGTCCTCTGTCCTCCACTGTAAGGTCTAGATATTGTCCCATTTCTTTCTGCAACTCTCGTCCCACATCTTTGTTCCACTTACTTGAGAATCTTTCCTGCATTTCCTCATTTGAGACAACTTTAACTAAACTTTATTTTTCCTACTGGCTTACTATTCTGTATCTCATTTTTTTCTTTACTTTTCTTATTAGTCTTTATAACCAATTGACATATACTCAGTCACTCATTAGTGTGTAGCATTTTTATGCTCTGTGTGCATGCCATGCATCCACATTGAAGTCATTGGACAACTTTATGGAATTTCTCCTCCCCTGTCTTCATATGGGTTCCAGGGACTGAACGCAGGTCATCATGTTTCCTAACCTGCTGAGCCATCTAACTGGCCCTCACTTGTTTACATCTGACCTTACCAAAGTACATCTTGACAGTAAAGAGTTTGTCTTGTATTTTTGGTTCTAGAGAGTCAACATTGCCCTTACACATGATAGGCAAGAGATACTGAACCATATCCCAAGCCAGGATTTTGTAATTTTTGGTGCTTGCCAATTCTCAGAATAGTTCCCACAGAAACTGCATAGGCACTAACTATTTATAGATCAGCTGAATGAAAGAAGGAGGGAATGAAAATGGACTGATGGACAGATGGCATTACAGCTGTGACCTGCTCTTATTGTTTAATGTGGTGTCCAGCACAGCACGCACATATTCCAAGTCAAGCAGAGAATGAATGGCCATTTCTCCTGCTCACTTATTTTAGTTGTGTGAGGTTTTGACTTAGGGGAGAAACATGTTTATCTTTGCTATTTGAGTGTATAGAGAAAAGGAAGCAGATGGGAAGTTTGACCTGGAAGAAGTGGAGTGCATCACTGCATGCGTGTTGTTTGCTCTATTAGCTGACTCGGTGAAATGAATATTGCGGCTTAGCACTGCGTTGTAAAAGGGCAGCCATGACAGTGTGGCTCTGCCTAATGTTCCAATAGAATTGAGAAGCTAGTAAGTTTGGCAAATCACTAAATTCATAATTCAAAACTCCCCCAATATAATTTCTTGAGATATATTCCCTCAAACTTCCTATCATGTGCTCTTAAACCCAGCACTTGATCAAAAGCTTCCTGGATGCCAGCAAAACCCATAGGCATTGAAGACAAAGTGCTAATTTAAGAGGAAGCTGCTGAAGTGTGAATGACTTACTAGGAATGCTCTCACTTACTTAAGATAACATTTCCCAGTTGTTAGTTCAGTTTTAAAAGGGATAATTTTTATCTGTCCCAGCCAACTTCTAAATAAATGAGACAGAGACTATAAGATTTATTTAACCACCGCCGGGTGGTGTCTCGAAAAACCAAAAACCAAAAACAAAAAAAAAAAAGAGAGAGAGAGAGATTTACTTAACCCAGCTTTACTTTATGGTACAGTATCTGAGCATTTATTAGTCTGTTTTAATCCTGCGAGCTAACCTGGCTACCTCTCAGGTGTATTCTCATGGTGTCTCTGTGACCCTTTCCTTATAGACACCCGACCCCTGCTGGGATTGGAAGTCCAGCCTTATTCTCTCCCCCAATCAGTCATTGGATGATCAGCTTTTATTGACAAATCAGAAAATGAATGGGGAGCAATGTTTACATAGCATTGAAATAAGAGATTATTAGAATAAGCATTGCAGTGCCATGTCTGGATTGCAACCAGATATGGGGGCAGAAAATCAGCATTGGAATAACAAAGGATAATCTTTACACAGTGCACAATAACATTATGCCCACATCCAATGGTGCCAACAGGCATGAAACCCAGGAATTCCCACAAACCAATTTATTTATGCCATGGAGCATTCAAGGACTGCCAGTAGGGCAGGCAGTGGTGAGGGCAAAATTGTGTAACCATTGAATGCTACACCGTGAGGTCCATGTTCCATTGAGAACTTTTATCTTGTTAAATTCTAGATCTTCAGGGACATTAACATAGCACATACTGTGTGCCAGCTTGCTGTCACCTTTAAAACATATGTTATTTTAACCACATACATTCTTTGTATCCTTCTAAACAAAACTAGTATTCTCCCATCAAACTGGTTCATTATTATTATTATTATTATTATTATTATTATTAATTATTGTTATTATTAGACTATGAAGACTAGTACTCTGCTCAGACTTTACATTGGAGGCAGATAACCACACCACTGTGCTTATCTGATCACTGATCAAACAAATAGGAGCCATTTCCTCCCCAGTTAATTCCTCATTTGTTAGTCTGTAGTTTTGCTTTCTTAATATCATACATAGCTAGTTTATGTTTGTAATCTGTACAGGATGCCTGCAGAAGCCACTGTGCATTTCCCTCAGAGCGCCATTGGCTCTCTTCTCTTCTCTTCTCTTCTCTTCTCTTCTCTTCTCTTCTCTTCTCTTCTCTTCTCTTCTCTTCTCTCTCCTTTTATCTTCTTTTCTTTTCTTTTTAATTAGATATTTTCTTTATTTACATTTAAAATGTTATCCCCTTTCCTGGTTTCCCCTCTGAAACCCCCACCCCCTCCCCTGCTCCCCAGCTCACCAACCCACTCACTCCCACTTCCTGGCCCTGGCATTCCCCTATTCAGGGGCATAGAACCTTCACAGGACCAAGGGCCTTTCCTCCCATTGATGCCCAATAAGGCCATTGTCTGCTACATATGCAGCTGGAGCCATGAGTCCCACCATGTGTTCTCTTTGGTTGGTGGTTTAGTCCCAGGGAGCTCTGGGGATACTGGTTAGTCCATATTGTTGTTCCTCCTATGGGGCTGCAAACCCCTTCAGCTCCTTGGGTCCTTTCTCTAGCTCCTCCATGGGGGATCCTGTCATGGACAGTTTTCTGATCAAGATGTTATTTGTACCATGTGAGCTCAGTGCACGCCGAGGCCAGAGAATGATGTTGGCTGCTTTTCTTTCTCTCTACCATAGTTTTGAAATACAGTCTCTCATTGGACCTGTAACTCACGATTTCAGTAGGACTCTGGTAGTGAGCTTCAGGAATCCTCCAGTCTCCACCTTCCAAGGGGTCAGATTACTGGCATGTACCAAAAGCAACATTTTACATGGGTGCTAAGGATATGAGCTTGGATCCTCATGCTTGCACAGTCTCATCAGTCACTATTTGTGGGTTTTTAAAATATTTATTTTTTTCATGGAAGGTTTTTGAGATAAGGTCTCATTGTGTAGCCTATTCTACATTGAGTTCACCATCCCCTTGTCTTCTGAGTGCTGGCATCATACCCAAGCCAAACATTTTTTGCTGAATTTAGTATATGTATGTTCGAAAGGAATTTTTTTCTGTTTTGTGTGTGTACATAAATATACATGTGTATGTGTCAATATAAATCTGTATACATACACACTTTTCCTGAGAGTTTTTTCAAACTATGTTTTAACCCTTTTAGGAAAATGTAGTTTTCCTTGGTCTAGTAATAAAGACATGAAAAGATATTTAATTATAACCTTTATTGATATCTACAGTTTTTAATTTCTTATTTGAAATTAATATGTCACATTTCAGTATATCTTCAAAATGTCTTGAAGATATTCCAGCCAGCATTCCATTTTTTTAAAGTTGTAAAATATTCAGTACACAGAATTATTTTAACCATTTTCAGTAACATTAATAATGACACTGCAGTCCTGTCATCTGAAACTTTGCATTCTGTAGAATGGAAACTCGAGGTGTTAATCACTGGCCACTATTCTGCCACCCTACAGTTCCCCCAAAGCATCACCCTTCCTGATGTTTTGAGCTTAACTACTTTAGGGACTTATATAAATGGAATCACCCCGTATTTGTCCTTGTGGGACCAGCTTATGTCACTTATGATGTTCATGTGTCAGACTCATCAGTGACACATTTCATGTGTTCATCTGGTGATGGACCCTTGAGTTCCCATGCTTCGGTCCTGATGCTGATACTAGTGAGCACTGATGTACCAGTGAAAACCCCTTTTTACTGTAAGCATGTTCAACTAGACGTACAGGAGAAGGGTCTCGTGGTAAACCCCGCTCCCCCAACACCCAGGGCTGACAATCGCCAGCATTATGCTGGTGCTGTTGTTTCTTTTCCCCAACTGTTCTATAGTTTCAGTTTTGAATATTTCAAGTTAAATTCAAGGAACATTTTTTTTTAGTCATAAATACTTACAGTTTTTCTTATGTGTAAAGGATTTTAAACAGCTTAATCACAACACCTTTCTTAAGGGCACTAATGTCTACAGAGTGAGTTCTAGGATATCCAGGGCTATACAGAGAAATCCTGTCTGGAAAAACAAAACAAAACAAAAAAAAGAGCACTAATACTGTTTGCTTTTTGCTTTTGTTTTTGAGACAGTCTCACTAGTTGTTAGCCCCAACTAACCTGGAACACTTAATCTTCTTCCTCAGGCTCCCAAATGCTGTACTCCCCACCCAGCTTCTAGTAGCTTCTTGGTTTAAGATATTTTGCAGCTTTAGACGAGGTTTAGTGAGTGTCTTACCTTAAAGGCTCTTTTTATCCCTTCGCTCTCCTTTTCGTGAGTGTTCTTTAGCAAAGCAATCATAGCTAAGTCTTTGTTCATCCACGTCTCTCAGTCTTTTTGCCCCTGTTTTCACAGACTATTTGAAACACTTGTTTCATTTGTTGTGTGTGTGTGTGCCAGAGCACACACGGAGATCAGAGGACAGCTTGTAGGTACCAGTTCCCCCCTCCACCATGTGAATACCAGCCTTGACAGCAAGCACCTCTGCCTGCCAACCATCCTACCAGTTCTGCTTTTTCCGTTCTGTCATTTTTACTGTGTGTTGGGCAGGAGGGGCGATCACTGCAGTGATTGTGGTTGTTGCCTTCAGTAGCACTTGGTTCTGTCAGGTGATTAAACTGAACCTGTCGCAGCTCCAGTTTGTGGTTTCCATTTTATCCTTACTCTTATGTAGCCCTTACTCCAGAGGGATAGTTTTCTGGAATATTCAACAAAGCTGCTCTTTTTAACTTGAAGGAGAACTCCAGGATCTTCTGGGTGGAACCTCTGAGTGACTCCTGGCTGCTGCTCTCTGCTAAGCCCACCTCCGAGTGTTAACGTTGTGTGCATACAGCCAGGGGCTTGACCATGGCTCTGAGTAGAATTGCCATTCTGATTTTTAAATTTTAAATGTATAGCTCAGGATAGCCTCAAACTTGCAATCCTCTTGCCTCTCTACCCCACACGATTGCAATTACATGTATGCATCCGAATACCTTCTTGCTAATTTTGATGCTCTTTCCAGTTTTCTTCCCCTTTGTCCTTCTGTGTTACTACTTTTCTTGTTTCTGTAACAAAATCCTGGACAAGAAGCAACTTGATGGTTTATTCCAATTTACATTTGATCATGGCAGGGAGCATAGTAAGCACAGGCACTGTCACAGTGTCCCAGAGTTGGTAGGCAGGCACTGGGGAATGCTGGTGTGGGTCCCTCTGTCCTTAGGCTGGACTTCCCATTTTATGTAACTTAATCTAGAAAGTTCCTTACAGATATGCCCAGAAATTTGTCTCCAAGGTGATCCCAGAGCCTTTCAACATAGCACTTTCAAGCCATCACCTTTTATTCCTTAGCTTGGTTCGTGGCTCTCTACAATGTGAATATTCAGTCCAACTTCTGAAGTCTCCTGGGCTTTTTAACGATATTGGAAAGCCCAAAGTCCTAGAGTCACAGAAGACTCAAGGTGGCCTCCTAACTGTAAATCCCTATAAAATCATAAACAAATCACCCACGTCAAATACACAGCAGCTCTGAGTAAACATTGATATTTTGAAAGAAGAAAATGGAGCATAGAACAGAGCAATTGGGTCAAAGCAAGACCAAAACCTAGCAGTAAAAACACCAAGTCTTCAAGCTCTGTGGCCTGCATCTGGGGATTGTGATGGGGCCACCCGAGTACCACAAGTTATGGCTAACCCCCAGCCCTTCAACAGTTCTGTCTATCACACGGCTTCTCTCCCGGCCGGCTCTGCCAGGTGCCTGCAGCTTTCCTCAGTGCCTGTCCCATGGCCCTGGCATTCCCAGTGTCTCTTCATTGCTATTCTGGCTTCACGTTCAGAGCTTCACCCAGTGCCCCTTCAGGACTTTCTTACAGGAACCTCTCCCTTGCCACACATGGCCTGGCCTCAGCAACACTCTTCAACTGTGACTTAAATCTTTGGACCCCCACAGTCCCGTGTCTCTCATGCCTGAGAACTCAGTATTGTGTGACTAATTCCATCAATGTCTGCTACCAGCTCAAAGTGGATGGAGCATGGCCTCTGGGGACCACAGTTGTATCAGTCTCTGTGTACTAATGGCGAAACACATCCCTAGGGATCTGTTTTCCAGGAGGAGGAGGGGTTCCTTCAGTGACTTACTCTGTTGAGGGTTTCTTCTTTCAAATGAATTTTCAAGTTTATACAGTGGAGTCTCCAGTGTCTAAGGTCTTGCCCTTAGGGCATACCTAGCTCCTGTAGTTGCAGTGGAGATTGCTGTAATCTCTTTAAAAATCCTGTAGCCCTGTCTTTTAGTAAGGTTAAACTCCAACTCCTTTCCTCTCAAAGTGCACAATTTCATATCTTTCTGCTTTGCCTTTTGATACTCCCTCACAGATGACCTGGATGAGAACTGTAAGAAGCAGCCATGTCACAGCCTGCATGCTATTCTGTATTTACGTTTCTTCTACCAGATGAATTAGTCCATTGCTCTTACGTCCAGCCTCTCTCAGTTCTCAACACATGGAGAAAATAGCCAGATTCCTTGCTAGGATATCATAAAATGGCCTTTAGCCCAGTTTCTAATCTAGTTCTCATTCTCCTCTGAAACTCGGGAGCCAGGCCTTCACTATCTTCTGTTTGTCGTGGTAATTTGGTCATCCCAACTCCCACCAGAACGGCCCATGAAGCCTGTTTACAGCATGCTTGGGCTTGATACATGCCTGTCTTACTATGTCTTTATAATCTGGAAGCCCTTCTTTCCCCACTTGCCACATCATTTTTGTTTGTTCCTTTTCCTTTGTAGTCTCTTGCTTAAGAAGCTGGGCTGTTGGGCTAGAGAGATGGCTCAGTGGTTAAGAGCACCAACTACTCTTTCAGAGGTTCTAAGTTCAATTCTCAGCAACCACATGGTGATGGCTCACAACCATGTGCAATGGGATCTGATGCCCTCTTCTGGTGTGTCTGAAGACAGCTAGAGTGTACTTATATAAATAAAATAAATAAATAAATGTTAAAGAAAAAAGCTGGACTGTCTTGTAAGATGTGTAAGTACTAAATTTGGCTGTTCATGTCTCTCATCATGAAACATGTCCTCTTAGCTCTCGCACTTTCTCGTAAAGTGCCAGTTGTGGTTACAGTTTGCTTAAATGTAGGTGGAATTCCCTGGTGGAGAGGCAGGATTCTGCACACCTCTTCCATTGGTTCACTTCAAGTTTTGGATAGTGACTGGTTTCCACTTTAGTGATGTTCAGATAACCTGCAGGTTTAGCTGTGTCCCTGTAATCCCTTTCTGACCTTAGCCAGTTTTTGAAGCTGCTCCTCTCACATGGTCACCTAGAGACATGGTTCCATGCTAAAATACAAAGTGACGCCTGGTCCAAATAGCACGTCCTTCTAGTCCTGACACTGCCGAGGCTGGGATGGGATCATCAGAGTCTGTGTCTAGACAAGGTTCCATGGCAAGCTTGATTCAGGTCAGCTTGGGTTACACAGGAAGACCATGTCTCAGAGCAAAGTTCACCCCAAATGTTGCAAACTGGTAGTTTTCTAATTCTTTCATGCTTTCTACATTTATCAGTTTTAAAGAACTTTGCTTTAAAAAAACTAGAGATTGTAGCAAGGTCAGATTTCAAGCAAGTTGGTACCCTAATAGTGTCCAGTGGGACCCACTTGAGTTGTTTGTTTCTTTTCTGTGAGTCCATGGACTGGAATGTGGCTGGTGTGCTTTAGTCCACTGAGGTTTTCTTCTTCTTCTCCATCACCATCTTCTCCCTTTCTCTCTCCTCTCTATCACTGAGCTGCCTCCCTGTCCTGTGTCATTATTCTCTCACTACTCAAATTATTCCACTTCGGAACCACATCCAGTTGACTTCTCAATAACTCCTTTGCCTTTGAACAAGATTCTAGACCTTCCTTGAACATTCTCTGTCTTAGATTTAGAGTTAAACAGTCCCTATCTAAAGGAGAGAACACTAGGAGAGGGATAAGTCCTACCTCGGTAAGCAGTCATATTTATTTAATGTTAAATTAACATTATTCATTTAACATTGCTTTTCTGTTCCTCCTACACAAACGGAAGCACACCGCATGATATTTTTTTCTACGTGTAGGAACTCAAGAATAGAAGCATCATTCAGACTAGCCAACCTGTGCTGATACACTGGGACAGTATGAGAGGCATCTGTTTCTACTGCAGGAAACCACAATTAACATTTTATTAAAAGACTTTTGGGATAGGAGGAGGTGCCTTATCACAAGCAAACAGGCCTTTGGATTTAGAGATACGGAGCCCTGTGAAAATCAGTCATGCTTCATGTAATCATGTAAATGGGCTAGGTATCAAAAGTATTTAAAAAGAACAGAAAATGCCCTTAGTTTACAAAACCTGCTTAGTGGCAAAGTGAGTTTAAAAAAATATATGGTCAGAACTCTGTTGGTGGGTGGGTCCTGCATCCACATTTGTACTGGTTGCATTTCCCATGCCACTGTTCTCTGAACAACATACACATGTCAAGTACTTCACATGTGCCAGCTAGTGCACAAGTACAAGAAGCAGTGATGAATACAGAAGACACAAATCCCTGTTGACACTTGTTAGTAGGAGAGACAAACAACACACAAACTACATAGATGTGTAATTAGTCAGAAGATGATAAAGTGTGAAAAGTCTGGGGCCAGAGGAGCAGTGGAGAGTTGGCTCAGTTGTTAACAGCCCCTGCCGCTCTTGAAGGGGGACCAGAGTTCAATTCTTAGCATCCACGTGGTTTCTCACTACCTTCTGTGACTCTAGTTCTAGAGGCTCTGACTCCCTCTTCTGGCTTCTGTGGTCACCAGGCACACACGTGATACACAGAGAAGCATGCCAGTATAACACCCACACTAAGATAAAATCAAAGGGCAGTCAAGGGAGGACTCGGAGAAGGCTGTAATGCGATCAAAGTTCACATGTTGCTGGGAGAAAGTCAGGAGAGAACAGCGGTCCTAAGGCAAGAGCACTGTATCTGTTAGAACATGACAGAGTAGTAGGGAGAACTTTGGGGTAGTAGAATATCTCTGTATCTTTTGGAGCCAGGAGTTAAGTAAGACAGGCTTACTTGTGTGCACATGTGCAGACATTCTCACCAAGGAGTAACTCCCCAGGAAGAAAAACTGGCAGTAATTCTGCATCCTGATTACAGTGAGAAGGTTGTGTATCTGCATGTGTGCTAAAACGACACGGATACATATCACACCCATATCAGATTCTGGGCCTTGCTTCTCTTCTCTAATTGTGTAAGACTTAGCCATTGAGGAAGGTACTGGGGACCTGTTTGTATTCTCTTCCCAGTGACTTGTGACTGTTTAGAGAACAGATGCAGAAAGCCTTGGGCAGAATTGGAGATAATACTTAGGCATGTTATCAAGAGATCTTGAAATCTGGTGGCTGTTCACCCCAATTGGTGATGCTAGACAGGGTGGAAACCAGCGTGAGAAGTTGCTGGCTTCTGGGAATTTTGGGGGGTGGAGCTCATAGATTGCGTTGCTGTGTTGGATTGTGAGTCTGGGAGAAGAAATGTACAACACGGACCACTGGCAAGCTAGACAGACTGTAAAAAGAACCCCTAGCACGCCCAGAAGCCCTCTGTGTGTTTCTGCCAGGAAACAGAGCACCAAGCCTGCTTCCTCTACCCTGCGGCACCCTGACCTTCACGTCTGAGGACAATAGGAGAGCAAAGTGAGCACTCTCATTAACCTGCTTGCGGGCAGCTTGAGTTATTTTGGCCTCACCCTGGCTCTTTTGGAAAGAAGCATTTGCTTGATAAACAGGAAGTTGTTTCCAGGGCTGTAGGAAGAACAAATGATAGAACCAAGTAGCACTCTAAAGGGTTGCTGGCTCTGGTTAGTTTGGAAGGGCAGACATGGTTTCAGGCCACCACACAAGACCAGCAGAGGTGAGGCTGCGCTCACCTTCCATCTCAGGAAACAGTTTTGCCCATTGCTTGACCTGCCGTGGTTTCCATCAGCTCTGAAGAAGGAGACAGTCTGCACAGAGTGGAAAAGTGACTTATTTTAAGAAATGTTAGCTCCCTTCCTCTGTTCTATTAGTGGCATACCTCTAAGACGCCAGTGAGGCTGCTGGTCTAGGCAAGCAAAAACTGGCCTGTGTGTTTTATTCTTTGAAAGGTTCGAACTTGAATATCCACAGCATATCCCACCTCCACTTGGTGCCCCAGTAGACTGGGACAGAGTGAGAGTGAATTCTGAGGCAGGTCTGTGTGCTAGTGCTGTAGTGTTTTTGAACTGCAGACTCCATTCATTATTCTGTCACCCTCAGAGGGTATGTGAGCCTCAGAGTGCCACTGATGTTTGAAAGACTTCATGGGCGAGCACCTGAGGACCCATGGCAAGTGACCTGCCATGACTGGTAAGTGGGAAGAGATCCTCTGCCCCACTTTTGATAAGACCTCAAAAGGGAAGGAAATGCATTTCTGTTTTAGCTGGCTGGAGCCATGTTACAGTAAAGAACACTTAAATCAGCACCACATTTCAACAATAAGCTGCCAGTTAGTGCTGGGAAAGGTCGGCATGGCAGACTTTACATAGCAGGTGTCTCCTTGATGTCTGCTGAGGGAAGGAAGGGCAAGAATCAGAAGCTGATCAGAAGCCAAGGTCTGGGTACAGTTGAGACTCTATCAGGGCTGGCATTGGTAGCCAAGACACAGGAGAGCTAGCTCACCAAATGGCCTGGAGGAAGTTACTTCTAGCTGGAATCCTGCTGAAGTCCAGACTGCTTTTCTTTGACTGTTTCACTGTGTGAAAGTGCCCCACTGTAGATTCAGATCCTCTGACTGTGTAAGTGTAGGCTGGCTACTGTTCTGGGTTTCTCCCTCAGAGGTTAAATATCCCATCTGGACTTGAATATTTGCTTCCTGCCCACTGAGTCTGTAGGAACATAAAGCAACCATTTGTCAGCAGACCACTGAAAGGCAGGTTTCTACAGGGAATGAAACTGCAGGCCATTGGTTTCCTGGCACACCCACCTGATATTAGACTGAGAGCAAACTAATGGGTGGGGGGAGCCCAGTGCATGAAAATAAAAGCTGAGGCTAAGGTGTGAATGCACATGAGCCCAGAAGACAGAGCTGGAGGAGAGGAGCACAGAGCCCAGCGAGGAGCAGCAGAGTCAAGTGCTGGACTTGGGGAAGCCTGATGTGCCGCAGCTGCTTAAGTGACAGCCACAGCTACACCCACAGTTACAGCAGTAGTGTGTGGATGTTTGTAGTCGCAGTTCTGGGTGGTGTGCGTATTCCAGGCTACCCAGTATGCTGCCACTGATGCCTTCCGCCCGGACCCCAGAGTGATGAGGGTTCTGAGCAGCACAGGCAGCTGTTGGAGAGCTTGGAGCTCTTCACAAAATTCTTAACTCTTCCCCGCCATGGCGCTGAGTGAACATGTAATAAGTGTATTTTTAAATGTTGAAAATTCAAGATTTGTTATATATGGTAACTCTTAAGAGTACAAGTTTATCCCCAAATGCAGGAGCTTTTTCATTGGTCCTGGCTTGTGACAGTTGGCTTCCATTTAACAGAGCAAGGGGAGGTGAGGCTGTTGGCAGTATAAATGTTTTATCCAAGGACAACCAATGTGTCATTGTGGAGATAAAACAGAACTAGGCTGCACTACACTAGCCTGAACTCTATAACAAGTTTGAGAATTTTCCAACTATTTTAGAAAAATAAGGTACTTAGACATTTGTAAAGAAGGTTTTTTTTTTTTTTTTTTTAAATGAAAGAAAATCCCTTATTTTGGAAATCACAAAATGAATCATTCTGTCTTGTTTGAGAAGCTTTGATGTGTTTTGGTAATTAGTGTTTACTGCCAGACGAATGTCTCTTGGGCATTTTAATTAGTGGGTGGCATGGCCCAGTGAGCTTCTGAGCTTCTGATGGTAGCCCTTCAGAAGAGTTACTCTTGTGTTTCTCAAGAAGAGCGGCCTCCTCAAAGCTCTTTAATTAGGTCAAGTTTAGCAACTAAAACATATTATTAGAATAATTAGGCCCCTCTTAAGGGAATGGGGGGGGTCAGGGAACAGGTACTGTTAGAGCGGGATCGCTTAAAATCTAGTGTCCTGCCTCTGATGAACGTCCAGTTCCTGGGCAGCTGTGGAACACTGCTGTCTTCAGTCAGGGACTTTCTATTCAGAGATTTCCCCCACCCCCACCATGGATCTCACCAGCAGCCTAAGTATGCTGGGTATAAGCTCTCCGTTCCATTCTGGCCTCTGTGTGAAGCTGTCTCTTACCTCCAGCCTAGAGTCTTATTGTCCTCTCCTTTTTTTCCCTATTAAGTTGCAAGTAACTGTGCTGGGTTCCTTGTTTGTTTGTATTTGTTTTTGTTTTTAAGGGAACCACTTTAAAGATTTGCGTATAGGAAACAAAACATTATAACAGATCTTTTAAGGGTTGTTTGCTTTGTCTATTTTTAGTGATTTCAAAGTCTCTTCCTAGGTGGCCCAAAGCTGGCCTCAAACAAGATGTCCCCTGCCTCAGCCTCCCAGGTACTAGGATGATAGCATTGTTGCCACACCTGGCTTGACTGATCTTTCTTAGTAGTTATATACGTATAATAATAATAATGTGTGTGTGTGTGTGTGTGTGTGTGTGTGTGTGTCTTCTGTGTGTCTGTGAGTGTACATCATTTTTACACTCTAGAATCATGTATGTCCCTTGCTTTCAAAATGCACTTTATATATCTTCTAAAATTTGCCATGTAAGTGGATTCCCCTCGTTGCCATGCTTGGCCCTTCTCCCTGGTTCTTGGCTGTCTTTCTCTGTGTCTTTGCAGTTATCTCTAATGATAACACTTTACCCTAGATTCTGTTTTCTTACAAGTTTAAAGAAAGATAGCTATCACTAGTCCTCTGGGTGAGGTGTCACCAAAATAATTGAGTGATTTCAGTGAACCACTATTAACAGCAATATGTACATTCATATTGCTTAATTTTTCACTTCCTTATCTCAGGATCATATGATAACATTCTGATGGCAAATGAGTCCTTCTTCAGCTAGATCTCTTAGTTAAAGGACTTTTCACAGGTTATTGGATATTTTCAACAGAACATGCTATGGCATTCTCTCTCTCTCTCTCTCTCTCTTTCTCTCTCTGTGTGTGTGTGTGTGTCTGTCTGTCTGTCTCTGTGTGTGTATCTGTGTGTGTTTGTGTGTGTGTGTGTGAGTGTGTGTGTGTGTGTGTGTGTGTGTGTTTGGTTGGTTTTTCAAGACAGTTTCTCTGTGTAGCCCTGGCTACCCTGGAACTCACTCTCTCTGTAGACCAGGCTGGCCTTAAACTCACAGAGACCCACCTGCCTCTGCCTCCCAAGTACTAGGATTAAAGGCGTACACCACCCCACCCAGCTAGTATACACTCTTCCCTGCTGAGCCATTTCTTGTCCCAAGGCTGACATTTATAATCTGTTAACTGTCATGATGTAGAGTTGGGTTAAAGGTATCAATGACGCTGGCTCAGGTAAACCTAGTACCTTACTCTAAGGTACTAAGAATATACTTTTAAAACTTGCTATAATGGCTATGGAACCACCAAATTGTTTTTCAGTCTTGAGGATAGCCTGATCTCTAATATTATAGAGTCTATTACAGGTGAGGGCTTTTTGAGAGGGGTGTGTGTGTCGGGGGGGGGGGTTACCCTCTATTCTAGCCACTTCTCTATTGATCATTTTTCTTGGTGGAAACTTCATATTACCTATAAAAATTAATATTTTAGTTCTAAGAAGAGCAGATGCAGATATAAAGATTTATGTGCCATGGTAAGTGACTCAAGTATGCTTTTTTGTGTTCGATTATAGGACTTTAAAAAATAAGAGAAGCTAGGATGGACAGAGCTCTACATGAGGCCAATCTTCCACAGTGTAGTGTCTGCTCCAGTCTAAGGATTGGTTGCTAAGACTCTGCTTTTTGACACACTCTTCAAACACAGGAAATGCTTCTGATGCTTATCTTCATGTGTGTTTGCTAATGTGCATGTAATCTTATGCAGGGGGAGTTGAAAAGGAACGTGTTAAGTGTTATAATTCTGGAAAAGTACCATCAAGCCCTGAGAACCCTTTTCCAATGTGTACTTTCTGTTTGTGTGTGGTTTTGTGTGGAGGAGGGCAGGGGTCCAAGACAGGGTTTCTCTGTGTAGCCATGGCTATACTGGAACTGGATCTTTATGCCAGACTGGCCTTGAACTCAGAGATCCAAATCCCTCTGCCTCCCACCGAGGGAGTGTGCCACCACTGCCAGGCACATATGTACTCGTTGTGTGCACCCTCATCACAGCAGGCTCAGGCTTAAAGTGGTTTAGGCTCAGGTGCTAGTGTGCTTCATTGATGTGCACAGGAGTGTGCCTTATTCCCCTTCAGCTCTGTTCAGGCTTTGTTGGTTCATTTGTTTTAGATGTACTTACATATGTAAATAAATGTTTTGCCTGCAGGTCTACCCGTGCACCACATGCACACAGATACCTGATACCTGTGGAGGTCAGAGGAAGTCCTCAGACCTAGAGTTGGATTAACAATGGCTCTGAGCCATGTGCACTGCTGAGCTATCTCTCAAGCCCCTCTGTTTACTTTTTAACTGTTAACTGATGCATACTCGCTTGCTTCCTTAAGCTGCCTGAGGGGCTCTGCCAGCATCTTGGGTGGGTACTGACTCTACTCTTGTTCACCACAGACCACTTGGTAGCCCATGGAAGAATGGCAGAGAAGGAAGCTCGACGGAAGTTCAAACAGATCGTCACAGCGGTGTATTTTTGTCACTGTCGGAATATCGTTCATCGTGATTTAAAAGCCGAAAACTTACTTCTGGACGCCAATCTGAATATCAAAATAGCAGGTGAGGTGTGTGTGCACGTGCGCATGTGTGTGTGTGTATGTGCTGAAGACAGGAGTCATGGTTAAAGTAGGGACAGTTTAGGCTTTTTTAAAAATGAGAGCTGGGGCTTGTTCATGCTGAGGGCACTTTTCTCACTGAGCTACACCCCCACTCCAGACTTCACTTTAATAACCTGAAAATTAATAAACTTCCAAAGGACATTTTAAAATATAGTATTAGCAGGAACTCTTTAGGAAGAAAGAAAAAGGTAGTATTTCAAATTCTATTACTTTGATAAATCCTTTGTCAATAATGAGGAGTAGACTATTTTTTTTAAAGCAGGAAGGAAAACTGCTGAAATGATGTGCTCAGCTTCTCCTGCCAAGGCTGTTTGCACTGCCCCAGCCCCAGCCCCAGCCCCAGCCCCAAACCCCAGCCGCGCCCATTCCACAGGCTGTGCTTTACCTGCAGACTCTAAAGTTTATTTGAAGCTGTCTCATCTTTTTTAAATGAGAAAAGGTGGGTTTAGGATATGCAGATTGAGCCGGGTGTGGTGGCGCACGCCTTTAATCCCAGCACTCGGGAGGCAGAGGCAGGCAGATTTCTGAGTTCGAGGCCAGCCTGGTCTACAGAGTGAGTTCCAGGACAGCCAGGGCTACACAGAGAAACCCTGTCTCGGAAAACAAAACAAAACAAAACAAAACAAAAAAAGGATATGTAGATCGTCCTGAGTATTTTCTCCTCCTACATACATAGATACCTGCTTCCAGCTCTCATAAGCCAGTGCGTGAGCAACTCAATCAGTTTTAACCTGTTTTTATTTCAGCTCATCACTCATCATGTCCCACCACTCTGCCTAGCTAACTTGTACATTCCTTCCTTACTGGTTTTTACTTGTTGCTCTGACCTGTCAGCATTTGCCTGACAGATGCAAGTCCATCTCCTACTGATTAGCAGACAGAGAGTGTATAGCAACTATAAATAGAAAATAGGTGGTTTTTTTTGTTCTTTGACAGTTTCTATTAATACATTGTATGTCCAGAGGAAAATAAAGTAGTTTGTGCTGAAACTGAAGTATTGTTTGAATGTAACCGCCTTGCACAGCCAAGGACTCATAAGCTGTCCTCAGATTTCCCTGTAAGCAGGGCAGGAGTTGAGAGTTCAGATTTATATCTTGTTCCAGGTCAAAGCACCTGAGCAAGGCCCTGCCAGCTGTGGTGCTTCTGTCTCTTAGAGGCAGACCTATCCTTTTAAGTCCTAGGAATAGTGTGTTTCCATCCCGGTCTCAGACTGACGGCTGTGCTTGTGTTCTGAAGCTCACATAGTCTTCCACTGTGTTGGGCCTTGGCATGACACAGCAGGCAAGAGTCAAAGGCTTTCTTTATGGCTGGAGACTAAGCCAGGCACTGTGACTCGTCCTGCCTTCGCCTGTCAAAGGACATTACTGTGCAGGAAACCATGGTTTTCCTTTGTCTTCATGTCAGTTGTGGCTATTCCCATAGAATTAGGTAATGTGGAAAGACCTGGCAATGTCAAACCTTCTTTTGTAATTACCTTTTTTTTTTGTAGCTTCAATGAAATGAACTGTAAACAGCATATACTGAAGCTCTCAGAACTCAGACATGTGACATGGGATTTGAAGGCAGCCTGGATGCATTGCAAGACCCTGTCTTATAAAAAAAAAAAGTGCATTGCAACAGGCCTCTTAGCTCCTTACTGTTGGTGAAACAAATTAGCACAAACTCCAAGGCTGCAAGCACGGTGGTGTTCTAAGTCAGCTCTGGAGGTCAGTAGAATAAAAAACATCCGGTTAGCAGCTGTGGTTCCTGGAGGACCTAGGGGGAAAGCCCAGATTCTTGCCTTTTTTACCTTGTAGAGCGAACCTGCCTTTCTTGGCGCAGGCCCCGTCTTCACAGCACTTCCCAAACTTCATGGTTCCATTGTGGTGACTGTTCTCCTGATTCCTGGTACTAAAAGGAGCCCTGTCATTACATCAGGTCCTCCTAGATAATCCAAGACTACCTCCACAGTTTCCTGATATTGACTTGGTCACTTCCATAGAGAGCTCCTTTGACATTCACGAGGATAGGATGCTTGCCACATGGGTGTGTTGGAGGACACAAGCCATTCCCATGCCATCCCCAGAGCCCTTCCCATGCCATCGGATTATTAAGTAGTTGAAAGAAAGCCCTTCTTTATATTTTATAATTGTATTCTGCATATGTGACCTAAGTTTAAAGTGGTTTTTTTTTTTTTTTTTTGGTTTTGTATTGTGTTGTGTTGTTTTATGCTTGGTTCATGATTTTTACGTCAGGGCCATTCTGATTAAGTTAAGGAAAATTCCTGTGTCAATTAGTTTTTTCTGGAGAAACCAAAAATAAAAGCAAAGGTCATTGATAATTGAGACTAAAATTACTGAAAAATTAGTGGAAGGGGATTTTTTTTTTTTTTTTTTTTTTTTTTTTTTAGTTTTTCGAGAGAGGGTTTCTCTATAGCCCTGGCTGTCCTGGAATTCACTTTGTAGACCAGGCTGGCCTCGAACTCAGAAATCCACCTGCCTCTGCCTCCCGAGCACTGGGATTAAAGGCGTGCGCCACCATGCAGAAGGTGATTTAAAAAAAAAAACTGGAGGTGGGGACTGGAGAGATGGTTCAGTGGTTAAGAGCACTGACTGTTCTTCCAGAGGTCCCGAGTTTAATTCCCAGCAACAACATGGTGGCTCACAACCATCTGCAATGGGATCTGATGCCTTCTTATGGTGTGTCTGAAGACAGCTGCAATGTATTCATATAAATAAAAACATAAATAAATCTTTTAAAAAATTTTTTTGGTAAGTCATTAAAACAAATCCAAGCAGTTGCAGTAAGAATGTACCCACTGGAGTGTGAGTGAAGCTGCTGGGACGCTGGCAGCCAGCCCTGTGCCCTCTGTGTTCTAACACATAGGCTTTGGCACAGTTTTAAAGTTCAGTTTAAGTGTTTACATTAGTATTTGTTTTCAGAGCAAAACAAAGACTAAATTGGGACTGTAGTTCATGGTTGCCTACAGTGCTAAATGTTTATCTTTGGGTGACTGCTCATGCGCTCTTTTTTTTTCCATGCCCCCATTATGTGGTTTCTCAGTCATTGCTCGAGCTTGGGGTGTTTGCACAAGTATTAGATGGGATTCTCATTTACACTTGCCCTATCTTCCTTGAACCTAATGGATCACTAGGAGAAATGCCTTTACTGAAGTCCAAGTAGAACCCGAGTAACTTCAGAGTGGACTGGGTGATAAGTAATGAAATCAATTTTATTTCTAAGAGTGTAAAGCAACTATTAGAGCCCTGTTCCTGTCAGTGGTCATTTTGGATACCATATTCGAAGCCTTAGGAAGAAGCTACTGTATATGAAAGACATATATTTACAAGAGAGAAAATGAGCTTTTTGGTTGTGTGTGTGTGTGTGTGTGTGTGTGTGTAAGAATCATCTTATATAGCTCAGGCTGGCTTCCAACTCAAGAGCCTCCTACTTCAGTCTCTCGCTAGGTTATAATGTGGTCATACACCACCATCTCTGCCATTCTGGGGGTGGGGAGGGGAAAAGAGTGTTAATAAACCAAGCCAGAGATGTTATCAGTCCTGGAACGCCTATCTTAGCCACTAGTGAGGCTAAAGTAGCAGAATTTTAAGTTTGAGGCCAGCCTGGACAACGTTTGGAGACCCTATCTCAAGAAATGAAAGTGCTAGGCAGAATGCTTACCTACTTTCAGGTCCTGAGTTCAATACAAAAAAAAAAAAAACCCCAAATCCTCAGTCTTTAGTCCCTCATCTTTAAATTATGTGTGTTAAGGAACAACTTATTTTGGACTAATACAGATTTTAATTATGAAATGTAAGCAGTTAACATTTTTATGCCAGTTATTTATACAAGTGGTTTTTGTTTTAAAAGCATTCTGGTAGCTCAGCTACTAAAGGTATTTGCTGCCAAGTTCGATGACCTGTGTTCCATTCCCAGCACCCATGTACTGGGAGGAGGAAACTGATGCTGACAAGTTAGCTGTCCTCTGATCTCCATGCACACACTATACATGTGTTGCCCTCCCCAATAAATAAATAGTTATAAAAGAAAGAAATTGGGGGCAGGGTCTCACTGTATGGTTCTGGCTGGCCTGGAACTATATGTAGACCAGTCCTGCCTGCCTCTGCCTACTGGGATCCAGCACACCCAAGCTGTTCCTGTGGGTAACTGTTAACACTTGAATGCAGAGGCAGGATAACTGCTGGGAATTCAAGGCTACCCTTAGCCACATAATGAATTTGAGGCCAGCCAAGACTACAGAGTAGGATCCTATCTCAAATAAACTGTGTCCACTGTGGAAGATGAGTAAGTTCTGGTTTCATTTGTATTATATTTGCTTTTTGAGGGACTTCCTATCAATATGTGTTTAGTAGTTGATACTACAGATAGCTTACTACATAAGCTGTCTATGTGTCCCTGCTAGTCTAGTGCTAGCCCTGGTGAAGAATATGGTCCCTTGGTGTGAGGGTAGGCATGTGGATAGCTATCAGAAGAGTCAGCTGTAATTCTACACTTCATGGTTTTTTATGTCTTTTCATTTTTCTTTATCTGTTTCTAGAGAGAAGAAAAATTCACTATATAGTTGGGTTTTTCTTCCTGGTTGTGGAATTTAGAAATTCATGCTAATGGCAGTAACAAAGCTGTCTTCCGTAGACTCTCTTCAGTGAGTGTTTGTTGTGAGTGAGGCTCCAGTATTTGCAGGCAAAAGCAACATCTGGAGCTGAGGATCTGCCGGGTCAGCTGGGGTCTTGTCCATTGTCTTTAAAGGCTTCTTGTTCAGGTGGCTCAGCAGCAACAGAGCGGGAAAGGGAAACGTGACTCCTGCCCACAGGGATCCGAGGTTCTCTGGGGCCGCAAACATTCAGAGTGCTGGCAGTTAGAGAATACCAGAGTCGTGCCACACAGGGCCTTTCCCATGTATCGTTTAATGCCTTTGTATATGTAAATACAGTGTGTTCCAAAAACATGAGAACCCTTTCATCTTCCAGCGGTTTTAACGTCCAAAATGGATTTATGACCCGCATCCATGCAAACCTCATCATGTACCTGAGGCTGGGGAAAGGAGGGGATTATTCGCTTTTAACCCTTCAGTTTCCATGTTTCAGATGTGTGCGATTCTGTAATAAAGCAGATAGAGGAAGGAAGCGCAGCCTAACTTTCAGTCCACAGCACATGGCAGAGGATGATCCCTGGCTGATAGTGTTTAATCTCTTCAGCTACTGAATTATATAGATCATGTAACAAGAGATACGTTCCAACCCATTAGTGAAGCAGTGTAATCACCATATACTTCCATAGACCGAAGAACACACTGTAGTGTGTAAAATTCCAGCTTACTGGGAATGCACAGGATCTGTAAGTACACGCTGTCTGCTGCCTCACCCCACTTTGTACGTGTACAAGAATCTCAGTAATCAGGCCTCTGCCTGAGGTACCCATGCTTCCCCATGGTCAGACACCTGGCTTTAGACTTTACCTTCTCATCCCTACCAGGTGGGACTGATGAAGTTAGGAGGGCTAGAGCCAGGCTGGGCATGCCCTGAGACATAGCTGAGCGCCTTAGGCCCTCCAAGTGGGCCTGGAACTGGACCAGAGGTTGGACCAAGTTTGGAGGTGTTGGGGATCTTTCCATTGAGTCCTGTGGAAGGATAACATATTGTGAACCCCAAGTTGGCCTGGGACCAATACCCTAAGTTGGCCTGGAGATTGAAGCCTGAGTGCCATGCAGGAGCTAGAATGGGGAGCACCTGAGAGGATCTCTTCCCTGGGTCCTGTACTGTCCACCTCAGAGCTGTGAAGTTGGAGAAGGTGGAATCCAGTCCCAAGGAGTCCCAGGACGTCAAAGTCCTGCAGAAAGAACTAGAACAACTTGCCAGGCCCCTCAAGCAGAAGAGGAGCACCGTGAGGTACCCTCAGACCAATGTAGGGCTCACCCTGGGCATTCTCTTTGGGAAGGTATTCAGCTAAATGAGGTCCTTCAGCTCAGCATCAGGAACATTTGACCCCAGGCCATTGCTGGAGAAGTGGATGGAAAAGACAACCCTTTGGGAGATTTGCACAGCAGAGACCCTAGTGCAGTGCAGGCACAGAAAAGAAGTAGAAGCATGGAGAAGTGCATGTGGGGGAGCAGGGGAACGTGGTTCGGCAGGCAAATAATCAAGCATTGACTGTTCCCAAGAGAGGGGTCTGAGGTACAGGTCTTCTTTCCCTGGGGCGGTCTGTGTTCTTTCCTCTGCCACAAGGCCCCCATTTTGGTGCCTCAGGCTGTAGGGGCCCTCATTTCACCATACTCTACTCTTAGGCTCCTTTTCCTGAGGATGAAGTCTTCCCCTCTAGAGATTTCTGTCACTGCTCTAGGCTGTCCCATGCGTTTTAAACTGGGGCACTCTCCCTGCCAGTGGATGTAGGGAACAGAGAGAGGGAAAGAGCTAGACCAAGAGAACTTGGAGGCTGTGCCACCAGGGCTTCGGGATGAAGTTCTTCATTTGCTGAGGAGGATAGGAGCACAAGGTGATGGATGAAGATGAAGTTGAGTGCTCATGTTGATTAAGCTGTCACTTATCAATTAAATAAAGAAGCCTGGGACACTAAAGAAAAAAAAACCCTCAATAGCTTTCCTGATTCAGACTTCATGCTAGTGCTCACATAGACATAAATGCCTTACTCAAGATAGAACATTTGAGGTAAGGCTTGAGGGACATTGTAGAGGAGAGACTTGCAGAGGCTCTGTCAGCAAATATGGATAAACTGCCTACTGTGTAGTCACTGGTTGAGGTCCTGGGGATGCAGCAGCAGAAGAAACTGTCCCTTTCAATATCATTCTGATGAGGAGAGACACACAACTCTTAATAAGGACCTTGAAAGATGCAATCTGTGTGATGTGATAGGCTGATTTAAGCAGAGTAGACAAAGCCTTCTAAGCCGAAGGAAGATAATGCAAGGCCAGAGAGAGAAGAGGCGAGTCAAAAGGAGAAGGTCAGCATGGCCAGGGCTAAGAAGGGAGAGAGAACGGAGTGACGGTGACAGGAATGGCCAGGGCCGGTTGCACATGCCAGGATGTGGGATTTTATTTTGGTTCTGCTAGGAAGCTGAGGCCCAAGTGTAATAGAGTGTCATGGCACATTTGCAGACAAGCTATGGGACCAGTCATACATTTGACTTCTATGGTGAGATGGGAGGCAGAAACACGAGAATCACTGGAAAGCTATTCGGTCAACTGGCCTGGAGTTCACAGCGTAACAGAATCAAGACTGTCTCGGAAACTAGGAAGAAGGAAAGAACTGACTCCCAAGTTCTGAGCTCTACACATGTGCCACAGCACATGTGGATGCATGTGGGTAGATGCAATATTCTTTTTAAATGATATGGAAACCATGTGTAAGAAATGGGAGGTTTTTTTTTTTTTGTCACTAAACTGTGAAATTGCTTGACTATTAAGACATAATAAGGAACCTTCACTACAGATAGAAAAAGATTTGGGGAGAAAGAAGGGCAAGAAGATAAAAGGACCAGTTAAAAACGCGGAAGTCACAGACACGGGGAGGTGGCAAGGGCAAAAAACCAGGAAAAGCCAATGATTTCCAGGACATGGTAGCAATAGGGTGTCTGAGCCATGGAGAAGGAACTTCTCATCAAATAATTGTCAGCAATAAAAATTATGTTTAGCCATCAACAGTAAATGGTATGTTCTTGTTTAATGGTCAATACACTGCAGTTTGAAAGCCATTTAAATCTTGTTCCCAAAGATTAAGTAGTGAGATGTCTATGTTTAAAAAAAAAGAATGTCTAAAAAAAAAAGCTAAACATAGCTGACTTACTCCCTAAAGAAAAGAGCTTTCAAGTTTCAGACATTATGAGAATGTTTTGAAAATTGTGGAAACTTATTTTCTTTAACCAAAGGAAGTTGGAAACTTTCCCCTTTAAATGTCCACTCCCAGAATGGGCTCCACAAGACAGTTTCCACTCCCGTGTTAGTGTTTTCGTTGGCAGTCAGGAGACAGCAAGGACCTTCAGGGTAACTACAGAAAAGCTGGCCCTTCGGGGAGGGTTTCCAGAGTGCATGGGTTTAAGAGACAGTGGAAAGTTCGGGCCTCGGCGCAGTGAGATTGAAAGAGTGGTGTTTATTAAAAATCCAAACACTTTGTGAGTCAGTGCACTGACCTTTTGCAATCCAGAAGAGAGTTCAGAGGGTGGAATCCCTGGTTGCTGAGAACGGCTGCTCTGTGCTGTGATTTTGGGACTGCCCGGCTGTCCCCAGAGAGTCCTTCCTTATCCCTGACCCAACACTTTATTTGGGTTACCCATCACACCTTTCAGGCTGATAGGCCAGGAAGTTGAGAGCCAGAGAAGACCGTTGTGACCTCCTAAATTCAGGTCATAATTGACCCTAACTTTTGCTGTGTCCCTGGAATGGCATGTGACACTCATGTAGACGGTGCTAAGTGATTCTGGTACATGCTAAGTGGTTGGAAAGTAAAATGTGAAAAATTGGAAACTGGAGATGGTTCAGTGGTTAAGAGTGCCTGCCATGCAACCGTGAGGACTGGAGTCGGGGTCCCAGCAGCCATGTAACAAAGTTGGCTCACACTTGTAGCTCTGGCTTTGGGGAGCCACTCTTTTGGCTTCCCACAAGTACATAGCTGCATGTACCTACATGTATGCCCACATGAGGCATAAATTAATTTTAATAAATAATACAAATAGTAGGAAAACACTCTGAAAAATGATCTTTTCGAGGATCAGAGAGATGGCCTAGAAGTTAAAGATGTGCGTGCACTGCTCTTGCAAATGCCCCGTGCTTGGTTGTCACACTTGCATTGAGTGACTTACAGTTGTTTACAGCTCCATCTGCAGAGAATCTGAAACACTCCTCTGGCCCCTGAGGGCACCACAGTCCTCAAGCACAGAGATACATACACATACATAAATAAATTTTTTAATTAAAATCATTTCTCTTAAATCTTGTTCCTAAGAATAGCACAATGTAAGTGAATATCAATATTCTTTTATTCAAAATTATTTGAGAGATATATATGTATGTATATATCTGTATGTATTTATATGAATATATATGTTTTTATGGAAAGAGTATAGAGTTAACATTGGAACATTGTTTCTTGTCAGTGTAGTTGTGTGTTGTGAGGTGTCAAGAATGACTGTGTAAGGCCTCTTCCAGTGCAGACAGAGCTGCTTGTCATATTTTTCCACTGTGGTCCCCACACAGCAGAGGGAAAGGACAACGGGCTGGGGTGAGTCGAGAGCAATGCCATACCCTGAAATGACCAGAAACACTTAATCCTTTGCTTCATGATGTCTCAAAAAAAGATAATAAAAGACAGTGGATATAGCTCAGAGGTAGGGTGCTGCGTATAATACACTCTAAAGAAGGGAAGATGGGGAGAAAGGAAGAAGTGGTCAGGCATAGGCTGACATCATTTGCTGTGCAGCTAGTTCAAGACCACCCTGGGATAAATGAGACCCTGTTTCAACTACCCTCTCTCCCAAAATGGTATCGATTTTCCCTTGCCTTTTCTTAGGAGCTAATTAATGGAGTAGTTCTGTAGGTCTTCCCACCCTCCTCTGAGAGCCTCTGAGTGGTTTAAGTGTGTGCACCTTCGGGCAGGGGCTGATGGACAGGCTCCTCACTCAGCACGTTTCGTTGCTCGCTTGTGGTAGTGATTGCCATGGTAATCTCACCAGGAGGTAGATTTTCCTTGTATTTTGTTAAATTTATATGTTATGAACCCCTGGACTATATAAGGAATAGGGAACACTAATATTGATGTTCAAATGAATGAGAATAAAGGATTAATTATGCAGTGCTTCAAGATTCACCTCATGAGATTCATTAGTTACTTTTTTTTTTTTTTTTTTTTTTTTTTTGGTTTTTCGAGACAGGGTTTCTCTGTATAGCCCCGGCTGTCCTGGAACTCACTTTGTAGACCAGGCTGGCCTCAAACTCAGAAATCCACCTGCCTCTGCCTGTGCTGGGATTAAAGGCGTGCGCCACCACGCCCGGCTTAGTTACACTTTTTATCACAGCATCAAGACATGCTGGTAAGGCTCAAAAGCCAGACTTATTATTGTTTTTAATTAATTTATTTATTTACTTATTATTTTTTTAAAGCCAGACTTTTAAAAAACACTTGAGTATAGACAGATGAACATACACACATGATGTAGACAGACATAATCAATTCAGACATTATATACTAGTAGCCATATATCTATAAATGTATACATACTGTAGTGCATTCTTGGTATAGTATAATATTATTTATTTTGTTTGTTTATTATAAATCATGGCCCCATGCTTGCTAATGCATTTTATCATTTGCAAAAACAAAACACAAAAATAATTCAGATAAACTGACTTGGTGGTTTAGGTTCTAGTATGTCCACTCAAAATGCCGAGTCATTAAAAGCATTTACCTATTGTAATTAATTAATTTCCGTGTTTATGCAGCTTTTATATCCAACTGAAATGAATCCTTTTCATAAATAAGTTAGTGTGGGTGCTGTTAATGGTATCATGACTCTGCTTGAAATTTATGAAGGACTTTTGTTTTTCTTTTATCAAATAGAGGCTAGCCTCACACTCAAGATTCCCCTGCTTGGGTTTCTGGAATTACATATGTGCCACCTTACCAAGCCCCTTAACTAGACTGTTTGTTTCTTTGTTGAAGAATGGGTAGGAGAATTGAGACTGATTTCCATGTACTACAGGCCTAAACCATTTGATCGTAAATCAAGCAAAAACAACAGAACTGGGGGGGGGGGGTGTTATTATTGTTTGTTTTTTAATGTCTTTCTTGGGACGTTTTAAGACAATACTGTTTTAAAAGGAGTTTGTACCTGGGTATGGTAGCCCACATCTGAAATTGAAGCATTTGGCAGGCAGAGGAATAAGATTGCTTCAAGCTCAAGGCCAGCCTGGTAGCTGGTACCCATGGTAAGCTCTGGGGTACTACAGTGTGAGTTGGAGCTTGCATGAGGGAGGGAGGGAGAGAGTGACTCCCACAAGTTGTCCTTGGGCATACCAAGTCATGCCCCCCCAACCCCAACTAACTAACTAAATGCTTTTAAATGTTGGAAAAGGAAAAGAACAAAAGAGAATTTGTGAGTCGAAGAGTTGAAGAAGACTGGCTTCCTACATTGTGAGACATAAGGCAGTTTTCCTTGCCTTCTAATCTAAGTAGAACCTTAGCTTTCTTGGTCACATTTGAAATTCTCTGAACTCTTGTTTTGATCTGAAGTTTTCTTCCTTCCTTCCTTCCTTCCTTCCTTCCTTCCTTCCTTCCTTCCTTCCTCCCTCCCTCCCTCCCTCCCTCCCTCCCTCCCTCCCTCCCTCCCTCCTTCCTTCCTTCCTTCCTTCCTTCCTTCCTTTTTTCTTCTTTATGAGAATAGGGTCTTATTCTGTACTGTAGTCCAGACTGGCCTTGAACTTGCTGTGTAGATGGTGCAGGGGCCTTGAACTTGTAGCAGTCCTCCTGGCTGTGCCTCTACATGCTAAGATTGTAAGTGTACACCACTGTCTCTAGCTAAGATTTCTTGGAAATCTTGATAGAATTGTTATATAAGCCAGCACTCGGGAGGCAGAGAGGCAGACAAATCTCTGGGTTTGTGGCCAGCCTAGCCTGGTCTACAGAGTGAGTTCTAGGCCAACAGGAACAGGATGGCCTATACAGAGAAGCCTGTCGAAGGAAGAAAGGAAGGAAGGAAGAGGAAGGAAGGGAAGAAGGAAGGAAGGGGGGGGGAGAGGGGAAAGGGGGAGAAACTGGGCAAAGGGAAGCAAGTCACCTTCATTTCTTACATACCAGTTGCACCTTCATGCTTAAACAGTGATCATCATTCTCTTCTCAGTGTTTTTCTCATCCACAGACTAATCTCCAGGTCATTGAGGACATGTCTGTCTTGTCCCTATTGTTCTGAGAGCACTTTGGTGGAGCATCAGACATTAGAAGTACTTTTCTATTACCACATACATCTCTCAGGGTTACAGCTGTAATGTCTCTGGTCAGGTGAATTATGTTAATCTCTTAGCTTTGACCTAAGAAGGCATTTTTTTCACTTGCTTATAACTCCGAGGCTATACCTTTGAGCTCTCTAAATGCCACTCCCACCTTCCGTATTGGGTCATGTCTGAATTATATTTATCATTGTGTGTGTCCACGATGAATGTGTGTCACTGTGCATGCCAACGGGCACCTGTAGAGGTCAGAGGACAACTCTGTTGAGTCGGTTTTTTCCTTCCACCTTCACATGGTTTCTAGGGACCAAACTCAAGTTACCAAACTTGCTCCATCACCCACTGAGAGCCTTCTCCCTGGCTTCATAGTGTTTGTTTGTTTGTTTGGTTGGTTGGTTGGTTGGTTGGTTGGTTGGTTGGTTGGTTGATTGGTTGGCTGGCTGTGGTTGCTGTTGTGGTGGTGGTGTTGGTGGTGGTGATTTTGAGACAGGATCTCACTGAGTAGCAGTGGCTGTCCTCCAATATACAGAGAGCCACCTGCTTCTGTATCCTGAATGCTAAGATTAAAGGCATGTGCCATCATACCTGGCCCTTGATTTTTAATTTGAAAAATACTGTATTTAAATACTGGGTTTTGGGCTGGTGAGATGGCTCAGTGGGTAAGAGTACCCGATTGCTCTTCCAAAGGTCCAGTGTTCAAGTCCCAGCAACCACATGGTGGCTCACAACCATCCGTAACAAGATCTGACGCCCTCTTCTGGTGTGTCTGAAGACAGCTACAGTGTACTTAAATATAATAAATAAATAAATCTTTAAAAAAAAATACTGGGTTTCCATTTGGTATCATTAGGTTCTGTTTAAAAATGAAAGAGGTCTTTATTCATTGTGCTCTATAAAAGGTGTACTAAAACTTCTGAGTAATATGCTCACCTGCAAGTATTGGGAACACACTGAGTGGACCTTTGTGGCTCTAATTTGTTGTGACTTAGAATTCTGATGATGGCATGCATGTTACTATTCCTAACAGTTTCGGTGGGTATTGTCTACATGTCTTATAGAAACTGTCTGATGACAGCACCTTTTAAAATGGACTCATTTAAACAAGGAGACTTCTGGTAGGGCTTTTCAATTTTGCTTTCTTATGGTAAGAGTGGGGTTGCCAGGCAGTGGTGGCACATGCCTTTAATCCCAGCACTTGAGAGGCAGAGGCAGGCCGATTTCTGAGTTCAAGGCCAGCCTGGTCTACAGAGTGAGTTCCAGGACAGCCAGGGCTACACAGAGAAATCCTGTCTCGAAAACAAAACAAACAAAAAAAAAGAAGAAGAGTTGGGTAGTAGTATCTGCAGTAGTGTTGAGATTGGCCAATTTGGTGATCCCACCTGCTAGTGCATGTTGGGAAAACCCCATAAGTTCTTCATCATAAATGCCATTTCCCCATGAAGGGATTTTCCCTGAATGTGTGTTTCAGGCCGTGAGTCTCTCATTACTTCTTTGTTAGCTTCTAGTCAGTAAGTTCAGCCAGGGGTTGATGCAAATGCTAAACACTAAGGATTCCCCTAACTTTTCTTCACCGTGAACTCATTGATTCCTGGAAGATTTCAAAATCACCTCATCAGTGCTGTGTGTGATCCTACGATCCACACTGCCTTCTGTTGTTTTATTCATTAAAGAAGTAATAATAGCAACCAATGCTTAGTGAATAGTCTTGTAGGCGACTTAAAGAACTAGTTCTCTTTCTTTGCTGTATGTCATATTAGCAGCCTGGGTAACAACCCGATTCTTATTTATATAACTTTTTCCACTCATTTTGGTCTTTATTATTTTTGAGTCATCTCTAACAAGCCCCCTTTCTCTGTAAGTCCATGGAGATCTCAGACAAGGACCAGAGTTAACTGTGCGTTGGGGTGTTTGTCTCTGGTTGTAAGTTGTCCTCAGAAGATTACAGCTTTGACAGAATGAGGGATCTTGTCTCAGTGCTTCCTGGTGCAGATGGACACTTGGAAATACGGATATATTTCCAATTTATTGTCCTCCCAAGCTATACTCTCCATATATATATATCTTGTTGAGTCTGGTAGACCTCTTAAATCTTTCCCTCTGAGTGTGTATATATACATGTGTGTGCGTGCACACACACACACACACACACACACACACACACACACACGCACGCAGGAAGGGAAGTCTAGCTCTCCAGAAGGCTTGGCTGTCAGCTGCATTGCTTTGGGAGCACCGAGAACACTGACACTAGCTGAAGGCTCTGCCCCGTCTGCTCACATCTGCTTTGGATTGTTCCTTGGTCAACCAGGAAAGATGTCCTTGTTATTGCTCTGAAGTGGTGGACTGAACAAGAAAATTTGCTCTTGGAATTGTCCCGATTTTTAAATTAGTGCCACCAGCCCTCCTCTCTTTTCCCACCATGTTTCACATACCCAGCTAATGATACGCTTATTTTAGGATACAGTATCACTACCTTATATAGCCTCAGGCGCCTCATCTCGCCTAGAACAAAGAGTTTCAAGGCTCAAAATCAATCTTGGCCTCTGGTATTTAAACCATCCTAGGCGATGAACATAGGGTTCAAATTAGGCCTCTGCTTTGTATTAAGAGAAAAGGATGTAAATTGCCTTTTGAGCCTGCAGACAAATGCTAACTAACCGGGGTGTTGGGGGTTGGAAAAGACACTTAACAAATTAAGTTGAGTTGCTTAGGAGTGGAGAAATAAATGACCATAGGCTCCACCCATATGGCTTCTGCTGTGTTGGGTGTAACTGCTGTATCCAGTGTAACCAATTTCCTTTGTGTGTGCCACCACACGTGTGTATGTTCATGTGTGTACAAGTGGGCATGTATCTGTGTGTATATGTAAGCCAACGGATTTCACTGGGAATTGTTTAAGTGTTATCCTTCTAGCTACCTATGAACACAGGGTCTCTTACTGGAGCCTGTTACCCCCTGATTAATCGGGGATGCCTGGCCAGCACACTTCCACACCCGCCTCCTTCTCCCCAGCACCGGATTTAGAAACATTTGTCATTACATTTAGCTTTGGGGAATCTTAAACTCAGGTCCCCTTGCTTGCATCGCAAGCATTTCCTGAATGAGCCATCTCTCTAGCCCTTAGTGGTCTCTTTCTGTTATGACTTTGATTTCTTTTGTTTGTTTGTTTTTAAAGATTTATTATCTATCTATTTATTTTTATATGAGTATACTGCAGCCGTCTTCAGACACACACTAGAAGAGGGCATCAGATCCCATTACAGATGGTTGTGAGCCACCAAGTGGTTGCTAGGAATTGAACTCAGTACCTCTGGAAGAGCAGTCAGTGTTCTTAACCACTGAGCCATCTCTGCAGCCCACGACTTTGATTTCTTAGGTAAAAATCTTTATGACATTTATCACCTCTGGTTGAGTCTGTAGGCCATAAATCTTTTCCTATCCTCTGAAAAGGGACTGCTGGCTGTCTCCATCTATTATTCAAGGCGATGCTTTAAGCTGGACATCCAGTGCTCACCTGTAATCTCAACATTTGGGAGCCCGAGGCAGAAGAATTGAAAATTCTCCAACCTGGTCTCAATCTCCCACCCCAAAAGTAATATTTTAACATCTGTATATTTGAAAGAGCATAGTGAATTGTAGGTTCATGTATGCTTACCCTTGGAAGTGTAAATGAAAGATTTCTAAACATTGCAGATATAACCTTCCCTCTAAGATACTGGTCATTCTGAAATCATTTCTTCCCGGGGCTTGTTTTCTGTATACAGTCAGCATATCTACAATTATGCTTTTCCCTTTATGTCACCTCAAGTATCCGATCCAGGATGCTCTGTAAAATCACCGTGTGCCATGTTGCATGCAAAGCAATGTACAAGTACAGGTAGGAAGAATCTTTGATCCACCCTGAATTACTGCATGAATATCCAAATTGCTCTTCCATATCCAAAGCCCCCTTCATGACGTTGGCTTCAGCGCTGCACACCTCCCGCTTTCTCGGGCTTTTAGGATGCCCTGTAACTCCAAGTATTTACTTGCCCTTGTGAGCTCATCAGATCCCATTTGATCCGAGTCTTTCCTCTGCTTCCGTTTGTATGTGACTTGTATGGTTTCACTGTGGTGACATTGCACCAGAGTTTAGTCTATGGCATTCTCCATCCTGGGCCACATATGCCTTTCAGCCATAATAGCAGAGATAAGCTAAGGTCACTGTCTAGTGAGCCCAGCCGCAGAGCGACACGTCCTGGCACTCCAGGTTTTCCAGGTGGTACTGGTTCTGGGGACGCAGGGACCTTTTCTAGCACAGAACATGTACTTTTGCAGAAGTGGCTGGGCTATGCTTCTGCTAACTCCAGGGATATCATGCATGACTTAAAAAGTATAGTCGGAAAAATGTTTTTAAAAGTTCTGCCAAAATCTCATCCACTTTTAGTTATCTAATTTTTTAAAAACTCTATCCTGAGTTTTCTTTTTTCTTCTCGCTGTCCATTTGACTTGACCCTTAAGCTAGACATGCTGAAAGAAGGATGCCAAGTCCATAGTGACAGACAGTGGGGAGTGGATGGACGCCTGGTGCTGGGATGGTGCTTAGTACAGGGAGGGCTTCTTTCTGTGGTAAAGTACTCTAAATCCACCCTGGTTACCCAATTCTGAACGTACCAAAAGCCACTGTCGATGCCCCTTAATTAGATGAAATTATAAAGTGTATTATAAAGAGTGGATCTCTGCTGAGCATGTATCAAGAAGCACAGGATGGTCTCATCTTGTCTTATAGAACTTCTCAAAGCCGGGCAGGGAGGGGAGGGAAGCAGAGGCCCATAGCACCCAGCATTTAGAGCTGAGCTCATTTCACCTGATGCAGCTGTGCATTCTGGGTAGTGCCACAAGCCCCACGCAACACCCAGGGCAGTCCCTTCATAGTCTCTTGTATTCACTTAGCAAGCAAGTTCTGAGTGCTCTGTGCTTGATCATGTTCCCCTCCACCCCCATTCAGTTTCCAGTCCACTTTTCTCTCTTTACCTTCCCAGATCACCTAAGTGTGATCTTGGGTTTGTTTTAGGTTTTGTGTGTATGGGTGTGTGGTGTATGTATGATATCTACATGTGCACATTTGCACCTGCACTAGGAGGCCATCAGATGTCCTGCTCTATCCCTCTCCATTCTTTTGTTTGATTGGTTTTTCAAGAAAGGGTTTCTCTGTATAGCCCTGGCTGTCCTGGAACTAACTCGATGTGCCACTACTGCCTGGCTCCCTCTCCATACTCTTTCTCTTTCTCTCTCTCTCTCTCAAGATTTATTTATTTATATGTATATTATTAAGATTTATTTATTTTATGTAGCTGTCGTAGACACACCAGAAGAGGGCTCTTAACCTCTGAGCCATCTCTCCAGACACACACACACACACACACACACACACACACACCCATTCTCTTCAGACAGGGTTTCTCACTGACCCTGCAGCCGACCTGGCAACCAGCAAACCTTAGATTTCCCCCTCCTCAGCAAATGCCGGTTGGCTACACTCAGCCTTTTAGTGAGTGCTTCAGATTTGAACTCAGGCTTGCACAGGAAGCAGGCTTCATGCTGAGTCATCTCTCTAGCCCCCTGCTTCCTTTTTGAGTCATCCCTGAGATGGTGTCCCTTCTGTAGGGATTGTCATACTGCAGTATCCCCTGCAAGTCCTCCAGACACTGATGTTGAATGAGTGTGTGAAGAGATGGAGGCATTCATTTAGAGTCCTGTATGAGGTGCTGGGAGTATGCAGCAGTAGGCAGTGTGAGTAGCAGAAACAGCAGCTCCTGAGCCCATGTGCCTTTGGAAGAGAAATCATAACTTTTTAGGTACAAAGTAACTGATCAAACCCTGGCTCTGTGCCTTGTTGTTGTTGCTGTTGTTGTAAATCTTGTTGATATTTCTGACCCAAGCCAGTGAGAATCCATCCTTGTTTTAGTCTTTGCTTTATTTTTGTTAGAGTTTTTCCTCCTGTGTTGGTTGATATTTAGTTTATTTCAGTTGTCTGTCCTATAAACAGTAAAGGCTGCTCACCCACGTCTTCCCGCCCCTGCTTCAACCACACATCCCAGGGTCCCCCTGCTACTTCACTAAACTGCCAACAGTTCTGAAAAATAGCCCTCTGCTTGAAGTGTGCAGAAGCTGCCCACAACGGTAAGCAGCTAAGAGAAACCAGAGCACATATTTCCTCCAACTCATTTTTTTTCCAGCCCCTCAAGTATTTGTTAGAGGGAGCTGAGTTTTCAAAATGAGTTCCAATGTTCCCGTGTGTTAATAATTTGAGGTTTCTCCTGCATGGATAATTTAAATGTTCAAAACCAACTCATGCTAAAGTTAAATGCACATTGAACTAGCCGTACTCCTAGCTTACCATATACATGGCAGTGATGGAGAGGGATGTGAGGTAAAGAGCCACTGGCAGGGAAGATGGCCACACAGTGCTAAGGAAACCTCGCTTTACAGTGATGCATTGTCAGGAAGGATGCTGGGCCTGCCCCTGCTAGGCTTGGAAACTTAAACTGCGTTTAAATCATCTTTCACAGCACCACCACAAGTGTCCCACTGCAGATTCTTGTTAGTGATGCCAGCGAGCCCTCCGCACTGAGCTGCCTGGGCTGACCTCAAACTTCGAGTCCTCCTGACTTAGCCTCACCTAGCCGGGGTTACAGGCTTGTGCCATCAAGTCTAGGGTCTGTTAGGATTTTTAACAACCTATCCTACTTGCTTATGAAGAGTTTGGACAATTTTGCTCACTGTGTGCAGACTGTGAGGTGTAATTGGACATTGAAAAGATTGGTGGTATATTCTTCTAGTCCTAGCACTCAGAAAGTCAAGGCAAGAGGATTCTGAGTTAGAGACCAGCCTGAACTACAAGATTTCCTTCAGCTTAGGCTGCCTGTGTGGCCATAGGGAGACTCTCCAGCAAGCCATCAATTGGTATGGCTTCCAGCTGATCCATGGGCATGGCTTCCAATGTGTTCTCCTTCAGAAGCAGCATCTGCTGTTTGTTTTTGAGACATGATCTGACTGTGAAGTCCTGGATGGCCTGGAACCCATAATGGAGACCAAGCTGACCTCAAATCCACAGATAACCAATCTTCCTCTGCCTCCAGAATGCTGGGATTAAAGGCATGAGTTACCATGCCGGTCCATAAGCACTATTTCTTACACACTCACTGTGCTCGAAGAAATGCTAAGTATCATGAAAGCCAGGAAAGAATAGTAGCCTTTTTTAAACATGAATGCTACTCTCCCACCCTCCCATCTCTTCGGCCCCTTTCATGTCCCCCCACTCCTTCTCAACTTATCTCCTCTTTGTACCGGTGTGTGTGTGTGTGTGTGTGTGTGTGTGTGAGAGAGAGAGAGAGAGAGAGAGAGAGAGAGAGAGAGAGTTACTTCTGACCACTTGGGATTGGATAACCCTTGGGGCCTCACCTCTGTCGAAGAGAAGACTGACTCTCCCTCTCTTGGTAGCTTTAATTACATGCAGCTCTTCATCTAGAGGTGGGGCCTTGTGAGATTCCCTCCATCCATGCATGATGGCGTGTCAGCTGTGTGTGTTGTCATTGGACAGGTCTCCTTCAGCAACTCTAATAAGTAGTTCTACAGAAACTACGGAGAAAGAATAGACTTCTCTAAGAGAGGTAGAGTGTTTTTAAAGCTGAAAGAATTACACACACAAGATAAAGAGTCACAGGGGAGTACAGAGAAAGGGGGAGGGGGATTGTCTTAGTCAGTACTCTATTTCTGTGAAGACACCATGACCACAGCACCTCTTATGAAGGAAAACATCTTGTTGGCTGGCTTCAGAGGTTTAGTCCATTAGCCTTAGGGCAGGAAGCATGGCAGAGCAGAGGCAGACATGCTGCTGGAGAAAGAGCTGAGAGTTTTACATCTTGATCCACAGGCAGCAGGAAGTTACAGTGACTTTGACTTCTGAGACCTCAAAGTCTCACCCCCTAGTAATGCACTTTCTCCAGCAAAACCACACCCATGCCAACGAGGCCACACCTCCTAATTGCATCACTCCCTATGGGCCTATGCAGGCAGTTTTTACTCAAACCACCACAGTGATCTAAGAGACTTCACAACAGGGTGTTTATTTCTGTTGACAAATGGCACTGTTTTGGCTGTATCAGACCCTGAACTAAACCCCTGGTGATCAGTAAGCTACTAGCTTCAGCAGCTTGGGTGAGAGAGGTTGGAGATAGAGGTTCTGGTAGGTGGCCATTGACGCAGCAGTGTGAGAAGGCACCAGTCAGTGTTCAGGAGCGACTGACACAGTAATTTAACTGGCTCATTTTTGTGAACCTTTCTATCGTATATCAAAGATTCTGTGAAAAGATGAGAACAAATAAACCTCTTTCCTCTCCACTCAGTAGTCAGTAGAAAGCTTGAACACATCATATAGCTAAGAACAATGTAAGGCAGAGTGGAGACTGGGATGTCAGAGAATAAACAAAAGGCTCTGACAACCAAAGGAAGCAACTGATATGGTATTTTCTGCTGGAAATCAGTTAAAGCTTCATACAGGAAGTAATATTTGACTGCACCTTGAAAACGGATGACATTTTAAAGGTGGGAGAGACAGGAACAGGCCTGGCACAGACAGGAAGTATATAAAGAAAGGCATATAAACACAGGATGTGGGCCCTCTAGTACTGAAGATTAGCCAGGGGTACTCAGGAGAGCTGGGTAGGGTGGGGCTGGCTGTGATGGAACTTAATGACAATGCTAAAATAGAGAGCTGCCTCTTTTTTTTTTTTTGAGCAAAGAGATAACAGGATCTGATTTTGTATGGCAGCCATTGAGCTCTGAGTGAATAGCTTAGGAGGTGTAAAAGGTAAGATTCTAAGCAAGAGGGGCTGGAGAGATGGCTTAGCAGTCCAGAACACTTGCTGCTTCATTGTGAGGACCAGAGTTCAAATCCCTGCACCTATGTGAGACAGCTCTCAAAGAGGCTGTAATGCCAAGAAATCCAGTTTCCTCCGCTGGCCTTTATGGGCACTCATACAAACTTGGGCATACACCCACATGTAAAAGTATTTTTTTATCCCCTGATGTAAATGTTGCTTCGGAGGCTATTGCCTCTGTCTGCTAACCTAGTCCTGGAAGCTTCTAGCCTCAGTACGACCTAATCTAGGCCTAGAGTGTTTTCAGCCCCTGAGACTTGCTGCTGAATAAGCTCACCCTTTCTAGTTCTTTCTGAGCTGTAGCGCAAACACTCTCCAAGCTGACTGATTCAATCTGGCTCCCCCGCCCCCTCCCTCCCTCTCCTGAGAGTTAGGCATATCCTGTTCTGTCAAATCATTCTCTGATTCATCACTGTGTCACTTTGCCACTCAATTTGACATCACTTTCCACATGGGCACTTCCTTCCACAAACTAAACTTAACCTTCATTGTTTGAGATTAAAGGTGTATACTAAGGGTGTGTCTGTGTCCATCCAGGTAGATTAAAGGTATGTGATGAGACTGAGCCACACCACAACTAGAAATAGGATTTTCCAGTAAATAACACAATCGCAGAGTTCACAGTGTGATCAGATATCCTGCAACACCCATACCCCCACACACATGATTTTTGTTTTAAGTTGACAGATGGAAACAACATGGGAACAAAGCCAGTGTATTTTCTTTTAAGATTTTATTTCTTTATTTTATATATATGATAAGTACACTGCAGCTGTCTTCCCACACACCTAAAGAGGGCATCAGATCCCATTACGGATGGTTGCGAGCCACCATGTAGTTGCTGGGAATTGAACTCAGGACCTCTGGAAGAGCAGTCAGTGCTCTTAACCTCTGAGCCATTTCTCCAGCCCCCAAAGCCAGTGTCTTTTGTAACAGAGCATGCAAAGATAGTCTTAACCAGCAGGTCCTCCGTGGGAGAATTCTCTGGCTAGTTAGAGAAATGCACAGGGCAGAAGGAGAAGGGCAAAAGAGTTGGAGAAGGGAAAGGGGCTCCAGGGAGGTAGGTATGTCGCCTTAAGATTGCTGCAGGGAATGGAAAAGGCAGGGAGAGTGCCAGGAGTTCAGGGCCAGCCAGGGAGGCTGGGGTGTCCTTGGGGTAGAGTCCATCAATTAAGAAGTTTTCCAGCATGGGTCTCCCCTCCTTCACCTTTCCTCTGTCCCTCCTCTCCCTTTTCCAGGTGCACATGAACAAGGCAGGTGACCCAGTCCCAGCGAGCTCAGATGGTTCACTGCCTACTTCCTAGATTTGCTCTTTCAGCCTGGTGACACAGCTCTGTGTTCCGCTAACCAGAGACCAGTGCCTGCTGGGATGCTGACATGAGTGTTGTTCCCTTGCTTCTCTAGACTTTGGCTTCAGCAACCTCTTCACTCCAGGGCAGCTGCTGAAGACGTGGTGTGGCAGCCCTCCCTATGCCGCCCCAGAGCTCTTCGAAGGGAAGGAATATGATGGGCCCAAAGTGGACATATGGGTGAGTATGTCCCGTCTTATCACCTGTCCCCTCTGCAGATGACAGCTGTCCTGTCATGTGGGAGTGCAGAGCACGTTCACCTGCACTTGCAACCCCAGTCTCCCCCAGCACCCAAGTCACATGAGCCTTGGCTTTCAACTACTCCCTTTGCACCTGCAGAGGACCCCTGTGAGGGCCTGAGCAGAAGATGGCTGTGGCAACAACAGAGATTACCTTTTCTTGAGAGGCTGGGTCTGAGAAATGTTTGGAATCTCACCCTAAATTCATGTCTGGAAGCAGAAATGTTACCTGCTCTGAAGACAATTGACTTTGACACTGACCCATATTATATCCTAAAAAGAGGACAAGTTGGTCCCATCATCTGCACATACACTAATGGTCTCTTTTGTTTCCTCCAATGCTATTAACCGTCCGTACTCTCTGTTTGGGCTACAGAGCCTTGGAGTTGTCCTCTATGTGCTGGTGTGTGGCGCCCTGCCGTTTGATGGGAGCACACTGCAGAATCTGCGGGCCCGCGTGCTGAGTGGCAAGTTCCGCATCCCGTTCTTTATGTCCACAGGTAAGGGACCCGCCAGCATAAAGCCATGACTGCATTCACGGAGAGGCAGGCATGTGGAGTAATTTCACAAGTGCAGTGATGCTGGGTCAGTGGCCATTTGGCTGCTCTCTAAGCTGCAGCTGCCTCAGCTCGTCCAGGAGGCAAGGTTCCTTAGGAGCGAAATAAGCCACCTGCTTTGGCTTGGGGATCGGGCTCTGCTCAGTATCAATTCATCTGAGCTGTTGTACCTCAGTCTAAGACGGCTAAGGCTTTGCACGGCCCCTGGCATACAGATTAGATTAACTGCTGTGTGAGTCACTGGTGCCATCATGGTGCTACAGTGGCATCAGTGCGTGTCACCTGTCCTCCCCACAGCCTCCACTGGAGTGCCAGAGCTCCGCGGTTGGCACTGATGCCCAGGACAAAGCAGGCTTTCGTCTTTGTCTTCCTATGGTCTCATTTCCTAGTTCTCTAGTTCTCCTTCAGATTCTAACTATTTAGGAAAATTTTTTAAGTAAGCAGACAATAGGATAATAGCTTTTTGGAAATTTTAACACTGAAAACGGATACCAGAAACCCAGATGTTATAGTTAGCAGACAACTCAGAACCTCTGGGTTTGGCTTCAGTTTGGGATGTGTTTAGTTGGTTGGTTTGGGATTTCTTTGTCACCATTTCTGTGCATGTCTGATCCACTATAGACAGTGTTACCTTTTGTCTAGCTACTTTCCTCTTAAGGAGAGCATGCACACCTTTAGAATATGTAGGTGGAGTGTGGGTTCCGTTTAACTGAGTCAGCTCAGAACTGATGACTTAGAAGGTCATGTGTCAGGTGATGATAATGCTAAGGAAAGGGGAAGAAGAAACCTTTAGAATGGTGGGTGGGAGATCGTTCAAAGAGGAACAGTTGGAAAACGTGACATTTCAGGGACAACTGGAAACGAAGGATACTGGAGGATTACTGCCCGAAGGCCCCAGGGAGGGAGCAATTGGGGTGTGCCTGAAAGGAGTTGAGCATGTAGACTCTCTGCTTTTACTCTGCTGGAATCGGAAGAATTAGAAGCTCTCTTAAAAATAGAGAATAATATGGTTAGACCTGTGGGGGTTTTCTAAATTTTTATTACGAAAACTTTTTAAAAATTGAAAAGATTTTTTTCATCAGCTTTTAAAGACAATCCCTGTAGTTGCTACACTGCTTGTTGAAAGGAGAGTGCAGTGCAGTGCTGTGTGGTGCAGTGCAGAGCTATGTGGAGTAGTGCAGTGGCATGTACTATCACGCAACACAGTGCAGTGCTGTGTGGTGCTGTGTTCTAAGGCACAGCACAGTGTAGTGCAGTGTTGTGTTGTGGAATGCTGGGCAGTGCAGCTCAGTGTAATGGAGTGTTGTGCAGTGCAGCTCAGTGAAGAAGCCTGGTTGGTAGGAGACTTAGAGAGCATGTTCCCAGACTGAGGAATAGAGTGATTTGGGACGGATCGCTGCTGCACACTACCTGGTTGATGTGTCAGAGGAATTTTACAGACATTAGCTCCCTTCAGTATTATGAGCTATATGAGGTTGTTACCCCACTTTGCAGGTGGTGCCACATCCAGGAGAGTGTAAGCAGTGTCCCCATGTAGAACAGCTTATTAGTGGCTAAACTAGAATTTGAGCCAAGGCAGTATGTCTCAAATAATGTTTGATATTGCATTTAAGGTAAGAAAGAATAGTTACAGGTAACCCCGAGATTTGTACCTGAGCAACAGAAAGGATGAATTTGCTACTAAATCAAGGATAACTGAATCGTCAACATTTTGGAGAGATGTTTTTAGAAATGTCAAGTTTGTGGTGCCTATTAGCCGTCTAAAAGACTGTTCTGGTCAGCAGTTGGAAAGGAGAGAGTTGTAACTGTCAAAACTGGCCTCTTTGAGTGTCATAGAATATACTCTAATGCTACCAGGAAGGCTCGCTCTCTGTGCCTCTCAGGATGGTTAGAGATGAGGAAGGTGACAAGGGCCAGAAGAATGGTTAGGGAGGAAAGCCAGAGTCACTTGAAGACAAGTGAAGCTGCCCCAGGAAGCTGAGGTAGAGGACAGAGAACTGAGTGCTGGATTTAGAGGAATGGAGCTCCCTGGTGGGGTTTGGTGCCACTGCCACGGGAAGCTGATCCATGCACACAGTAGGACCGAGTGCAAGGCACAGGAAAGGGGGAAGCCTTGACTCTTCCCAGTTTGACTGTACAGTGATGGAGACAGAGAAGTGTGCTCTGGGGGGCTCCAACCCTGGTCATCAGATGTCCTGCCAGTAGCTGCATTTCCTGTTGTCATGGTGACTGCATTTTACCATTCCCTACTAAGGAAAAAAATGAGGACAGTTTTAGGTTCACTGCAGAATTAAAGGGACAGAAGATGTTCATATGCCCCCTGCCTCACTTCCCCTCCCACACACATACACACACACATATGCACACGCACGCACGCACACACACACACACACACACACACACACACCCCTTCATTCAGAGCCTGTCATTTACAAGAGGGTTCACTGTCAGGGTTGTAAATTCGCTGGGCTCTGACAAGTGTATAAAGGCATTTATCCACCATGATCCTGTCAGACAGAGAGCCCCACCTCTGGGATGATCCTGTGTGCTCCCCCCATTCCTCCCATCTTTCTCTCCCCACTGGTGATCATCGTCTCCATACATTTTTACTTCCGGGATGTGATATGGTTGGAAGTGCCGTTTTACGTTGGCCTTCCACTTAGGAACATGCACAGGCATGCAATGTCTCTTGTGTCTTGCTAGCTCATTTCCCTTTACTACTGAGTACTCCCTTGCCTGAATGTACTACAGTTTATCCTTTTGCCCACTGATGAGTGTCATGGCTGCTCTCCAGTTTTGACAGTTTGTAACTGAGATTGCTTTGATAGCCTTGTGCGGATTTGTGTATGGACACACGTTTTCGGCTCACTTGAGTAAGTGCCACGGAGCATGCCTGTGAGGCCATATGGTAAGAGCTTGTTTAGATTTGTAGTAGACTGCCAAACGGCCTTCCCTAGAGCTGGGCTGTGTTGTTGTAAATAAGAGTTCTTACTGCTGCCCGACTTGCGGCTTTTGCCTGATTAGCCTGTGGGGCGTGGTCCCCTTTCACATGTGTGTGGTGTTCCTTTCATGTGTAGTTCTGAAGTCTGTGATCCTGAACATCCTTGTATAGGTGTCTCATCAGGTCTTCATTTTTTATTCCTCTCCAACAAAATCTCATAGTGTTTTTCCAAGCTGCCTTTGAACTCCTGGGCTTACACAGTCCTGCCTCAGTCTCCTGAGGATCTGGAATTGCTCGTTTATTTATTAGGGTTTTTCACTGTCTTCTAAACCCCATTGTTTCTTACTGCTTCTGAGATCCATTCCTTCTGTCCCCTAAGTATACTCTTAGTCATCTCTGCCAGATTTTTCGTTCTCTCTTAAGCCTTACATCTCCTCTTACCCAAATGAGCTGTCTGAGCCATCTCGTTTACTGCCATGGCTTCACCGATCCCTTTTGGGGACTGCTCCCAATTAACTGTCTCCAAATTCTCTCCTGAGGTCTAGGGCCACAAATATCCATCCATTTGCTATTTAGCATCTTTAAAAAAATTATTTTCCTTGTTTTGTAGTACTGAGACTCGAACCCAGAACCTTGAGTATGTTAGGTGGGCACCCTGCCCCTGAACTACAACCTGTTACTCAGTGTCTTCCTTTAACATCTTGAAATCACATTCACTGAAGCATTTTCCAAAATGAACTTTATTCCCTATCCACAGTTTTGCTCTATTTGGTGTCCCTGGTGTCCCCGTCTGAGGCTTGGCAGAAACAAGTCTTGATTGTTTCTTCTCTTATCACCACCAGAGCCAACTGGTTAGTAAAGGCTGTGCAGTCAGTCTGCTATTCCAGTAACCATGCTGTCATCTTCTCTTGCCTAAGTTAGACTTTGTCAAATCTGTGGATGCTGAGTTCCATCCTTGTCTTCTCCATGTTTCTGCGTGACCTTGGCAGACACGAATAATAAAAACTACACCTCACATGCAAACCTCACAGGTACACGCATACAAACGCACAAATCTGATGATATCATTTTATAGTTTAAAAATGTTTCAGCAGTTTAACATTGCCCTAAAGTTTACTGCTAATGTGTCTAAAGCACTGAAATTCAAGAATTTTTACTACAGCCATGATAAAAAAACATACTTTATACTATAACTTAGAACACACACATATATGTTTTCAAAAATCAAAATATATTGTTTTGAGACAGAGTCTCTTTCTATAACCCAGGCTGATTTTAAACTAAAGAACCATCTCGCCCAGTCTCCTGAGTGCTGGAGTTGCTGGCAGTCTAGCCTGATCGAGTGCTAAGCCGATGATCCTGAGGGTGATGGTCAAGATTGTTCTCTGGCCTACACACGTGCATATTCAAGAAAAGGCAAATTCAGATATTTTCCGGGGTTTTTATCTTTCTGAACCTTGTCTTACTACTATGACATTTATCAAAATATACTGTAATTGGAGGCTAGAGTGGCTCAGCAGCTCAGAGCATTGTCTGCTCTTCCAGAGGTCCTGAGTTCAACTCCCAGCAACCACATGATGGGAGCTGATGCCCTCTTCTGACATGCAGGTATATATGCAAAGTCATGTACATGAGAATAAATTGGTTTTTCGAGACAGGGTTTCTCTGTGTAGCCCTGGCTGTTCTGGAACTCACTTTGTAGACCAGGCTGGCCTCAAACTCAGAAATCCACCTGCCTCTGCCTCCCGAATGCTGAGACACATATATTTTTTAATCTTAATTTATTTCTTATTGTAATTGATTCTTTCATTATAAGCCTTCCACACCAGACTCTGAACTTAAAGAATATGCAGAGAAAGCCTCCAGCCTTCCCACAGTTGTTTATAATCTAGCAGTGTCTGGTACAGCAGCACTTCCTACACACTCTTCTGTGTCAGAGTCAACTGCACCGACCTTGTGTTCCAGGGGCTTTCATTGACTCTTAAAATCAGGCTGCTGGTGGTGCAGGCCTTTAACCCCAGCCCTGGGAGGCAGGTAGATCTGTTCAAGGCCAGCCTGGTCTGCATAGTGAATTAAGACCTTGTCTCAGCCCGGCGGTGGTGATGCATGCCTTTAATCCCAGCACTTGGGCAGAGGCAGGCAGATTTCTGAGTTCGAGGCCAGCCTGGTCTACAGAGTGAGTTCCAGGACAGCCAGGGCTACACAGAGAAACCCTGTCTCAACCCCCCCCCCTCCCAAAAAAAGAAAAGACCATGTCTCGAAAAAGAAAAATGAGAAATGTACACAATTGTGACTTCTTCTGTAGCACCTCACCCCCGCCCCCTCCCCCAGTCCTGTTTTCTCTTGTTCTGACCTCAGGCCCTGGGCTTTAGTCAGGATAGTGTTTGTCCTTTCTCAGACATAGCAAGCACACTCTGCTGTCCCCTCAGGTGGGCACTCTGAGGCCTCTATTGACACCGCCCTCCCCACTGCCACCAACAGCTTCCATAATTGTGTTTGTCTTAACCCTTGTCTCAGCTCCACATGCTCTAAATTGTTTTCCCACCTCCCATGTCATCATTGTCGTTGTTGTCGTCATCATTGTCATCATTAGCTGGCAGGGATGAGCGGTTTTGGATAAGTTTTGTTCACTGCTATATTCCCAGGCCATGGGGTAGTGTCTGGTGTCTAAACTCATAAAGATGTATTAAAGGAGGGAACTCATACACAGGTTTGTTAAAAATACAGTCTACGGGGGTGGGGGTGGGTACGGCCCACCAAAGCCCTTCCACAGGAAATACTCTCACTCAAACAATATCAAGAAATTACATTGTGCGTGTCTAATCTCAGCACTTGGGAGGTGAAAGCAGGAGGCTCAGGAACTGAAGGTCATTAGCTGCTCAGTGAGTTTGAGTCTAGCCTGGGCCACATGAGATCCTGTTTCAGTCCTTGCTCCACCCTTAAATACACACAAAAATAACTACATTTCTCTAAGGCTAGAGTTTGTGAAGTATTTTCCTGTATTTCGTCTGCTTTAAACCCTGCAGCTGTGCTCTGGAATTGTTACTATATACTATTTTCCTGCTTGCCGTGACGTGTAGAGAAGTGAGTTGCCTTGTAAAAGCCACACAGTTCACCCCAGTCAGCCACTCCTCGGATGCTGTATTGTTCTGCTCAACCTCACTGTTATAAAAAAGGGGGGGGCAGGTCAATAAACCACTTCCTCTGCTTTTCCAGTGTCCACAGTATTTCCTGTGAGGAGTTTGGATATCCTCCATCTTCCACCCCAGCCTCTCAGACCATGCAAGGCTCTTCAGGCCTCCCCAAAGCAGGCTGCTGAGCATAGCTCCTGGCAAATAACCTAGCTGCTGAAACCACGCTCCTAGTGAGTTATCATGAGTGCTGAAAGGCTCTGAGAATGGCAGCGTGATTGTCCCAAATAGTGATACTGTATAATCCCGGAGAGGAGATTCCCCAAGTGAATGAAACAATGCTCTGTAAGATGAAGCACAGAAAGCAAGAACCAGTGGAGGAAAAGAGCTGGCGGTCACCATCTTACTGCATGCTCGTTCTCATCCTCAGCGATGTGCATGTGCTTAGCTTTATCCTGTACCATAGACCTGAATCCCAAGACTCATCAGAGGCTGGTACTATCCATATGGTGAGGCACAGAGGAAAAGGAAATCATAGGATATTCCTTCAAGCATCATGGAGTTCAGTTTCAAGGGAAGTACACTTGAGAGTCTCACCCGGGGTCCTCTTTCTGTCTCTGGGCATAGCTGTGACTCACTAGACCTGGAATTAGCTCTTCCTGTGGAGGTCGAAGCTGTCAGGTCTGCTCTCCCTCTTTGTGCTTCTGTCTCTTTCCTATAGAGGGCAGTGTGGGTGAAAAACAAGACCTGTTCTCTGCTGTCACCACCTTGGCCTGAGCTTACTGATTTCTGTGAAAAGATGTAGAAACTCAGTCAGGGCTGAGAGAGCTTTCCACATTAGCCTGTGAAACACTAGAAGATCCTTTCCTCTATCTTTTATGGCCAAGTCAGACTCCAGAGTGTCTCCAGCTGGGAGATCAGTCTCTGAAGATGGACACTGTTTCTATAGTAACTGTGGGATGAAGTTGTCTTCTCATAGTAGGTCAAAGCTTGTTAGACACGAGTGTTCTTCCATAGCTGTCCTGAGATCAACTAAGGTCACATATTGTTACATGGCATTTGTCATGGGCTAATGAGTGTCATGAGTGGGTTTTAACTACCTAGTTTATTATGGCCTAAAACAACCAGATGTGTTTTACACAGCTGCATCTTCTGGAACCTAGAGGCACCTGGCAGGAATTACATGTCTTTTCAGTGACAATTTTGAATGAAATATGGAAGGAATCACAACGTTGGTCTTATGGTGGTGGATACCACTCAGGAGACAAAGGCAAGCAGATCCTGTGAGGTCAAAGCTAGCCTGCTCTACATAGCAAGTTCCAGGACAGCCAGGGCTACATAATAGAAACTCTGTCTCAATGTCCCAACCTCCCACCCCACCAAAAAAAGGAAAGTTGAGAAAGGACTTACTACTTAACTGTAGACTCTCCTGTCGCTTCGGCATTGTACTATTAAAGTGAGAGGTAGCTCCCCACCGATGGTTGGACACACTCAGGAAACCAATTGGCTTTATAATCTCTTGTTATTATTTTGTAGATGACTAGATCAAGTGACTTCTGGTTAGTTTGCAAAGGTATTTTGAGCCAGTCATCCCGGCACTCAGGAGGCTGAAGCAGGAGGAACATAAGTGAGTTGGACACCAGCATTGGTTACATAGGAGGTTGGAGGCCAGACGGGGTTACATAATGAGACCATCTCACAGCGAAAAACAAAACAAAACAAAACAAACTATTTGATTTACTGTAATTTGGCTCTCCTAGTCTCTGATAAATCATGTTTGTTACAAACCATGTTTGTTTTGTTTTGTTTTTAAGGTTTATTTATTTTTATTATGTATAAAGTGCTCTGCCTGTATGTATTCCTGCAGGCCAGAAGAGGGCACCAGATCTCATTATAGATGGCTATGTTGGAAATTGAACTCAGGACCTCCATAGCCATCTCTCCAGGCCCAGACCAGTGTTTTTGAGTGAAGCTTCTTGGATTGACCCAGAGCTCAGAGCTGTCATCCAGGGAGCATTTCAGCCTTTGCCACAAGATGATAAGGGGACTCATTTCCTTGAGCTCATATAAAATGAGACCTGGTCTAGCCAGTGTCAGCAGTGGCCACATCTGACTCCACCCACTGATGGAAGCCAGCAATATACACATTTGGTTACTAGATTCACTCCCTGATAATACATTTTTAAACCCTTGGATATGTGTTTTGCCTTATCCTCTTGTTAAATACCACCTATGAGCAAATATAGTCCAACCATTTACTTAACGGAAGGAAAATTAATTTACCATGAAGAAACTGCACTGATGCTGAGTGCATTGAGATCTCTTGTGGGCAATATTTTTGAGTCCTTATTGATTAGACTTCATTGGGACTTAATTAGCTGTAATATTGCATAAGCATTTTATCACTGGGAATGCAGATCCCACTTACATAATGCTTCTGATGGAGAATATGGCCTACAGCTACTGCCAGAAAGCTTTCACTTAGAGGAAGGTAACTCTGCCCTATCCGAGTACCCATCAAGAACCACACAGTGTCTCCCTGGGCGAAAGCACTTTGTGGAGAGGAGCAAGAGTGGGAATGGGCGTCACTTGCCCGAGCTATAAGTGCAGAGGCACGTCTTTGGAGGTCTGCTCTCCATCCAGGGAGAAAAACCTGTGGTGCTTTGGTGTCTATCCACCTGGGAACACATCTCAAACCAGAGAGCTGGGTGTGGTGCCACACCTGTAATCCCAGCACTTGGAAGGCAGAGGCAAGAGAATCACAAGTCACCCTCAACTATATGTAAGTTTCAAGGGCAACCTGGGGTCTATGAGACCCATTTTAAGACAAAACAAAGCTAGACCTCATCCGAGTGAATCAGGCCTCGCCCTAGTCCCATGAGTTTATCTAAGTTTCTAGAAAGCCAGGGATGAAGGTCCTTGATAGTGTTCCAGTTATAACTATACCTTTCAAGCAAACTGTTTTCTGATTTATGGAAAGCCTTTATAGAAGAATAAAGAAAACTCCAAGTAGAAGAAGCTTGATTCCAGAGGTTGGGTGATAACTAACTTTGGGTTCCTGTGCACTAGGCACAGTTGATTTAACTACTTAGTTCTCAGCAGGCTCTAACTATCCCGTGAGATATGCTGAATGCTGGGTTGTTTGATTGGTATAAAAATGAAGGCATAGCAAGGATAAGAGATGCTCACTTAGAAAATGCTAGAACTAACCTTTGAACCTTAGCCCTCTGACCCCAGAGAGTTCCTAACCATTCTCAGTTACAGTTAGTTCTCGTAAATAGATACCTGGTAAGGTTTTCAGAGTATTTGGAGAGTCCTGGAGAGGATATCAAAGAAAGCATTAATAGGAGGCCACGAGATGGCAGTGCAGGTAAAGGCACTTGCCACAAGGCCTGGGGGCTTAAGTTCACTTACCAAGACTGCCCCTGCCCCATGCCCACCTACACTAGAGCTTAAATACACATTTTTAAAACTTCTTAATTAATAGCACATACTTTAGACTCTGGGAGATTTCTAGCTCCAGCCAACCTCTTACCAAAGCTGTCTTGGTTAAAAACCAAAACACAATGCTATTTTAAGAATAGATTTAACTTTTCATTATCTGTATAGAGATGATGACAAACTTTATTTTCTGTTTATAGAGAAAAGTGGCAGAGCCAGGTTTGATGGTGCATGTCTACAGCCCCATCAGCTGGAGGGATGAGAGCAAACTAGTGCCAGCCTGGGCTATATAGTGAGAAGTAGTTTCAAAGACTGGGAGGGGAAGAGACTGAGAGACCAAGCCAGGAGGGAATCTGAGAGGATATGAGAATGTTTTATTTGCGGTTTTCTTTCTGGAAAAAGTAGTCAGCATTACTGAGACACTGAGTCACAAACATCTGAAGGCCTGGAGCGCAAAGCACCAGACTCCTAAAGCCATGTAGCTCTCTGTGCAGAGGCTCCTCACAGCCCCTCTCCATCTGCGCAGCCAGCTCTCCTGTTTTGATCCCTGACCTGGTCAGAGCTTGCGAGTAACAGAAGCTGACAGCAGTGTGCCAGCTTGCATCCAATTCTGACATGCAGTTTAACTGTTTGAAGTTCTGAAAGTTGTTCATTATCCACAGAAAGGGATGTTTTAGAGATTGGACTGCCGGTTAATTTTTGTTCCCATTTTGGATTTTGAGATTTAGAAAAATAGAGCTGTCTAAAATTTGGATTGCTATAAAAGCAATCTATAACTAAGGAGTAAACATTGATGGGAAGCATGCTAAAATTGTCCAAAATATAGACTTTGGTGCTGAACACTTGAGAATCCCATATGTATTTAAACATATGTATTGAGCATATGCCTTGTTGACTGGAAAGACTAAGAGAAACTAGACCAAACACCTTCTTGTACACACTTAGAGGAAGCATGGGTTTCTGGGTAATTGTTTCTTACACTCTTACAATGCCCTCTGGCAAACAGATGGCTTCTCTTTCCACCAGCTCAAAGAAGCTGTGCGCGTGCAGGGACCTGGCACGTCGTTTCTTTGAGACTGTTCCTCTGCACAGACCCCGGAGCAGAGCTTTATGATGGCACTACTTGAAAGGTTCAGGGATGGCAGGCTTTCCTTCATGGGGTCAGCCCAGAGATGCTGGCATCCAGTCCCACAGAGCTCAGTTCTCCTTGTATGATTCCTTGATTTGCAACGCCTGTCTCATCCATCCCCCACAATCACCAGAGCTCAGGCTTCAGTAGGACTGTTCATCTTAGCCACTGACCTCATTAGCAGGTGAACACGGGTACACACACACACACTCCTCACACATGCGCGCGCACACACACACACACACACACACACACACACACACACACACACACCTTTCCATGTTCTCTTGCTCCCAGTCTCGCACACACTCGCTGTCAGCCCACCTCACAGTCCTTGTCATCTCATTAGTAGTTGTGAGCATGCCCTCTACTGCTTCGTTTGGAACCTGCTTGTAGGTGAATAGTGCCGCAACAGCCTTTGGAGCTCACACAGCACGTCATCAGCTGGATGCGAGAATTGTTTGGATTTGTTTTTCTAAAGCTATGCTGGGTGCTACCTCAAACACTAAAAATGGTCATTGTTTGTTTGTTTGTTTGTTTGTTTGTTGAGGCAAGGCTTCTGTGTAGCCCAAACTGTCCTGGAACTCACTCTGTAGACCAGACTGGCCTTGACCTCAGAGATCTACCTGCCTTTGCCTTCCGAGTGCTGAGATTAAAAGGGTGTGCCACCACGTCCAGCTTCTAATAATGTATTTTTAAAGGTAGTGTTTAGATTAAGAATTCTCTAGGGGGGCTGGTGAGGTAGTTCAGTGGATAAAGGCCCTAACTACACAAGCCTGCTAACCCAAGTTTGTTTCCTGGACCACTAACCAGTCCATCCTCCCTTAAAGGTGGAAGAGAATGAATTGAATTCACAAAGTTAGCCTCTGACCTCTACACATAGGCCATGTATGCATGCATGTGTGTGTGCACACACAATAATAATAAAATAAACCACCCCCAGAAATCCAAATGCTTAGAAGACTGAGGCAGGAGGACCATGAGTTTAGGATTAACCTGAGTCTGGCTTATCTCAAAAAAACAAAGAAAGGACAACAATAAAAATAAACAGACTCTACTGTTTAGTATCTGCCTAAGTTTCTTAATGTCTCAGTTTTAATTTCTTAAAAAATGTAGATTATAATAGGTGTCCTGTATAGGTTGAGGCTTTACAGGACGTAGTACTCTGCCTACCACACCATAGCCAACCATGATAATATGGGCAGGAATGTCTCTGCAGGAATCACTCTACTGACATTTCATTTCCGTCTCTCTGGTTTTGACCCCATACAGCAGCACACCTAAATCTTTAGTAAAATAATGGTTTTCTGGCAACTCCAGCTTGAAGGGTGGGAATGACTGTTCTGTTGTGACTTCTTAGGTATTTCCATGGTAGTCAGCCTCCAAGTGAACAGGCAGAAGCCATTGTTCTCCAGGTCTGTTGCTTTTGGTTTGGGAACAATATTGAGCACGCACTTGGCCTTGATGACCTCCTGTCTGGGCCCCTAGGTACTGAGGCTCTAGGAATACACCTCCACAGCTAGCCTCTGAGGACGGTGCTACAGCTGTCAGCAAGGTTTATCAGTCACTGATGCGCCTGCCATTTGGGAGGACCTGGCTCATGTTTGGACATTGATGCTGTTCTGAAAGGTGCAATTGCTGTCTTGGAAGCTTCCCATTCTTCAAACATGAGTCTGTGAGTCTGTGAGTGACAGCAGGAGACTACCATGTGACGCATTTCTAGTGAAAATGAGATTACTACATCATACACAGACCATTCCTTTATCACTGTCACAGAGTTTTGAGAATTGGGGGTAGGTGACCAAGGAGTTCCTTATGTCCCCTTGTTATGCAGAAGAGTGATCTGTAAAATAAGTAGCTGTGACCCTCTGGGAAGGGTCAGTGAGGAGCCACTTTGCTGGGGCGTCCTGAAGAGCCGACAGGTTCCCTCTGCTCTGCTTCCTTCTCCGTCTGCTCACTTGAGTATCCTGTGGTTGTAGGTTTGAAGACGGTCATTGCCTTCATTTTCACATCCTTTCCATATTTTGTGTAGAATAACGTGTCCAGAGCTCGCCTGAATTCAATTTTATGAGCTATATGATACTGAGAAAACGTGGCTTGATGCTGAGTTCGGCCATGTTTCACCCTCTGCAGCAGATGAAATGTGTTAGCTTCTGACCGTCGGCCAGTTTCTGCTCCATGTGACAGCTAGGATCAGTGCTTGCCCTTGTGCCACCGACACAAAACAGAGTCCCTAATCTGGGGAAGCTATGAAAACTCTTTGGCTCCTTGAACAATCAAAGATTAATACAAGTTTGTGTACATAATTTCATAATTCCTTGTGGTTTTTTTGTTTTTTGTTTTTTGTTTTTTTTTTTTGTAGTGAGACTTTCAGGGTCTCTTAGGATAAAATCTGTTAAGGATGACTGAGAAGAAGTTTCAGAAGCCTGGAGTTGAGATTTGCACTGGGACTTATGACAGGTTATTTTGTTTGTTTGTTGTTGTTTAAAGAAATTGCCTAGGAGAAGAACTCTTTGTTTTAAAGCAAGCCTGTTACAGACATTTTTTGGCCTTGGCCCCCTAATGTCTTACATGAAATTTTGTGCAGAAAGACCAAAGGAAAAGAGTGGACTGCCATCTAGAGGCTTGAACAACAATGTTACAACTTCAAAAGCTTAACCGGCCTCTGTGTACTCAACTTTGTGAATTAAGAACAACTTTTTTCTTTCTTCTTCTCTTTTCTTTTCTTTTCTTTTCTTTTCTTTTCTTTTCTTTTCTTTTCTTTTCTTTTCTTTTCTTTTCTTTTCTTTTCTTTTCCTTTCCTTTCCTTTTCCTTTTCTTTCCTTCCTTCCTTCCTTCCTTCCTTCCTTCCTTCCTTCCTTCCTTCTTTCTGTCTTTCTGTCTTTTTGTCTTTCTTTCTGTGATGACAGACATGTATGTCATAGATGCTTCACTGCTGTGTCTACCCTTGCTACTGTAGACATAATTTTAGAATGGAGATGCCATGGTCTTTGAGATAGGAACTGTACTTGAATATACCTTTACTCACAAAGTAAAAACAAATCAATGTTTTTATTTAGCATCTGTTTTGGATTTTACATTAAAAATTAAGAGTAATTCTTTTAAATGACTCTGAGTGTATATTTCATGATAATGATGCTACTATAAGTGGTGTAGAAATTGCAGAGTTGAATTTGTTCTGGAAAAAAATAGATGACTAGAATGTATATCCGCCTGATGATGCATTATAGGACAGTCAATAGCATATCCTTATGGTAGCTGAATGTTTTAACATTTCAAAGTCTTGTTTGTTCATTTATAAATGTGCATCTTTATAGTACCTGATCTAGGATTGTTATGAAGACTAAGTGAAATAAAAAGCATCTTCACGATACAGTCTTACTTGGTTAAGATGAATATTCAATAAATATTCATACATTCAGTTCCCATTAGATATAATGATCATTTTTGGTATTGGATATTCCATATTGCAGTAAAAAGGACACATGCCTTGCATTGTCGCAGAGATTGTGTCAGCAAGCACAAATACGAACAAGAGAAGTCCTTAAATAATTCATGTAAAGAAAAGTCACGTGACACAGTGAAGCGTAACCGAGCCTGTTTTCATGTCAGAGGTCAGAGATGAGTTTCTGAGGAAGTGACAGTTAAACTCTTTTTTTTTTTTTTTTTTTTTTTTTTTTTTTTTTCCATTTTTTATTAGGTATTTAGCTCATTTACATTTCCAATGCTATACCAAAAGTCCCCCTTACCCACCCACCCCCAGACAGTTAAACTCTTACCCGCATGACAGGCAGCCCTCCATGAGAAGGCCTGTGGAGTTTCCATTTCAACTAGAGGACTAAGCATGGAGGCCAGACAGCTAAGAGAACTTCACTGTGGGAAATCAGACAGGAACTTTTTAGGCCCAGGACTTAACATTTTCATTTTGAGGGTCATGAGAAGAAACTGTAGAGTTATTAAAGTGGTGATGTTAGCCTTAGCCTTAGAAAAATGCCAGTGGAGACTAAGACAGACAGAGGCAGGAAGCCCGCTTGGGAACCTTTTCTGGCTGTCTCAGCCAGCAGCGACGGCTTGGGATGGACCCTTTGGCTCTGTAGGATTGTGGTTAACGGCACCAGGTCAGGGGTTAGGGGTAAATTCTTGGGGTAAACTGCTTACATTGCTGTGTTTGGATCCCTAGCACCCATGCAAAAGTAGACATGGTGGTACACACCCGAAATCCCAACACTGAGGGTCAGGATGCGAAGATCTCGGGTTCACCAGCCAGCTCATATAGTGGAGCTTCAGGCTTATGTGAGTCACTGTCTCAAAAAGTATATAGTGGAAACAATTAAGGAAGCCATCGTAGCGTTACCTCTGACCTCCATCCTTGTTCACATAGACAAATGACCCTGACACACATGCACACACCCATCCTTGTTCACATAGACAAATGGTCCTGACACACACGCACACACCCAGGTAGACATCCAGACTATTGGTTTGGATCTGACTGTGGCCTCTGGGCTGAACCTGGGCCATTTCTAAAGTGGGAAGGATGTTCACAAACTGCTCTTAGGTTTGTGGTGGGGCTGAGGTAGCAGTTGTAAAGCGCTGTGAATACGTGCGCAACGCGGCCTCATCACTGTCTGCCGCCTTCCCTATGACTGTTGCTCCAGCATGGTCATCAGAGCTCCCAGTTTACACATGAGAGCTTTTGTAAAGTGGGTGGCTTTGAAATCAGAATATAGGCTTCTGTTTTGGAACTCTCTCTCCAGGATAACCTGGAGTGTGAGTTGAAGGCAGAAGAGAAACAGAACTAAAACAGGGAGCCGAGACTCTACCTACTGCTCTTACATCTAGCCCTATCAGCTCTACCAGCCCCCCAGACCCCCCACTAGACTGAGGACAGCTGTTTGTCTGTTGCAGAGTGTGAGCACTTGATCCGCCACATGCTGGTGTTAGATCCAAATAAGCGCCTCTCAATGGAACAGATCTGCAGGCACAAGTGGATGAAGCTCGGAGATGCAGACCCCAACTTTGACAGGGTAAGCCGGACCCTTGCCTCAGGGAACTCCTGATTAACTCCTTCTCTTCTTCAGTGGTTGTGATCTGCCTAGGACCTAAAGAGATGAGCAGTAGGAACCAGCTGCTGGCTAAGACCAGTGGCAGGTGAATTCACAGGGAGCCGCGGGATCCAGCAAGGCTGTGGAGACAGTGATACTGGGCATTACCACAGAAATCATAGTTTGCTTTTGACTTCTGAGACAGCATACTCCCAGTTCTGCAGGTCACTGCCACCAGAGTGCCTTTCTTGTCTTGAGTGCGCTCCCTTCAACAGCTTCTGTCACATACTGCTGCACCCCATTATGATCACTCTCGTACCCCAGGAGCTCAGGAAGCAGCCCTGAGGGTTTTGTCAGCCCATAGCTGATTGCCAGAACTGTCTTGCTTAGACTTCGTATGACACCCACAGAATCTGCAGCAGTGGGGCATAGAACAGCTTTGTCAATGTGTATCCCATGCCGTGTTGATGTAGTTAACTGGGGTCTGACGGCTTGCCTCTATAACTGTATTATATTACAGTTAATAGCGGAGTGCCAGCAACTGAAGGAGGAAAGGCAGTCGGACCCCCTCAACGATGATGTCCTCTTGGCTATGGAAGACATGGGGCTGGACAAGGAGCGCACACTTCAGGTACCTAAGAAGGAGTGCAGAGCAGTGAGATAAGCGGCCCTTCCTCTTGCCTGCCTTTCCTGCAGTGTCCCCTTCCTGAGCTCGTGGGTGTTCCTGCTTTCCTCCCTTTCCCTCTTCCTTTGCCCTTCCTGGACCTGAGAGGGAAGGAAGGAGCTGCTTTGTGCTGTGCCGGTTGTGTCTGGTGTGTCAGTGAGGCGCCACCTCCGAGTCTCACTCTCCCTTTCTCTATTGGTAGTCATTAAGGTCAGATGCCTATGACCACTATAGTGCAATCTACAGCCTGCTGTGCGATCGACACAAGAAACATAAAACTCTGCGTCCCGGAGCACTTCCCAGCATGCCCCAAGCCATGACTTTCCAGGCACCAGTCAATCTCCAGGTGGGCAATGTCTCTGAGACCTAGGTGAGAAGAGGTTATACCAGGGCAAGGGCTAGCTACTGCTCATCAGCTTTTGGTCAGGAGAGATTCATATTCATCCATCTATCTGTATCTCCTCCCTTGTCAGAAGACCATCAAAGTCTGGGTCTTTCTTTGAGAGAAAGTCGCATGGCAGAAACAGTTGTCTTCTTCGTTTTGTTTAAAGAAGTAGCAAATCATTGTGAGATACCATTCTCCCTAAAGAATGCTTCCTTGCTGTGTTGCCTGAGAGCAGAAGAACCAGGCTTTGGCAATCAAGACTGCTTTGAATATAATCCTAGCCATTGGGAATCTGAGGCAGAGGAATGAGTTCAAGGCTAGCCTGGGTTACATAGCAAGAGCATGTCTTAGAGGAAGAGGTGAGGGAAGAAACTACTTTGAAAAGCTGTCATTATTTCTTCTAGTGTCTCAGGTCTCTGTGTGTCTGTATGTGCTGCTTTCTAGGCGGAGCAGACAGGCACTGCTATGAACCTTAGCGTCCCTCAAGTTCAGCTGATCAACCCAGAGAACCAAATTATAGAGGCAAGTAGCCACATCTGATCACTGTCAACTGAAACCACGTCTCTTCCCATAGCTACAATTCCTTTCCTTCCTTCTGAGTTACTTCTGATCAACTGTGTTTCCCTCCACCTTAGCCTGACGGGGCTGTGAACTTGGACAGTGATGAGGGTGAAGAGCCTTCTCCAGAAGCCTTGGTTCGCTATTTGTCAATGAGGAGGCACACGGTGGGAGTGGCTGACCCACGGTAAGTACCTGGTCAGCATCCTGCTCAGCCCTAAGTCAAAAGGTTCCGCCAGGGTGAGTGCCTCTTGTGGCACGTTTTCTGAGAGGCCACACTAGGCCATGGCCAATCTGACTAGTTATTCTCCCTATATGCAGTGCCTCTTAGCAGCCATGTGAGGAGAGTGTAATAACATCTTTGTTGATAGATGGAGTTCTTCTAGTCTAAGTCATCAGAAATATTCTGTAGTATTCAGTCACCTTTAGAAAAGTGTAGTAGTGCAAGCCTTTCATCCCAGCACTTAGGAGGCAGAGGCAGGAGGAGCTCTTGAGTTCAAGGCCAGCATGATCTGTATATTGAGTTCAAGGACATATAGAGAAACTCTGTCTCAAAAAATAAGTAAATAAATCTGCCAACTTTAGCAGCTTTTAGAGATGCTATCTACCTCGTGTTCTATATTGGAACTCTTCTAGAAAGAGGAGACAAGGTGGTGTGGCATCATTTATATATGTGGACAGTTAGAGGCACTTGCCTGACACAAGCAAGAATCAGGATTCAGTATCCTGCTTTGTCTCAAAATGAACAGGAATCCCAAAACATATTTCCCAAAGTGTTCCTTGAGGTCCTCGTGTTGGGGAAGTGGATTCAGGACCAGCTCACTCCATTTCTACTCTGCAGTCGAGACCTGTCAGCATGAGCGACAGCCCATCTTGTTGGTGAATGTTTTCCTCACTGAGCAGGAAAGAGAGGGTTATATATAGCTAGCCTTGTCCTGAGAGTTCAGCTCAGGGCGGAGCTGGCTTTCTTATGTCTGTCTTCTGAGTGGATCCCCAGAAGAAACGCCCATGCCTGCTCGTTTGCTTGTTTTCCGTGCTTGTTCTCGATGTGATGAAACAAGCAAGTGAGAGAACATTTGGGTTCCACACAGAATGTGTCACTGCCAACGAGGGGTGGAGTCCTGAGTCGTGATTAGTGGAAAAATCTCTTATTTAAAGTCTGCTGGGCATGACAGTCCCGAACATCCAGTTCTTATCTGTCCTGTCAGCATGGACGGTAGTAACCGAATTCTTTCCCTGGTGAATCAGTTGCTACTTCAGGCAGTCATTGTCTTAGCGGATGCCCTGTGCTCTCTAGAAACTTGCTGTTCCCCTCCAAGCTTTGAGAGCCTGGGCTAGAGTTGTGCCAGCCTGTGTGTCTCCTATTGGCTTTCGAAAGGGATCAATGAAGTAGACTCCCCAATAACTCAGAGTGAAATTCCACATAGGAGACAGACTCCACTTTGCTTTAGTGTCTTAGACAGAAATAGAAATTTAGGAGGAGTAACGTCCGGAAGGTGGTGCTTCTGCCGGCATAGAGACCTCAGTTCAGATCCTCAGTGTTCATAGAGAGCCAGCTGTGGCAGCCTCTGTTGTAACTACAGCTCTGTAGAGTGGAGACAGGCAGATGCACCAAGCTCACAGACAGCCTGACAACAAGCGAGACCGTGAGAGACCCGGGAGAGCATGGGAGAGGAAGGCTTCCTACCTCTGGCCTCCATACTCATGCATAGACATATGTTGGGGCACTCACATGCATTTACTATCGTACACACATAGACTACATCTGCACACACATGTATACACATATGAAAAAAATAGAAAAAGTCAGACAGTGGCACACACCTTTAATTCCAGTACTCAATAGACAGAGGCAGGTGGGTCTCTGAGTTGGAAGCCAGTCTGGTCTATAGAGCAAGTAACATGACAGCCAAGGAAGGATACAAAGGGAAACCCTAACCCAAAAGACCCTCCTACCCACCTCCAAAAAAGATTTGTGTGTCTGTATGTGTGTGTGTGTGTGTAAAATTTTTTTACTGTACTAGTTGTAGCGGTAGTATTGACTACTGTACTAGTTGTGGTGGTAGTATTGACTACTGTTCTAGTTGTGGTGGTAGTATTGACTACTGTTCTAGTTGTGGTGGTAGTATTGACTACTGTACTAGTTGTGGTAGTATTGACTACTGTACTAGTTGTGGTAGCATTGACTCAGACTTAAGCATTCTGAGTAACCACACTTCTCTCTTCCTGTTTCCCGTTAGCACGGAAGTTATGGAAGATCTGCAGAAGCTGCTGCCTGGCTTTCCTGGAGTAAACCCACAGGGTCCATTCCTACAAGTGGCCCCTAACATGAACTTCACGCACAACCTGTTGCCCATGCAGAGTCTGCAGCCAACTGGGCAGCTTGAGTACAAGGTAGGAGGCCATGGAAAGGACCTGCCCACAAGAAACAAACTTGATCTTCCCTTGGTAGGCTCTGACAGTTCTGTTCCAGTACTGGAGAGTTTCCTGAGGGAGGGGAGTTCCCTTCTGTAAACTGCTGTGGTGATGGGCGATATCTCCAGCCCCCCTCACCCCAGCAGATCCTCTCACTGTAGTAGATGAGGGTGGGCTGTTTACTCCGTGTTTTCCCATCTCACCACTGTATCTGCCTACTCTCCTGGCAGGAACAGTCTCTGTTACAGCCGCCTACACTACAGCTACTGAACGGAATGGGGCCCCTTGGCCGGAGAGCCTCAGATGGAGGCGCCAACATCCAACTGCATGCCCAGCAGCTGCTCAAGCGCCCACGGGGACCGTCCCCACTTGTCACCATGACACCAGTGAGTAGCAGCCCAGCCTGGCTTTCTCAAAGGTTTTTGATAAGAAGTCTGTAATAAAGGGGCTGGACTTGGCTGAAATACCCACAGTCCTCTCTAATACAGCATCCTGTGTTTTCTCTGACCTGCCTCCTCTTCCACAGAGACACCTCGGAGGACTTTCCCCAGCAGATGCAGTTCACACGGGCAGTGCTCTCTAGAATGAACTGCTTTTTAATTTTCATCTTATAAAGACAAGCTGGCAGGGGGTGCACACGTGCTTCAGTGCATTCGTGGGGCTTAAAGGACAGCTTTAGGGGGTCAGTTCTCCCCTTCCCCCTTCATGTGGGTAGTTCCTCAGGCTTGCAAAGCAAGCTCTTACCGCTGAGCACCTCACCAGCTCTCCTGTCGTCAGCACCACCTGACATTTCTGGCTCAGCCTCGGGTGATCGTGTGATTACATTGTGGCTCTAACTTCAGTCGGTGTCTCAGTCACACCATTTTGTATAATGGTGATATGCAAAGGTTTAATCTCACAGATTGGTTTCTGTTTATTTCTGGTGTGTTTCTGTCATGGTCCTGTCAGACTGAATAGTATCTCCACAGCCCTTCTGAGCTATTTGGGGGAGTATTGCTTGAAATCACATTACTTGGTGACTTCTGTTCACCGATCCATCGTGGATCAATACGTTTTAAAACACTCGGTTAACAGAAGCTCACTCTGGCTCTCTCTGCTTTACTTCTCCTGGGTTTGGTCACAGAGCGGTGTGTGAGCCCATGAGTCACGTTGTCAGTTGCACTGCAGTTCAGAAAACAGTTGCACCAGATCTGGTGGTGTGCTGGTTATGATATCAAAGCCGAGTTCCCCTGTATGGAGAAAAGCTTATGGAGCCGTGTAGTCCCAGCCCCTACAAGTCAGGCCAGGAGGGTCAGTGCAGCCTTGCAGCTAACCTGGTCTACATTGTAAGTCCCAGTCTAACCACAGCTACAAGGCAAGACACAGCCTTAAAAAACCAGCATGCCAGATTGAATGCCAAAGTGAATGACATGGCTGATGGGTGGCAGAGGCTCTTCATGGGCAAGGTTGGCATTGGTTGGCAAGGATCAGCATCAGCATTGTGGATAGTGGGGTGACTTCCTCTGTCCACTGGACTCGTTGCTGCCAAGGTCACTAACAAGCTCTTGTTGATAAATCCAGTAGGCATTTTTAATCTTTATCTTTTTGGATGGCTCAACTCTATTAGTCATTGTTGACCTTCCCCTCCTGCCCCCCTTCTCCGTAGTACTTTGTTTTTGTTTTTTGTTTGTTTGTTTTTGTTTTTGTTTTTTGGCTTCTGTAGTTATCCTAGGTTTTCCTTCGGCCAGTCAGTCCCCTCTGAGGTTTCTGCTCAGGATTGACTTAGCCACCAAGGCCCGTCCCCTTCCTTCTCTGGATGAGCCTGTCCACTTCCCGTCAGCTGCCATCTGGCCTTGCACCCAGGATGCTCTTCTGAGCTCTACACATCTGCATGTGTGATCACCTCTACCATAGGTTTAATAGCTACCTCACAAGTGCTCACAGTGTGAATGCAGCATGTGGCACTTGTCTTTCTTTCTTTTCTCTCCCAGGGATAGGGACAGCACTGTTTGTTTTGGTTTTTTATCTTTATACAATTTTTGTTATTCCCTCTGTCAGTCAGTTGTCTGATGTTTGTGAATAAACAGATTTCATCTCTCCATCTCTGCCCCCTTCCGTCAGCCGTGGTCACCAGTCACCTTGATTAACACAGTGACTCCCAGCAGGCACCTGGCTTGACTCCTGGTTACCACTGGCTTCCCCTTGCACCCTGCAAGTAAAGAGACCCCACTTTCCCAAACACAGATCCTGTAACACCATGCTTCTGCTTAAAATCCTACAGGGATTCACCACTGCCCATCCCAAAATCAGTCTGTGTGCTCTTCAAGGCCGTTGATAACAGCGTCTTCCCATGCCTCAGCCATAGCTACTTCTTGTCCAACTGTTTACTACAGCCTTAGAGCTAAAGTAGAGGATGTGAAAAATTTCAGAAGTTGGAATTATTTCAATAAGGTTTTGTTTGTTTTTGTTTTGTATTAGCCAGTTTTAAAGATAATATTTATTTTTATTTTTGGTTAATCTTTTTTTTTCTTCAGTTTTTCGAGACAGAGTTTCTCTGTATAGCTGTCCTGGAACTCACTCTGTAGACCAGGCTGGTCTTGAACTCAGAAATCTGCCTGCCTCTGCCTCCCGGGTGCTGGGATTAAAGGCGTGCGCCACCACACCCGGCTGTTTATTTTTATTTTTAATTAATGAGAGAAGTGTACCAGAGGGCAGGTGCTGGCAGAGGTCAAAGGTGCGGGGTCCTTTGGAGTTTGGTTTACAAGTTGTTGTGAACCACCCAGCATGAGCAAGGGGTCAAACTCTGGACCTCTGCAAGGTCAGTGTGTGCTCTTAGCCCTGAGCCATCTCTCCAGCCCTGGAATCCAGTGCTTTAGACCTGTTGGCCATCAAGTATGGTTTCTAAATAGCACCTGAGGCATGGGTGATGCTTATCTGGGCCACTGGGCCAAGAATATTTTCTGAGGGTGCACAACATTTCTATCTTCACCCAGGGAAGAGCCAGGAACCTCAGTGTGGTACTTCTCATTGCGTTTATGTCTCAGAGTATAGTGAGTATTTAAAAACATGGAATTACAACTATTTGATTATATGTTATGCACCAATCACCATGATGCTTTCCCGGAGTTCAGACATCCAGACTCTGGAGCTGACATTAATGTGAGGCCACGGTCAGTTCCTAGGCACTCTAGGTAGGCAGTTCGATGCATTCCAGGTCCTTGGACACTGTAGGCCTTCCCTCTTCTCTCAGCACATGACCCTTTGCTCTCTGCTGGATGTTCACTCCTGTGCACACCTCGGGTCACAGGCCAGCTGCTGCTTCCTCCAAAGTGCCTTCTTTCCTTCCCAAGCTCCCATGGAGGACCTGAGAGCTCAGTCGTGCACTTACGATTGTCTGCTCGTTTTTCTCTAAACAAAGGCAAAGACCACAGCTATGAATGCGCAGCTGGTCCTAAAGGAGGCCTCGAGTATTAGATGAACAAGCACATGCCTGTGAACAAGGGAAGAAATCCAGATATAGCACCTGAGCCCGATGGAGCTGGAAAGCAAGATGGAAGAAAGTCCTCTCTAGCCACCGTTCTAGGGAAGCCTTTGAAATAAGAACATTAACAAGACCCTTGGCCTCAGTCCAGTTACCAGAGTTGAGGGCATCACAGAATAAGCTGTCACCCTGAGCCTTTCCTTCCTGTCTCTCTGCAGGCAGTGCCAGCAGTTACCCCTGTGGATGAGGAGAGCTCGGATGGGGAGCCAGATCAGGAAGCTGTGCAGAGGTAATGTGGCACCTGGCAGTGCTTGCAGAACGTCCTTGGGCAGGCTCCCCTGCAACCAGCGAAAGGTCACCTCTGCCCAGGGAGGTGGTGCAGTGCAGCTTCAACACTTGTGTGGTCTCTTTGCTCAAGCCAGATGGCATGTTCCTCCCCACACGGAAGTAACAGAAGACTGCCCAGAAAATTTCATTTCTATAAGCGCCATTGGAAGCCCCTTAAGTGACAGCAATACCCTTAAGAACGCTTTCTCTCCTCCCTCCCTCTTCCTTGTCCCCGCGTTCATATTGCAACTTTGGTAGTGTTCAGGCCTAACGCCTGCTCCTCCCTGCCACGAACTGTTTACTGAAAAGGAGTTGGAGATTGGAGATGACAGTGATCCTAGCTAGTCTGGCCATGGACCTCTGGCATGGACTCATCCGTCCCAGGAGAATGAATGAATGAATATCTCCTGCACTGTTTGCTGTGTGTTTCCTCCACTCCCTTGTACCAACACTGAGATATTGGGAAGAAAAAACAAACATGGGGGTTGGGGGGAGGGGCAGGGACAGTTGTAAATATCCATTGTTTGCAGAACCTTGTTGAGAGATGCCTGATTCACAGAGCGACAGTGACCATCAGGTGTGCTGTGCAGTCCGATGGCCTCAGTTCCAGTAGCCATGGTCTGCAGCTCCATGCATGCCCCCTTGTGGAGTTGTCTTTCTTATTTTCTGTGAAGGGGTTTTCACCAGAATCCAGCATGTATTTTCCCAGAAATACAGGTGTTCTTCAAGATTATATGTTTTCCCTTGAGGGAAGTTGAAATAAAATGGTTTTCATGGGCTCTCGGGGAAACTGTGGGTGTTTTTATCAATGGACATTAACCACAGATGGCTTCTTTAAGCAAGTTTGCATACTACAAATTACAGTCTGATGACAGCTTTTAACTGACGTAGGCAATGTAGTCAGGAATGAACTAAGAGCCTTATGGTTGTTGTTCAGGAATTGTTCTTCACCCAGAAGGTCTATAGGAAAGACCAAAGAAGGTGCCCTTGTGCAGAAAGAAAGCCCTAGTGATCAGGGGTAATGCTGGCCTAGTCAACATAAGGAAAACAAAAAACACAAAAACAAAAACCTGGTGACTTTGCCTCAGTCTGATACTCTTGCTTCTATGGTTTGCTGATAAAAATGAATTTGCAAATGCGTCCTACTGGTGTCTTGAAGAAACGAGAAAGTAGGGAATGTTCTGGATCCCCCTCCACCCCTTGGAAAGGTGCAGCTGGGTTTTACCTTCTTGCCTTAGAGTTCACGTCCTCTGCCCCCACCTTCTTCAGACCAACATTGGAAGGCCAGTGAGCCTGTCAGTTGGAAGGGACAGAAAGGAGTCCTGCTTCTCTTATCTGTATTCAAGACAAGTGAAGTGCTGCAGGGGGCCTGGAGCAAACGCAGGCCCCCGGGTCTTGTTATGGTGCTGACCTGTGTAGGTTCGCAAGCTCCGTAGAGTGAATGGCTTCATGGAGACCTTGGCCTCCTCTTCTGTTTCCTTTCCTTTCTTCTTTACCTCCTGAAAATAGATCTGAACATCCTGTGTGGTTTTATTTCTTCATCCTCTAAGTCTGGGAGCCACATCAGTTTTTCTTCTCCAGTGATTGAGTTTTGGTCACAGGACATAAGGGAAGAACTCAGTTGTCCTCAAACAAGAGTCTGTTTTCTTTGGCATGTAGTAAGGACACCACAGGCCTCTGACTTCAGGGGACGTAAATTGATTCTTTCTGAATACCTCACTTGTCCCTTTAATAGGCCTTAGGTTCTATTTCTTCTAACTTATAGTTTAGAAATTTGGAAAAAAATTAATATGTAGGAGAGATAACTTCTTCTATTGAATGGAATAAAGGAAATTGGTTCCACCGCCTTTGCAAGCTAGATCTCCCTTTCTTCTCTTAATGGCGACTCGCAAGCTCGAAAGCAGCCACCTCAGTGGTGAGCCAACTGTTGGCCGGTTAGGCAAGCTTCACCTCCATCCTGTTGGGGGTTGCTTACTGTGGAGCCCTTTTGGCACCCCATACTGTCCTACCCAGTGCTTCAGACTAACTTCTGTTGCTTCTTGCGCGGGAACATTCTTGTCTTTTTTTACTATGAAATGTCCTCCCTGCTTGTTGCAGGTACTTGGCAAATAGGTCCAAAAGGCACACACTGGCCATGACCAGCCCGACAGCTGAGATCCCACCGGACCTGCAACGGCAGCTAGGACAACAGTCTTTCCGTTCCCGGGTCTGGCCTCCTCACCTGGTACCTGACCAGCATCGGTGAGTAGCCGCTTGGCAGTGTGAGCATCCCGGAGGCTCATTGGATCAGCACCCTTCTGACTAGCCTCCAGCTTAGAGTGACTAGCTCTGCCTAGCAGCCACCTGCCATCCCGAGCTCACACCTCCGCTCCTAGCCCTAACCAATGCACAGGGCAAAAGCTTTCTCTTGGATTCTGGAGCAGCCAAGGCTCTTCCATCTCATTTCTTAGACCACCTACTCATCACCTGCATCTGCTGCATGTAGGCCTTTGAGAGAGTGGTACTCTCAGAAGGCAGCTCTAGAAGTAAGGACTTTGTAGCAACATCCCCAAACATGACCGCCAATAGTTCATCGCCTTCAGAAAATGGGCACTTGATGTGGCATTAGAGCAGCAGGCTGGCTGTAGACAGAGGCATACCCTTGTTGTGTGGTAGAACAGGAGTGTTGCATCCTTTTGAGTGCTGTGTTTGGGAAGTAATTCTTTGAGTATTCTGACAGCAAGATCTTTTGCTAGGCCTCTGTTATTTAGAATTCATTACCTTGAAGAGAGAAACCAAGTTTCCCTCTAACTCTAACTAGATAAATTTGCTGATTCCAAGGTAGCCTGCCAGCAAGAGAGCTGATTGTCCTCCATGACTCCTTGATGACTGGCAGTCTTAGCCATGTCCATTCTGATGCTGTCCCCTAGCTCCCAGGTCATGTTTCCCAAGTCGTCAGCCATTGCTTGATCTTGTTTCTTCCAGTCTTCTTGGGGTAGGGTGGGATAGTGGAATGCAGCCTCCTCCAGAAGGCGAAAGCAGATGGGTTCTGAGGAAATTCAGTACACATGTGTGCCAATCGGAGGGAACACTTGCAACTAGCCACTCAGATCAGCTCCATACAGGGTTCTCATTGTGCTTCTTGTGAGCAGCAGGTAATCAGCTGAGGCAGGTGAACTCTGAGCAGACAGGGACATAATTAGTGCCACGCTGGAACTCTGGAAGAAGGAAGATAAGCTTTCATAATTGACCGTGAACAATTTAGAAAGAAAAAGTCCTATTAGGAACTAAAAGAAACGGTGAAGGTTCTCATGCAAGATTGCGATGGTGCAGCCCCCGTGACGGAAACCCCTGGGTTGCTGCAGTCAGTCACCTCAGAGAGCGCCTCTGTGCTGGCTGGCTGGCGAGCTGCCCCCACCCCAAGGCAGCTCGCATCGTGCACTGGTCCTGAAGGTGCTTTCGTTGCTTCTCACCTCTTCCTCGTCTGATATTTGACTTGTCAGCCCTCCCCCAGGGCCTTTTGTTTACCTTTTGTCCATTGAATACCTGGCTGTACTTCTCCGTGCTCCTTGGGAAAATGGTGATGAGCACTGTCCAGCCAGCCTTCCTCACAGACGCTCTATTCTACCAACATTTGTTAAAAGAAGACCACAGCAGCCTGCGGACAGGGTCCATCCGTGGGACATGCATTGCGCCTGCAGATATTGCCAGGGCCTTGCTGCCTAGAGCCCTGCTGCCTGTTCCCATCTGCACATGTGTTACCTGGGTTTCTAGGGCCAAGGCAGTTTGAGTTGGAAACAAATGAATGCTTGAGTGAGAAATCATGTACTGTGGGGCGGTGGGGTCACTATACAACGCACAAGAGATTAATGCTAATTCAGAAGAAAAGAGAAGTGTTCTAAGGCCGTAAAACACACGATGTGACGCAGGCAGCCTGTCTGCGTCACCGGATTCCTTTCGTTTTCTGGAGCATGATTAAAAGAACAGAATATATATCTATTCTTTGTGTTATAATAGGTGAAGTCCACCATGGAGACCGAAGAGGGGCTGGTCAACATTTACACCCCTGGAAGTGTATGCTTTAAAAGTTGGCACAAAACAGGTTCTATCCAGTTGGGGGCTACATCACTGTTGGAAGAGTATAGGGGAGATAGCAGCCTATGCAAGGCTGCCCTGGGTGACCGTGGTTGCTGTTGAAAACAAAGTTGTACACGCTTGACACTGCCCATGGCTCTGCAGTGGTCAGGTCCCTCGGAACCAATCCCCTGAAGTGACTGAGCCAGGCTGAGCTGGGGCCGACTTCACAGCCTGAGAGTCCGGAAAACGGTGCCACACCTTGAACCTGGGATATTCTTGCTATAATGAGAAAGAAATGGTTTCATGCAGAAAGACAGCTCGAAGAACATCCCTGGGTGACGGAAACCTGTCTATTGCCTGAAAATACTGAAAGTGTAGGCGTCCGATGTGAGGGGAGATAATACCGGTGCTGGGTTTCCATTCAGAGGCTGAAGTGCAGAGAGAACAGGTGTCTGCAAGCATCCTTGGTGAACTCAGTGTCTGGACCGTGACATCCTTTCCCCAGCCCTGATTAATCTGCCTTGTATGTTACTAAAACAAGTAGGACTCCATGGGCATTTCACTAGCTCACCACTGCTTGAAGCTTTGATGACGTCTGAGTAAGGGCTTTCACCCCGACATCAGCACTCTCTTGGCCTCGCTGCCTGGTCCTCATTTCTCCTCAGCCCTTCCCTGTCTGCACTGTATTTGAACTTGCTTGTTCGCCTGCTTCCTTGGTTTTGGCTCTGCTTCAGTCCAAACTGGCAAGGTTCCCCACCCCCTCACCATTGGCTCAGCGTGATGTCATCTCTGCCTTAGACCTGCTACCCTGACCCTTTCCATCAGCTGTGGGGACGCTCGCTGCCTCTGCAGTCTTTAACCTGCTTATCTCAGCTCATAAACATCTCTTTCTGGCTAGGCAGCAAGTGTAGGTGTTAGCCAGCCCGGTGCTATCTTAGGGCTCCTGATCAACGGTTCTTCTTTCTCCCCATAAGACATGGCTGTGTTCTGACTGAACACTGGGGACCCCTCTGTCAGCAGGAAGTTGGGCAGGTGCTGCTGTGTGAGGAGATAGCATTCACAGTAGGAAGGAGGCCTCATGTGTGTTCATAAGGTACGTGCAGGATCTTGAGGCCCACCCACATTCCTGAGGAATACGCTGTCTCCGTGCTGGGATCAGAGGTCCCTGTCTTCCCCCACCCCAGCCTCCACCCTCCCTTCTCTAGAACAGAACTGTGAGTTCCAGGCCAGACCTTTGACCACAGAACTGACTTTGGTTTCATCCTAGCCACACATAGATTACTGCTAGAGGTAACTCAGGGTCAAACGGTGAATTCTAAGTTTCTAAAGATACCAGGCAGGGATCTGGTTTTAAAAACCATAGCTTGCACAACATTATCCACACACCGCCCCCCAAATGCAACTACAATAGAAAATAAATGAGTGACTATAAGAACCAAGCCTGTGTGGTTCAGCCAGTCCTGGCCGTACTGCGGAGTTGCACCCTGCTCTAGTATGTTTATATAAGAACCGGATGTAGTTGACCCCAGGACCTCAGCAGGCCTGGGAAGTAGGACCAACCTGAGGTAAGTGGAGGTGGGAGATGAGGGCCTGTAGTCCACTCAGGGGGACAGCCACCTCAGGAAGTGACACGGAGTACCATGTGCAGGGCTCCTCATGCATCCACTGTCTCTGTATTCATGTAGACCCATGGTCCCGTGTGATTGGTCATAACCCCCCGAGTCCTGGCTGCTAACCGTCTCTTCCCATATATTCAGCTCCACCTACAAGGACTCCAACACCCTGCATCTCCCTACGGAGCGTTTCTCCCCCGTGCGCCGGTTCTCAGACGGGGCTGCAAGCATCCAGGCCTTCAAAGCTCACCTGGAAAAAATGGGCAACAGCAGCAGCATCAAGCAGTTGCAGCAGGTAATCTCTGGAGGGGCAGGGGGAGCAGTACAGTGCCAGGACCCGGGCAGTAACTCTCCATACCCTTCATGTCAACCACACTGAGGTGTTCTAGCTTAAAGCAGAATAGCTTTCTTCAATATCTACTGCCCTCCCTAGGGTCAAACCTGCTTCCCTCATAATGAGACTAAAAATTTTTTCCCACCATCTGGAATTCATTGGGAAGGCATTTCTGGTTTGATTTTTTTCTTGGGAACGGTACTTGTAAGCAATCTTGGCAGGCCCCTTGTATGCAGGGCACGGGGTCGTAGTGGACCCCATTGCTGTACTTTCTCACCCCCGGCATAATCCCCAGCTGGTATTGCTCCCAGAGGTAGCAAACCTGCTCCCAGGATACTGTGACGAGCCAAGGGCTTCAAGTAGCACGTGCTCTCTCTGGGTTTATAGTTGATTCCACACTGGGCATTCCACAGTGTGTCCTTGGCGTTTCCCACTGCTCCCCAGAGAGCAGGGCGTGAGGATCACTGTGTGCATGCCCAACAAGGATACCGTTCTTCCATGGCTCATTCCGCCCATGAGACCTTGGGGGCAGATCTGCCTCTCCTGAGGTCATGGCATGGGGTAGACTTGGCCGTGTCCCGTTTGTCCCCACTGCTTTCCCTTCAGGAGTGTGAGCAGCTGCAGAAGATGTACGGGGGGCAGGTGGATGAGAGGACCCTGGAGAAGACCCAGCAGCAGCATATGTTGTACCAGCAGGAGCAGCACCATCAGATCCTCCAGCAGCAAATCCAAGTAGGCCCTCACTCCCTCTTCGCTCTCTCAGAATGCGTTTTTGAGTTTGCTGGCAGGCACATTGGCCTGTGCATTGTCTGAAAGACTCAGGGCAGCGTGGAGTGTGAGCCACGTTTGTGGGTGACATGTCTGAGTCACAGCGCTTTCTGCCCCTTCCCAGGAATAGCCCTAATGCCTTTCGTAGCTCACGATGCTGCCGTTCCCCCCTTTTGTGTTTTAGGATTCTATTTGTCCTCCTCAGCCCTCCCCACCTCTTCAGGTTGCCTGTGAAAACCAACCAGCCCTCCTCACCCACCAGCTCCAGAGGTAATGAACTACTTAGCCTCTTCCTGCATTGTTGGCTGGCTGGACGGTGTGGCTCCCTTGTCTGACGCATGGGGACGCTTGACTGACTTGAGCATTTGGGATAGTCTTCTAGAAGAACAGGGAAGCCGAGTTAGAGTTTGAAGGGCTTACTAGAATGCTGACTATTTCCTGAGCTCCATGAACACAGTGGCCTGACATCCATCGAAGGCCAGGCCAGTGAGTGCTGAGTTGGTGGCAGGGAAGGACTGGTAGACTGAGGTGTGGGCAAGCTGTGGTGGCCTGCTACCGCAGTTGTCCGCCCCAAACTACAAACTGTCTGTCTGCATGGATTGTCTGGCTGAATGTTAACTGCAGATGGTTCTGTCAGCTCAGGAGGCTTATGTACCTGTTCTGTCCTTTTCTAAGGTTAAGGATTCAACCTTCAAGCCCACCCCCCAACCATCCCAGCAACCATCTCTTCAGACAGCCAAGTAACAGTCCTCCCCCGGTCAGCAGTGCCATGATCACGTCTCACGGTGAGTAGAGGCCGAGGGAGTGGATACATATTGTGCCGTGCAGGGAAAGCCTGGCTTTTAGGCTTGGATTTGTTGCTGGTGGTGGTGGTGGTGGTGGTGGTGGTGGTGGTGGTGGTGGTGGTGTGGTGGGGTGTGTGTTAAACTTTGTTTCTTGACTGTGAAACCTTGGGTAATAAGTACTTGGCTTTCTCAACAATAACTGTAATAATAGCAACACTTAAGAAATATATATAAATCACCTGGGACAGTACCCAATATAATAGTCCTTAATACAGGTTAGCCACTATTGATGTAGCTATTAAAACCTCTCCAGTCCTCGTACTAGGTGTGAAGACTATGGGTGCAGATCCTCAGACCCAGCACACAGTCAGGTCCTTGCCAGTCTCCTTGGCATTGTGGAGAAACATAGAATTGCTCTTCCTCCTCCAGGTGACCTTGAGTCAGAGTTGGCTCTTGGGTTCTGTCCCAGAACCACCGCACGAGAATGTGCAGCTTAACCAACTCTCAGGATCATTCCTGCATATCCTTGGTTAAGAAACACTGCATACAAACTCCGCTACCCTAAATCCAGCCATAGAGCAGCTCTTGGGGGACTTAATTGGAAATAAAATTGCAGGGGAGCCCACCTGACCGACTGAGTCCTAGTTCTGTGGGTAGGACCCAGTGAGTTAGATCTGTTTCTGCCAGTTTCTGGTCTTGTCTTGTATAGTGAGGTTGAAGAAGGCTGTTCTAGATGCTACCTGCTGTGGGGTCTCCTCTAGCTGGCAGGTAACCTGGGCACTTGGTCACCCTGTGGTCCCTTTCTCTGCAGGTGCTACGTCTCCCTCCCAGTTTCAAGGCTTACCCTCCCATGGTGCAATCTTCCAGCAGCAACCCGAGAACTGTTCCCCGCCTCCCAGTGTAGCACTAACCTGCCTGGGCCTACAGCAGGCTAGCCAGTCACAGCCAGTGACTATCCAGCTACAGGAGCCAGTTGACATGCTCAGCAACATGGCCGGAACCGCGGCAGGCTCTGCAGGGCGGAGCATCCCCATCAGCCCCAGCGCCAGTCAGATTCAGATACAGCACCGAGCCAGCCTAATGGCTCCCTTCAGCTATGGGCACCGGCCCTTGTCCAAGCAGCTGAGCGCTGACAGTGCAGAGGCCCACAGGTGAGTGAGAAGGGACAAGTCTGCTTGTGCTCTCATGTCACCCATGGTCAAAGCGGCATGGTGGGCTTGTTGATGAGACAGGTTGTTAGTGAGAGAAGAGGAAATGGCAGAGGGCCTTCCTGATGGCCTGAAGGAAGGAAGATCTGTTAGAGGAACATGTCTGTTCCCCTGACTTATTATTCTAGGGTTCTTCCTTCTCTGTTGTCTCTAAGAGACTATTATTCTAAACAGCTCAGATTATTATTATTTTTGTTGTTGTTGTTTTGTTTTGTTTCGTTTTGTTTTGAGACAGGGTTTCTCTGTGTAGCCCTAGCTGTCCTGGAACTCACTCTATAGTAGACCAGGCTGGCCTCAAACTCAGAAATCCACCTACCACTGCCTGGCTCAGATTATTTTTTAAGAACAGCTAGATTAGACTGTGTGTATAGCTCTGGGGGTAGGAGGGCAAGCCTGAATCCCTGGTTTCAGTCCCTGCCACCAGAGAAGCTAGGTGTGGTAGCACATGCCTAGAACCCCAGCGTTCTAGAGGCAGAGGCAGGAGTGGCAGGAGTTAGAGGTCCTCTTCAGCAACATAGCGAGTACGGCTAGCCTGGGCTGCATGGAGACCCTATTCAAGAAACTATCCAAGGTCAGAATGTTGCTTTCAGGATAATTACATGCCCAGTGCCTTATGGCTCTTCAAAAACTTGGATGAGCAGATAAGGGGATGAATAGTGGTGGTGTGCACAGTCCTCCCTGCCACAGCACAGGTCTGTACCATGAGAGCTTCGTGCTAAGGAAGGCGAGTGACTGTCCCCAGGGAAGCTGGTGTAGTTACTGGAATGCCTGGTACTCATACCATTTTGTGTCTGCAGCTTGAACATGAATCGGTTCTCCCCTGCCAACTACGACCAGGCGCATTTACACCCCCATCTGTTTTCGGACCAGTCCCGAGGTTCCCCCAGCAGCTACAGCCCTTCAACAGGAGTGGGGTTTCCTCCAACTCAAGCCCTGAAAGTTCCTCCGCTTGACCAGTTCCCCACTTTCCCTCCCAGTGCCCAGCAGCAGCCACCCCACTATACCACGTCAGCACTACAGCAGGCCCTGCTATCTCCTACACCGCCAGACTATCCCCGACACCAGCAGGTTCCCCATATCCTTCAAGGACTGCTCTCTCCCCGGCATTCACTCACCGGCCACTCGGACATTCGGCTGCCTCCGGCAGAGTTTGCACAGCTCATCAAAAGGCAGCAACAGCATCGACAGCAGCAGCAGCAGCAGCAGCAGCAACAAGAATACCATGAATTGTTCAGGCACATGAACCAAGGGGATGCTGTTAGCCTAGCTCCCAGCCTCGGGGGACAGAATATGACAGAGCAACAGGCTTTATCTTATCAAAATGCTGACTCGTACCACCGCCACCACACCAGCCCCCAGCATATCTTACAGATCAGGGCGCAAGATTGTATCTCACAGGGTCCCTCGCCCACCCCCACCCATGGCTATGCCCATCAGCCACCACTAATGCATTCGGAGAGTATGGAGGAAGACTGCTTGTGTGAGGGGCTCAAGGAGGGCTTCCCAGACAAGAGCTCAAGCACACTGACCAAAGGTTGCCACAACAGCCCTCTGCTCTTGTGTACCAGTGGGCCTGGGGACCCTGAGCCTTTGCTGGGAACTGTGAGTCAGGCCCGGGAGCTGGGGATCCATCCCTACGGACACCAGCCAACTGCCACCACGTTCAGTAGAAATAAGGTGCCCAGCCGAGGTAAGAGTCCCCTCAGAGAAAGACTCTTGGGAGAGTTTGCTGGAATTTAAGTGTGCAGGGGTGTTAGCTTGGTTCTGCTAGTATTCTGTGCGCCTAAGCAAAACAAAACAAAACAACCCTAAACAGACCCTAGGACCATTTGGGGGGAGAGGTGAAGCATGTGGAAAGGCGATTGGTGGGTGAGAAGTCACCTACAAAATAGACAGCAGTCGACAGGTGGCACCCAGGACACTCCTGGTCACACCACGGGGTCCTAGAGTCCAGATTTGCCCGGCTGTCATCAGAAAGTCGCAGTGGAAACCGTCAGCAGTACTAAGGAAATGTGTAAACTGTGGGGCTGAGAGTCAGAGCCTCCAGCCCGTCCTCCTCTGTCCTGACTGCGAGATCTAGACTCTATTCTCATCGTCCTCTTGTGTGATAGAAGGGCAATGGACACTGGCCCTCTGCAGCATCTTGTGACGATCCGAGCATTTGTGTTCGTACAGACTGCCTCTGTGTGTGTGTGTGTGTGTGTGTGTGTGTGTGTGTGTGTGTGTGTGTGTGTGTGTGAGAGAGAGAGAGAGACAGAGACAGAGACAGAGACAGAGACAGAGACAACTTGATAACTAAGTATGCTGTATACTGTACTGGGGCTGCCTCCATTTTCATCTAAAGATTAGAGTTTACCTGAGTGAGTTTTGTTTGCATAGCAAAACCAGAGCATCAGACCCCCTGTAGCCTTTTGCTTCACCCTCCTCACCACAACCACAGAGGGAGTAAAGCGACTTACCCACAGAGTCTGGGACTCTGGGCGTTTCTTCCTCATTCCCCCTGGAGTTACCCATATCTCTTGCCTTTAAAGGCGATGCACACAACTCGGACCCATGGCTGGCCAAGCCCTGCCCAGCAGCAGGTGTGTGAAGACTTGGTGCTGTCAGATGGACTTGGCATGTGCTCAGAGAGGAGGGAAATGTGCTGTATAAAATGACAGTTTAAGTCCTGACCACTGCAGCCAATGGTGTCACCAGCCCGGAGATCTGCCCTCCACATGCATGTTGAACTCTGCTGGTTGTATTTAGAGTGGAACTTTATAAACAGGTTGTGTGTAGAATGAGAGACACCTAGCAGCATTGGGGGTGGGGATGGAACAACTTTGAAGGAGCAGATCTGTCAGATGGAAGGACTCAACTTTTATGTGTATGATAAGGAAGAGACTCTAAAGTGGGTAGAAATCACGGTAGATTATAGCTCTCCAGAGAAGACTGTTACGAGAGACTGCCATCACAGGCTACCTGAGCAGCTTTTTGTTGGGTGTGTTCTGGAAGAGGCGGATGCCTTTGATGGACACACTGTAGAAGAGCATCCATGTGTGGAAAGTTTCTGATGACTCAGCTCGCTGAAACTGCATCGTGCATGCGTGCCTCCAGTGTGCACACACCGAGTGCTGCTCCATCCTTTCTTCTTATTGTGATGCTAGGGCAAAACCCAGGGCCTCACACACATGCTAGGTGAGCAAGCTCTACACGGAGCTGCACCCAGCCTGTTGTCCGTTTTACCAGTGACGCAGCTAAGACTTAGGAGATTTATAATTTGCCTCTGGGTCAGAGCTGACAATGACTGCCAAACCCTGCTGCCAGTCGATCACCACCCCAACAATCCATGAATGTGTCTGATGTTCAGGCTACTGAAGAAATAGTGGAGCGGGTCCCAGAACAGTGAAGCCATGCACTGGAGGCAGAGATGCATTAGTGAAGCCCAGTGCATGCTGCTGTCTTTAATTCAGATCTCCTTGGGGCCAGAGGTCTGTGTGTTAAAAGTGATTCTTTGTGGAGGTGCCCCACTGTCCTTAGGCTAGCACAGGTTGCCTTGGAGCCTACTAGGTAAGCACACTTCCGTTTATTCTGGCAGTGAGGGGTGCCAAGCTAAATAAACTCCTACTCTATGCTTGGCGCTCTGACTCAAGACATCGGTTCCTTTTCACACCCACCCTCGGAAGTGTGTGTCAAGGTACCATTTTGGTAGGAGCTGCCCTGGCCTGACCTGACATGCCTGTGAAGCCTTCAGTTGTCCTTTTCCTCTCTCCCCCTCCCTCTCCCCTCTTTTTAAGGACAGGGTCTCACTGCATAACCCAGGCTGGCCTTAAACTCATGATCTCCAAGTCAGCTGTGCACGTGCCGGTCGGGGTTCCAGGCTATGCACCACACCAATGTTTTCAGTTCTGGGAAGAAATTCCAGAATGGGCTGGGGAGAGGGCTCCGTGGGTGAGGCTCTGGCCACACAAGCCTGACAGCTTGTAATGGTGGAGGAAGAAAAGCAGCTCCCAATTCACCTGACCTCCACCCTCACATGCATCACACACACACTCGATAATGAGATAGAAACTTCACAGGTCATTTGCCATGGGTTTTGTGAAGAAATGGTTCTAACAGTGTGCTGCACTGCAGGCGACCGCAGAACCCGCACCCATGTCTCCCTGTTTCGACAGAGGACCTTGATGGTTCTTGGTGCCCTTCCATCAAACAGGCTAGTCTCTTGGCGTTTAACCTATCACTCCATGGGAGGGCAGCTGAGTACAAGTTAGTGAGCCAGGGTCATGGGTGCTGCGGGAATGTGGAAAGCCAAAGGGCCTGTCTTCAGGAAGAAGAGCTGTATCAGAAGTGGCGTGGAATATGTGCTACAGTTCACAAGAGCAGAACTCTGCATTTATTGGCATTTCTGAAGGGTGAATGGGTAAGGCTTACCAATGTTAGTCTAGGAAACTTAGATGCCCCGTTACCCGACCGAGTCTGTGCTTTCCTGTTCCCTATAAAGCTGTTTGCCACCAGCCAGTAGGAAGCCAGACTGGGCAGAGCACTGAGCACCTACTGTGCCAGAAATGTCCTCCAGACGCTGCAAGTGTCAGAGCTAACCTGCCTTCTATTGCCTACGGTCTCATTGTCTTCCACTTAAGGAGTGAAGATAAGGTGGGTTGCCCTCCTGCAGTATTGCAGGAGCTTAAGGCTTTTGACTCTGCACGTAAATGAATACAACTGCACAGTCAGTTGAGATTACCACCTTAAACTCAGATAGAAAACCGCATCCTCTTCTTTGAGCCCAGTCAGCTTCCAGCCTTGTAAGGGATAAAGTGCTGACAGCCTTGCTGGGGTTAAGACAGTAGCCCTTAGAGCCTCTAAGAGGGGTGTGCAAACATGCCGTTTCTCATTTACTCTTAAAACCCAGTAAATGAATAAGGATGAGTCAACATTGACAGATTGCACAGTTACGCAAGCTGGCCCAGAGTCCCCCAGGGTGTGGGGGTGTGCCTTGGATTCTCATTGTGCATTTTGTCCCTTACTTGTTTGGGTACTCTCCCCTCTGTACCCTCTGGGTTCTTGGAAGACATAGTCCCTGTATTATTTATAGATCCTTCTGTAAGCCTGGCTGTTCTCTTACTCCTAAAATGGCCTAAAGGGTGCCAAAGGTTCTAGTTCCCTGGTCAGTGGGTTAGTCTTTACAGCCAGCCACTGGTCAGCAGGGCTCAGCTAAGGACTTTGAGTCCCAGACTCAGCACCCTTCCTTGTCTGACTCGTTTACCTACGGAGCCCTCAGTGCTTATCGCAGACCTTCCACTGGTGTTAGGCTTTTGGAGCCCTGGAACAGCCCTTTCCTGTCAGATAAGGGACATTAAGGGTAAGGGGAGACTGCCTGGCCGTCAGGCTTTGTGTACTCTGGTGATAACCTGGAACCTGCCTCCTGCGACCCTCATTCTTGGCCCCTGTATGTATTCTTTCCCCATGTTAGCTTCCTGTCACTGGGACAAAATACCCAAGAAAATCAACTTATGAGGAGGGAAGGTTTGTCCTGGCTCATGGTGTCAGCAGTCTCAGCTCATAATTTGTCCTTGTTGCTTTGGAGCCTGTGGAGAGAGACATGCCATGGCAAGGGGCATGTTGGACAAAGCTGCACTTTATTCTGACTGGGAAACAGAAAGGAAGCCATTGAGGACCCAGCTCCCAAATCCCAGTCCAGGGCATATCCCAGTGTCCTAACTTATTTTCTTCTAAAATTTTTCTCATTTATATTTATTTTGTGTAGTGGGGATAAGTGGGTTGTGTTCTGTTCTCTCCTTCTACTCTGTTGGTCCCAGGGATGAAACTCAGGCTTAGGGTAAGCACCTTTACTCGCTGAGCCATCCTGTCACTCCCAAAAGGGAGAAGGAGGGAGGGAGTGTGTGTGTGTGTGTGTGTGTGTGTGCGCGCGCGCGCTCAGGACAGTTGAGGGGAGTCAGTTCTCTTCTCCCACCTATGGGCCCTAGGGATTGAACTCAGGTCATCAGACTTGATGGCAGATGCGTTTATGGCTGAATCATCTCAGCGGCCCCACCCTAACTTCCCTTTATCAAGCTTTGCCTCCTAAAAGTTCCATTATATCTTCTTAGCGCCACATACTGATGACCAAGTCTCAACATGGGAGCCTTTAGGCAACAGCCAAGATCCTCACAGGGCCCTCTCTAACCCTTCCCAGGTTCCTCTCTAGCCCTTCCCAGCACAGCTTCTGAGTGGGAGACACTTCATTTTCCTCTACTGCGGGGGGTCTTGTGATGCTTAAGGCTCAAACATGGTCCTACACTCTCTAGGCAAACATTCCACTGCAGAGCTGTGACCTCAGCCCTGGATCTGGTTTATAATCTCATTTGCTTCTTTCAGACCAAAGGCTGCTACCCTGGTAACTAAAAATTGGGTAACTTACTTGTTTATTGTCCTGCTCTGTCTATCAGCAGCCTGTGGGGTAGGCTCCAGAGGCACAGGTCCAGAAAGATCCGCCACCTCGCTCAAGTTCCCTTCCACCTCCTCAGGAAGCAATGAAGCTAGAATCAAGCTGAGTCTTCCCACCCCGGCGGTGCCTGTGGCACCTTTGCCACCTCCACCTGACAGAGAAGTGAGCCCTCAGCTGGGCACTCAGGAGAGCTGGTCAAGTGATAGCCTCTTGTGACCTGAGGCCTGGGAACATCACTCAGGAAAGCAGACAGGAGGGCACAGAAGGGAAGTGGAGCCCACAAGACCTTTGAAAAGCCTGGGTGGGAGCTTAGATTTGGAGAAACCTCATTTTCAGGTCTAAAAAAAAAAATCCAAAAGGGGAGAAAGAGAATTTAACAGACAGGAAAACACATGGGGGGAGAGTGCTGGTCTGGAAGAGGGAGTGGGGTGGAAATATCAAGATTCTGTTAGTGAAGAGAGGCGCTTGCCATCTGCTCCTGATTGATCACAGGCCTTAAAGTCTCGGCCCAAGGTCAGAGGTGGCAGAGAGTAAACCCCCATGACCTGAGTTTGAGCCTTAGAAAGGGAAGAGAAAGCCAACTCCTGAAAGTTGTCCCTCACCTCCACATACATGCCATAACTCCACATACATGCCATAGCGCGTGTGTACCCATGTACACAGCTAACAATTGTTTAAATGTTTTCAATCTCTAAACAAGGGATGGAAACAGAGCACTACATATATACAACACATGCACCACATATACCACATGTGTACACATGTACTCATTTGCATGTACTGTGACATGCACACATATGCATATATTTTAAAAGTAGGAGCTGGGCGTGGTAGTGCACACCTTTAATCCCAGCACTCGGGAGGCAGAGGCAGGTGGATTTCTGAGTTCGAGGCCAGCCTGGTCTACAAAGTGAGCTCCAGGACAGCCAGGGCTATACAGAGAAACCCTGTCTCGAAAAAACCAAAAAAAAAAAAAAAGTAGGAACGGGATTTTTTTTAAAGTGTGGCCTTTATAGGGAAGTAACTAGGGGTGGTTAGAAAATGATCTAGGCAAGAGATACTGTCCCTTGACTGGAAGCAGGCAGTCTGGGGGCTGAGGTGTCCACCACTGAACGAGCGGACTCTTTAGACTTAGCCGCTGTGGGGCCGGGAAGAAGGAATTAAGCATGACTCCAGGAACTTACACCTCAAAGATTGGGGGAAGGGAGGCGGTGCCAAACAAGGGCTCTTAAAGGAGTAGCAGGCTTCTGGGGAAGTTAATGAGTTTGAAATTTAACGTAAGTGTTACATACTAGTAAGATAACCAAGAAAAAAAGTTGGATCTATGGATCTGGAACCAAAAAAAAAAAAAAAGGATTTCAGTAACTCCGTTTACATTTAGTGTGTGTGTGCGTGTGCATGTGCGTGTGTGTGTGTGTGTGTGTGTGTACATGTGTGTGCACATATGTATGAGTATGTGTGTGTGTGTGATCATTTCTCTTACTAGGCGGGTTCTGAGGATACAACTCAGGTCATCAAGCCTGATGACAAGTGCCTCTCTTCACTGAACATCTGGCTCATTCCATCCACTGCAGTACATGAGCAGTGTGGCTGAAGCCATGGACCTAGATGATGTCAAAATGGGCATGGGGAGTGAGGTCAGGCACAGCTGTGTGCAAGCACTTATGAAAGGTGAAGGAGCCATAGGCAGCACCAGCAGTGGCCGTGGGACAGTGGGAGAGACCTGGGATGGCACTAAGGCAGAGGCCAAGGCCATGGATACAGGCCAGAAGCCCCTCATCTCTAGAGCTCTCCATGAGCTCAATCAGGAGCTGAGCACAAGCTAAGCCAGCAGAGTGATGGGGAAAGAAGAAGATGGGTATGGCCCAGCTCACACCCCATAGGTGGATTTTTCCTTCTAGGGTAAGGAGTGTCTTAAACCCCTATTTGCTGTAGGATTTGATGTTGTTAGGCTGGCCCCAGCTCCTCTAACACCCATGCCAGCTGACTGAGCATTGGCATTTGGGCAAATGTGGTCCCTCCCCTCTCACTCATTGTGTCTTACAAGGGGCTACATGGGAGTTGGCGTCACCTGTCACCTGGAGAAGCTCTGGGCCTGCTCACCCTGCTACTCTTGCTCTGTCTCCTAGAGTCTGTCCTAGGGAACTGCCTGGAAAGAAGTTCTCCTGGACAAGCAATGGAGCTGCCGGATCACAACGGCCTTGGGTACCCAGTACGGCCCTTAGTCAGTGAGCACCTCAGGTCCCGGACGCTCCAGAGACACCACACGATCCAGAACAGCGACGATGCCTATGTATGTTGGCCCCTCCTGCTGCTTAGAGGTGGGATGGTGCCATCTCAACCTGAAAGCAGAGTGTCCCCTTCTGCCGCCATCTCCTCAGTCCAGCCCTCTGCAAGCTGTGGAGACCTTTTTTTTTTCTTTGACTCCCCATAACAGACCAGCATTAACAGGAGAGTCTTGCGGCCATATGTTAGACTTAGGAATCAAATGATCTGACATCCAGGGTCTTGACCTCTCCCAGAAATCTAAATCCAGGCTTCAATATATGAACCCTCAATTTTTGGTCCATTCCTGGCAACTGTTTTGCTTTCTTTGGCTTTCTTAAGAGTTGACCTGTCAGAGCAAGTCTTGTCAACTGGGACACACCCAGCCATGGTAGCACCTGTATGCCTTCAGGCAACCATTTGTGGCTGTTCAAATGTAAATGTGTTTAAGTTACACAAAATTAGAAATTTAGTTCTGCGGTAGTAAATAACAGTTACACTTCACACACACAGCAGTCACCATGTTACATGGGCACTTGAGAACAGAACTGTTAGACCTCACTGTCTATAGATGGGTTGGGGAGGGACAGGGGTCCCCTGAGAGTGACACACTGTCTGTCACTCATTGCTGCTGGTTCCACTCTACAGGTACAGCTGGATACCTTGCCAGGAATGAGCCTGGTGGCAGGCAAGGCGCTGAGCTCTGCCCGGATGTCAGATGCAGTTCTTAGTCAGTCTTCACTCATGGGCAGCCAACAGTTTCAGGATGAGGAAGATGAAGGTAAGGCCTTGCCCATGGGCACCCCGGGGCAGTCTTCTGTGGAAATTGTTCACTGGCTGAGGTGCTACGCACATGTGCACACGTTAGGGGCTCTGGCTTCTGTCAGCACAGGGACATCACAGTCCAAGTTCAGTGCTGGAGCAGGATGTACCTTCAACAATAGCCCTCTTTCAGCTTCTCCTTAGAGGGCTTCATATCCTTGTAGAACATTTATTTCTATGTCTTTGTAGAGCCAGGGTGGGAGACCATGATAGAGCCTGGAGACGGACAGGTTCACCCTTTCTAAGGTCCACAGGCAAAGCCTAGGAAGTCTTCATCCCAAGTCTTCACCTGTGAGGACATCAAGAGAGCAGTGCCCATGTCCTGGCTTGGGTCCTAAGGATGCTGGCCTCCTGAGGTTTATTAGTGTTTATTAGTGTGATGCTCAAGAGAAAGTGGCCTGGCCTGGCTCCTATAGCACTCACTACAGTTATCCTGCCCCCTAACCACAAGAAAAGGCTCTTGAAGGGTTTTTCATCTTCACCCCCATATGTCAGTTGCTCATGAGGGTGGCGAAAGGAAGGGGCAGGTGGTCAGGAAGGGTCCCTAACATCTGAAGGGCCTGCTGTGGCCTGAGTCAGAGCTGGACTCAGGCTGGGTTGCTAGACAAGACCTCCCCAGCCTCCTCTCTCCTGTCCCACTTGCTCCCCCACCTCCACCTCACATGTTCTTTTTGGTCTTGCAGAATGTGGGGTGAGCCTGGGCCACGAGCATCCAGGCCTGGGTGATGGCAGCCAGCATCTCAACTCCTCTCGCTATCCAGCTACGTGTGTTACAGACATCATGCTCAGCCACAAGCACCCAGAGGTCTCCTTCAGCATGGAGCAAGCCGGCGTGTAGCAAGATATGGAAAGTGAGTGCCACCCTGCTCAGGCCCAGGCAGCCCTGGGGCCCAGTGCCAGCCCCTCATAGCCTCAATGTGTTCATTCCTTGTGTGGTACCCCACTAAACTTGAGCGACACTCTTTTTGTGCAACCTTCCCCGTCTGCCTGTTTCTTCATTAAGTACTGTGTTAGTTTTGAGGTGGGCTGAGGACTTTAATTTAGGGAAGAGGTACATGGCCCACCTCATGTTATAGATGCTATGGCTTTAATGAGATCCAAGCTACAGTTGCAGAGGCCAGAGGCCAATGACCTTTGGCCAGCTCTCTAAAGCTAGTCTTTACACTCCATCCTGAAGAGTGAAACCCAACCAGAAAAGGGAAAAAGAGCAGATCCAGTCAGGCTCCTTCACTGGTGGTTTTTATTGTTTGGTTTTGGCATTTTGGTGCTAAGCATAGAACCCAGGGCCGTGTAAGCCCCAGCCCCAGCCTCAACCCCAGCCCCAGCCCCAGCTGGACTTTTTAGGGGGTAAACCCATGCTGAAAAGACAGAAGGCTCACCGGCCCTGTTGGCCTAGCAGAGGTCACATGGATGGTGAGTACTAGTGGCTCTATCTCTACAGAGACAGAACAACTTGAGGAAGGTAAAGCCACAGGCAGAGGCATGGCAGAGCCTCAGTGTGGCAAGACTCATACAGTGACACCAAGAAAAGACTTCACTGAGAGCCTGCATGCCTGTGGCTCACTGACAGAGCAGGGCATGGACACATAGGGCCCTGAGTCCCAGCCCTAGTACCATTAGAAAGGGTGGGGAGAAAGGGTGAAGTCATGTCCCTCTCCTTCAAGGTGTTCTTGTCTGCTTCGTAGGTTCGAGTACAGCTCCAGGAGGAGGCTGAGTCTAGACCAATAGACCAACAGTGTCCAACAGCGCCGCACCGCTCCTCCGTCTGTGTCTCCACCACAACAGTGCAGCTCCTTCCCCTACACTAGGCACCAGTAGGCCGGCGCTTGGGTTGCGAGGGACATTTGCCATGTTTGCTTGTATGACCAAGGCACCAAGGAAATAAACAGGAAATCAGTGTCCTCCATCTTTCATGAGCCAGCATCTGGTGTGCTTGAGTTGAGTTCTGCTGTTAGGAGGTTTGCTTGTGTTTTGTTTTGGAAATTTTCCTTTGGAGATAACTTATTCTCTTTGCCTTGCCCACCCCTACCCCCTTGAGCATATTCCCCCCCCCCTCTCGTTTTCACCTACCATTTCTGAGGTAGATGAACCAGAGGTTAGTATTCAGGGGCTGAACCTCAGGACCCTCCCTTCCACAGCCTGTCTCAGACCAGACTCTCTCCCTCTGCCCCGGTCTACCAGGAACAAATGCTAGACCGGAGCTTGGTGGCCAAGAAAAGGAGAGGAGGGGGCAGTGGCCCCTGCCTTTGGAGATTGGAACAGAAGAAAAAACTGAGCCTGGGATCTGGCAGAATCTCCTGCTGGCCTCTACTAGAATCCTATCTGGCCCAGCAGAATTCCATCAGATCCCAGCACAGGCCGGATGGCCTGGTGCTGAAGGTTTGCCATCCAGAATAGCTCAGTGTAGGCCCCTCTGGTGTGTGGTCCAGTTCCCCTCCAGTCACCAACTGGTTCCCCCTCATGAGTGAACACCCAGGAGTGGTGCACTGTGCTGTTTGTGTGATCTCCATTCTTATTCTCTACTGCGTTGTAAAAAGGGCCGTTGGTCCATTTGTGTGCACACGTATGAGTGTGTACATGCCCTTCCCTGCGGCCTCTTTGTCACAGACAAGAATTGGAGGCTGTACTGGGTCTCTTAACCTTCTCCTCTCCCCAGCATCCTCGGCCCCTATATTTTAATTCTTGATCATGTAGGAATTGTTTTTGATAAATGTTGATATTATTGTTATTATTGTTATTATTAATAAAGACAAAAAGGATTTTGTTTATTTGTTTAAAAGAGAAATGTTTAACCAGATTCTGTGCTGTTGAACTGTGGCTTGCAACTTCTGTTTGAAGTGTTTTCCTTGGCTTTGGCATCGTGAGCCACTCTCCTGTGCCAGCAGCGGATGCAGTGGCCTCCCTTCCCCAGCCGAAGCAGCACATAGGCAGTGGCTACTGTCCTTGTCACTTCCTTTCTCTCTGCAGTCAGAAACCAAAGTCTGGGGCCAAACGAGGCCGGCCCGGCTTCTCTTCTGGTCTTCAAAACCAGAGAGGGATGGTCCCTGCTCTGACTCCCAGCCCTCATTTCTGAGAGCCAGGGGCCACCAACCTCTGAGTATGCACAGAAGAAAGCCGCTGCCTGCCATGGCATCTGGACATTACCAGCAGGGTCCCTAGCCATTTTATCCTTCCGCACCAACCCTGAAAGCTTGCCTCTTTGAACAAATCCATTGTCTCTTGAATGGATTTGTTTTCAATGTGAGAGCTTGGCTGGGGACCTGTTTCGTGGTCCCATGTCCTCCAATTTCCCCTCCACTTCAGGTGTCACTAATTACTAGCCAGAAGATGTCTGACTCCCAAGAAAGCTTGACAAGCCATTGTCAGCTTCCAAGCTCAGTCCAGCTCTGATACTCCAGCCCCGCCCTGCTGCTCCCCACGCTCAGCCTGACCTGTTTACGTGGTACTGGATTGATGGAAGAGCAGGCACCACCCTCCAGAGCCACCCAGACGAAAGCCAGTGAGCCTATTAACCGTGCCATCTTGCGAACTATTTTCAAGATCACCATTGCTTTATATTGTAGTAACCAATATGCGCAGTATATGTTGAATGTATATGAATCTACTTTGCTATTTCTGTTCTTTGAAAATGTAAGAAGTATTTTTCCTTTCTCATTTCTGTTGATCTAAAAATGATAATAATAATAATAATCTCCAGATTCAAGTTGCTAAGAGCTTTTGTCCTTGTTTGTGTGGGACATCTACAACTTAGTGACTTGGTTGGACTGTAGGAGGTTGTGGAAATAAAAACCTGATTATGTACTAACGCTGATATGTTGTTTGCCTTACGGTTCAGAGTCTAATTGAGAGAATCACATGGGGTAGGGGCAGAGGTGACCCAGGTGTCTGGAGAAGTCCCCAGACTTAGGGTGGGGCTTGGAGCAGCACATTCTCACCTTGCCTTTTGGCCTCTGAACCTGGCAAATCAGACTCACACTGTGTCCAGGCATCCGTGTGGACTCTAACCCCTCAGAAGGGACACATTTGTGTTTGCAGAGTTGGGTGGGAAAAGGATTCCTTGGGGTCCTCAGAAGGAGAGCCTTGCATTGACCCTGGCTGGAACCTTTATGAGGTGGCCTCCCTCAGCTGTAGGACAGAAGGGCTTTTGGTACTGTTTCCCAATGTCTGTTCCTGGATTCCAGGTGGAGGGCAGAATTTCCAACAGGGCCCCAGGCTCTGCTGAAAGAGCTGAAGTCACACGAGAAAAAAGATCAATGATCTGGGGAATACGGAGATTTGTAGAAAGAGTGACAGAGGCTGGAAGGATGGCTCAGTGGTTAAGAGCACCAACTTCCTGCAACTCACACCACACAGAACTCCAATTCCAAGGACCCGACATGCTTCCCAGGCTCCTGTGTACAGATAACATACACTCATACAGATAGAAAACTCTTTAGGCAGGGAGAGGCGCATATAAGAAAGCCTTTGAGGCTAGAATTGCAATGAAACTGCTCAGAGTGGAAGGTGCCTTCTCAGCCCCTGGAGGTCTTGAAGGTGTACGCACCGCACAGAGGTGAGCTGGCTTTGGAACCAGTGATGGGCCCTAAGGACTCCCAAAAGGTCAGGACACCTTTCACTGATGCTGTGTCTGCAAAGTTTTTGGCTAGAGGTCGGGTAGGTACCCAGAGGCAGCCAGATTGACTCTGGGATCTGAACCTGGACATCTCTGCCCTCCAAGAAGGAAAGAAAGACTTCCTGACTTTGTACTGGAGCCAGGCCCCACCCACTTAACCACGGAGACTTTAGTCTCCTGAGCAGGAGGCAGGAACATCATTCAGAGCTGATGACAGTGTCCTTCCAAACAGGAATCACTGGGGATCCAGTCTGCTTAGGGAGACCCTCCCCAGCCCTGGCTCCCCATTCCTGCTAGCACTACCCCTTGTTGGGTACATATTCCCAGAAGGGGCTGGCACCATTGAAGGCCTGCGCCTTTCTGTGACCCTTTGCCAGTCTGAGAAGCTTTGGTGTATCAATGTTATTCATTTAGTAAATGTTTGGTGTCTCTGGTGCCAGTCCCACTAAAGGACAGAGTCCTTGCACTGCCCTGTGCAGGTGATCTGTGCTGAGACAGAAGTTGTGAAATGGGCTACATTCGCTGCTGCTGAAGCTACCAGCACTCCCGGGATCCCAGGCCAGCACTTGCTGGTCCAATCCAGGAGTCACTTTGGAGGTTCCCAAGATGAGGGGGTGAAGGGTAGTGAGAGAAATGCCAATGATAGGCACTATCTTCACTCCCTGGTCACCCAACACCTCTAACAGCAGCCAACCTGTCTCAATCTGTGATGAGCCCATTTGACTCTTGATCTGTCCAGAAAGACTTCCTGTTCAGAACAGTAAGTAGCTATTTAGACTAGTTTAAACCAAATGTCTCCTGATAAAGTAAGTCACTAGCAAGTAAGTATGGGGTGTGGGGGAGGGAGCATGGAGCATACACCTATAACCTTAGCATAGAAAGCCAAGGCAGGAGGATTACCACAAGTTTGAGACCAGCCTGGACTATATACCAAGACAGGAGCACACTTATTGCTCAGTCAGGTTGTCCCAGAGTCGTCTACCGTGATGTCATGGATTCCAGTCCCCAAGCCATGTCCCTGGAGAGAGTACAAAGGCTTTGGAAGTGAAGAAATCACCATCAGAGAACTAGAGGCCGGACCCGATCCCTAGCCCCTTGGGCACTGTCTCAAAGCTGGGGGGCAAGAATGTTCTTAGCATCTCTGAGCTGCCGTTTTTTCTGACAGGCAAACTACCAAGGGGGTGAACATGGCGTCCAGCCTTACAGGGGTGTCTCAAGTTTACTTTAAATGAGTTGCGGAGCAAATGTTAGGTTCAATTAGGATTAGCCAGCACGGTTTCAGTAACGAGCCAGAAAGAAAGATAGGACTGTGGGAAGCATCCTGGAAACCAACAGACACCCCCACCCCCACCCCACCCCCAAAAGACCTAAAAAACTACTCCTGTGGAGGCCACCTCCCTCTGAGTGCTCCCACAGCCCTCGGGGGCTGGTTTCAACCTGGAAAAGATGTCCTGCATCACAGCACCTGCAAGCCAGACACCTGCCTTACCCCATTTTTGCTGCCAGCAACTGGGGTCACAGGCTATGGCCTAGTAACAGAATGTGTTCGTGGCAGTGACCTCAGGAGTCTGGGATGCAGAACACTTGCCATTTGCTGTTGGTCACCTTTCAGCAGTTTTGCTTGAAATGTGTTCAGACTTCACAGACAACACAACACAAATAAAACTCTGGAGTTCAGAAGCTCAAATCATGGCTAAAAGCATGGGATTGTCAGAGTGATATTCTGTCTGAAAACTCTTTCATTCAGAGAAAACCTGCATTTTCTCTTCTCTCTTCCAGCACCCATGGATGGGTAGCCGAAACCCGCTTGGCTCATCTGCACACTCAGATTGCTTGGTCTCTATTTCTGTTCTCAAGTTTCTCCATGGTTTTGGCCCTTCTGCCTCCTCTAGCATATTGAGAGACCCTTGTGATTACTGTGCCCTCTGGATATCCCAGGCTACCCTTGAGTTCAAGTCCCCTAATCACATTTGCCATGTTAGACACCACGCACAGGTTCCTGGACTTAGTAAGTGCACACACATCTTTTCCATTTTGCTTCCCATACAGTGACTGGGATCATAAGGAAGCTGTGGCATGCTCTGTCATTATCTTTCCTTAGCAGATAAGAGACCCAGGGACGGAGAGGTTATGTAACCTGTCCGGGTCACCTGGAGAATAAGTTGCAGATCCCAGAACCAAGGTTCTCTCTGGTTGCAAAGCCTCCTGGGATGGGAGCAGCCTGGAATCCCAGCCACTCCCTGAACTGGTAGACAGATTCCAAGCTGGTTTCTAGGGAGTTGGGGAGTTTCCTAGGGAGATGGGCAGAGTACATTCCTGCCCTGGGTCCCAAATGCAGAGACCTGGGCGCAAGGTCCATCCTTGCCTCTAAGGCTGAGAGATAAAGGACACAGCAAATTCCTTCCACTCTCAACAGGCCCTTATCTAGAAGGAAGTTCATGGTAGAACCTCAAATAGATGGTCTCAAAAGTTCCTCTTAGCTTGAAAACTCACTTTCCATAATGGGATTTTAGAGATGATCTGTGGTTTTTGTTTGTTTGTTTGTTTTGTTTTGTTTTGTTTTGTTTTTAGATATTCTCATATAGCCCAGGCTGACTTCAAACTTGCTATATGGGCAAGGCTGTGGTTTTGAACTCTCAACCCTCTGACCTTCCAAGTGCAAAAACTGGCCACCGTACTCAGCCCACTCTACACAGCTACCCAGCTCTCCCATCCTGGCAAGTGAGCCTAGGCCCTCACCACTCTGGGAAGACATATCGTCACTGAACTACATGACCCCTTTTAGTGGTCATGGTATATGGTGAGGTTTTCTCTGGAAGGGAGGCTGAATAACAGCATCTACACATAACAAAAACATTGGCAACTGGGGCTGGAGAGATGGCTCAGCGGTTTAAGACCACTAGCTGCTCTTCCAGAGGTCCTGAGTTCAATTCCCAGAAACCATATGGTGGCTCACAACCATCTGTAAAGGAATCTGATTCCATCTTCTGGTGTGTCTGAAGACAGAGCGCTCATGTACCTAAGATAAGGAAGAAAGGAAGGGAGGGAAGGAGGGAGGGAGACAAGGAAGGAGCTAACAACTCCATGTTGGCCTCTGTCATTTCTTCTGAAGCATCAGAGGGGTCTTCATCCTCAGCTTGGGGATATGAGCCTGTCTGCATCTCACTCAGGCTGACACCTCAGTTGTTTTTGGATTTAGGGTTGGGAGGCTGGCTAAACATGTGGCATCTGGAAAGACAAATCCCCAAACCTGGGGGACCAGGGTGAGGTGAAAGGGGGAACCCCTTGGAAAGCAAAAAAAAAACTTTGGGGTGGGGCTGTGAGTGAAGGAGCCCACAATTCCTCCCTCCCTCCCTTGTTCCAGGCTCAGAGGGCACTAGCAACACAGAGGAGTCCAGGAGTGGGCTCCATGAGACTATCTTGAAGAAGACATACACCTCGGGATGGTGCAACTGCCTTACCCCTGGGGACCCCTGGAGTCTGCAGCCACCCCCTGCTGCCCCCACCTGAACCCTTGATCCCAGCTCGGCAGCCCCCGCAGTTTCCTGTTTGCCCACTCTGTTTGCCCAGCCTCAGGAACAGAGCTGATCCTTGAACTCTAAGTTCCACATCGCCAGCAAAAGTAAGCAGTGGCAGGGCCAGGCTGAGCTTATCAGTCTCCCAGCCCAGCCCCTGCCCACACACATATATAGACCAGGGAAGAAGAGCTGGACACCCAGACTGTCGGAGAGCTCCGGGGAGGTAAGTGCTGCTACCTGCCTTCGGTGGCTCTGGCTCCATAGCGCCTCCCAGTTGATGCTCCACTGTCCAAATCAATACCGTGGATATCTCGCACCTTTAGCCATTCTAGCCAATGCTTCCATGGGCTTGAATTGTGTGTGGAGCCTTTCCATGACAATGCCTCCCTTCAGCCCAGCCCTCCTCCTCCTTCTTCTTCTTCAGGTCACCCACACCCTTCAGGATGAAAGCTGTGGTGCTGGCCGTGGCTCTGGTCTTCCTGACAGGTAGGTGCCTCTTGACCTGCGTGGGACTACCTTCCTGGGCACAGAGAACAGAATTCCCACTGTTCTCTTCCCTGACTCCGAGTCTAACCTAACATGGGTCTCCCCTCCATCCCCAGGGAGCCAGGCTTGGCACGTATGGCAGCAAGATGAACCCCAGTCCCAATGGGACAAAGTGAAGGATTTCGCTAATGTGTATGTGGATGCGGTCAAAGACAGCGGCAGAGACTATGTGTCCCAGTTTGAATCCTCCTCCTTGGGCCAACAGCTGAAGTAAGGAAAGACCTAGCGTGGGGCCTGGAGCAGGTCAAGGGCTGCCCATCCAGGGTGGGCAGAGAGACCAGTGAGAAGATGCTGGAACTGAGCTGGCTAGCCCTTCACGGGCTTTCCTACCAGCTGGGCACCATGGCAGGTTCCAGTGGAGGACTAGGGATGGGATTCATCTGGCTGTTGGGTAACCACAGCCCCTCATTCAGCCTATGAGTGCCAAATCCCTTTTCCTTGGTAACCCCCAGTACTGGTCAGACAGCACCCAAAACAAAACAAAACAAAACAAAAAACAAAAAACGGGACTGGCCTTGTAACCAGCACCGACCACATCTGTGTTCTTGGTGCCTTCCGCCATGTGTACAGAGGAATGTAAAGGGAAGGCAGTGAGTTAGAGGGTTGCATGTTCGGGGAAACTAGGACCATAGCAACTGCACATTAGGGGACAGGTGGCACCCAGCTATCATGTGCATGGATCTGCAGACCAGGGGCAGCGCATGATGCCTGGGCTCGTCTCTCAGCCGCTCTCTTCCCCCTCTAGCCTGAATCTCCTGGAAAACTGGGACACTCTGGGTTCAACCGTTAGTCAGCTGCAGGAACGGCTGGGCCCATTGACTCGGGACTTCTGGGATAACCTGGAGAAAGAAACAGATTGGGTGAGACAGGAGATGAACAAGGACCTAGAGGAAGTGAAACAGAAGGTGCAGCCCTACCTGGACGAATTCCAGAAGAAATGGAAAGAGGATGTGGAGCTCTACCGCCAGAAGGTGGCGCCTCTGGGCGCCGAGCTGCAGGAGAGCGCGCGCCAGAAGCTGCAGGAGCTGCAAGGGAGACTGTCCCCTGTGGCTGAGGAATTTCGCGACCGCATGCGCACACACGTAGACTCTCTGCGCACACAGCTAGCGCCCCACAGCGAACAGATGCGCGAGAGCCTGGCCCAGCGCCTGGCTGAGCTCAAGAGCAACCCTACCTTGAACGAGTACCACACCAGGGCCAAAACCCACCTGAAGACACTTGGCGAGAAAGCCAGACCTGCGCTGGAGGACCTGCGCCATAGTCTGATGCCCATGCTGGAGACGCTTAAGACCCAAGTCCAGAGTGTGATCGACAAGGCCAGCGAGACTCTGACTGCCCAGTGAGGTGCCCGCTTCCACTCCCCACCCCCGCATTGGCTTTCTTACAATAAACCTTTCCAAAATGGAATAGCTTCTTTCTTTGGGGGACATAGGGCGGGCGCTAAGGGGACATCAAGGGACGTGAGAACATGGTGCCGCACTGGGGATTCCTTTGTACGCGACTACTCAGCTCTTAACGCTCACTCAAGCTGGGCACCTGGCTGGTTCAGGGTATGAGACAGAATCCCTTCCTAAGAAGGCTCCAAGGGAAATGGATGGCCAGGCAAAGCAACAAGGAACCCCAAAAGGGCCCCACAGAGGCTCAGAACACTAGTGCTGTAAACCAGGATGAGAGTGTCTGGCAATAGGACTGGCTTTGAGACCGCTGGTTTCTTGTGCTAGCCGAGTTTCCAGGTGGGGTCCAGAGGGTGCAGGACGGGAGCCTCTTCCACTCCCTAGAGCCAGGATTCCTTCAGGAGCCAGGAAGATTGGAGTTATTGGGTGGGTGCTAATAAAAAGCCTGGAGCTGAACCCGATCTCGGTAAACAATTCCCTTTGATCTTTCCCTCCGGTGCACCCACACAGTGTGCTGAAAGGGTCAAGGCTGCAGCTACTCTACCTGACAGTTGGATACAAAAACAAACAAACAAACAAACACCCCTCTCCATGATGCTGGTGACCACACATTTACTAGAGAGGCCTTCATATCCATCTCTAAATCCTGAAGGATGGCCTTTAAGTCCACACCAGTTGGGGAAGCTGAGCTGGGAGGTCTGAAGTTAGTCACTGCAGAAAAGGTGGGTCAGGATGTGCCGTTCCATTTTAAAACAAAACAAAAACAAAACAAACAAACAAAAAAACCCCTTTTATTACATGGGGCTGGTAAGGTGGCTTATCAGGTAGAGGCACTTTCGGAAGTCTGAGAACCTGAGTTCAGTGCTTAGAAGACACACACACACACACACACCCCACAAATATAAATAAAGGTATATAAAATATTTAAATTTTTATTAGACTTATTTAGTGTGTGTGTGTGTGTGAGTGTGTGTGTGTGTGAGTGTGTGTGTGTGTGTTTTCACGTGCCACAGAACATGTGTGGAGATTAGAGGACAATTTGCAGGTATCTGTTCTCTTTTCCACCATATAGGTCCCAAAGATCAAAAACTCAGGTCACCAGGATTAGTGTAGCGAGCGTCTCTACTAGCTAAGCCATCTTGCCAGTTCTTGTTTGTATTTATCTACTAGCTAAGCCATCTTGCCAGTCCTTGTTTGTATTTATTTTATTTGGAGACAGTGTCTCCACTAGCCCAGGCTAGACTCAGATGAGCTCTGATCTTTCTGCCCCATCTCCCAAGTGCTGGGGGTTTCAAGGATGGTCCACCACTGTTACTCTGTGCTGAGACAAACCCAGAGCTCTGTGCATGCAAGGCAAGCCCTCTACCACCTGAGCTGCCTGCCAAGCCCAGACTGTTCATTGTATAGACTTGCCCGCTATGGAGTGTAACCAAGCACTCATGTTCACAGGGTTGAGGATGTCTGCAGAAGCACTCTCACACCAACAGCCTTCCTCTCATCTGCCCCTCTTCATGCCTGTGTTGGTATGCAGGTGGTCTCCATCCATCCCCGGTGTATCTTCATGAGCCCCTGGCTGAAGGGGTGAGTTTTTAAATCCACAATCATGCAGAGCCACAGCAGACATTAAACCAGGTTTGGGTAGGAAAGTTTCCCGGTGTGGACAATGAGACTTCTGGCTCTTGGTGGACAGGAAGAGAAACCCCTATTGGATTTCCAGAGAGAACATAGTCCAGTCTGCTGGCTGTGCCAATGCAGTCTGGAAAGGAGCTTCCAACACCTGGCAGAGGCTTTTCCGGTGCCAGCAACGTGGAAAATGGAAAGCTGGCCCTGCAGTGTGTTTTCTCCTGATCCGGGGCAGCCACTGGCACTCTCTGAACATTAGTCTTTTACTCTATAATGTGCAAGACCTGTTTTGTGACACTGGGTCTCTTTGAAGTGAGTGTTTGGGGGTGGCAGGAACTTAGCAAGCAGCCCTTTTGGGATTCTGAGGACACTGGGTCTCCATTCCAGTCTAGAAGGTCACCTAGTTTAGCTATCACAGTGAGGACTGTTTACAAGGGGTGTGCGCATGCGGCACCTCATGCTTTTAGACACTACCATTTCATTTCTACAACAAACCTTCAGGGGAGGGGCAGGTCCTACCCACTTTATTCATAAGAAATGGAAGCCGCTACACTGCAGTGGGGTTGAGACTTATCCGACCACCCTCCCAATCTGCCTCCTTCCTTTCCGCCTGTTTAAAGGGGCCAGGCAGCCTGGGCTGTGCAAACCAGCTGCACGGGGTTGGTGATCATATCTGACCTTAAGCCTGGAGATGACATAAGACTGCTAGCTAGACAGATACTACACTCCAGCCACGTCGTCCACGTTGTCCTGCCCTTGACAGGTTTATCACAGATTGTAACTGCAAATCTGTCGTTACCTGATTTGATCTTTCCCATTAAGTCAAGCAGGGAAGCGGAGTTAGTCCCACGTACAAAGGAAGAAGCACCCCAGAGACCACTAAAGAGGTGGATGACCTACAGCCCCAGGTCCACCCCTTCAACAGGCCTAGCTCATCCCCATGCCCAGACGTCCAGGCACATGGGACACCCACTAACAGCAGCTTCTTATCCAGCTTTATTAGGGACAGCATGTTTAGGTGAGATCTAGGGAGGGGTGAAGACATGAGAACATACTTTCCCCTTAAAGCAACCTTCAGGGGCCACCTGGCAGGCCTGGAGGGGGGCAGCAGGATGGAGGAACAGGCACATCTGCAACACAGAAGTCTCACGACTCAATAGCTGGAGTTGGTTGGTCCTCAGGGTTAGAATCCCAGAAGCCGGTGAACTTGTCAGTAAACTTGCTCCAGTAGCCTTTCAGGGATCTGAAGTGATTGTCCATCCAGCCCCTGGAGGTTAAAGCAGTAAGAGGCATCCATAGGAGAGAGGGAGAGAGAGAGAGAGGGAGAGAGAGAGAGAGAGAGAGAGAGAGAGAGAGAGAGAGAGAGAGAGGTGTGTGTGTGTGTGTGTGTGTGTGTGTGTGTGTGTGTGTGTGTGTGTGAGAAAAGCTCCCCCGTGGGCAGCTAGACCCAGGACTGCACGCAGGGCTCCACTGGCTCTCTCAGCCACCAGCACCACCTTGCCTATCACACCCCAAAATCACCTGCAGCTACCTAAGAAACCCCACCTTCATCAAGGTTGGATCAGAACCTCAGTGCCTTCCATCCAATCTCCTTTCAGGCCGGAGGCACCAAGCACCGGGGAGCTGGATACTAAGGTCAGCTACAATGCAGCTGCCTGTATAGGCCATACAAATCACTCCCTTGAGGTACCCCATCCCTGGCTCTAAGTGGGTGAGGCAGAGGCAGGGCCAGTCTCTCATTTGAAACATTACTGAATGACTTCTAAGCTGTGTGATCTAGGCCAGGTTATCTAACTCTTTATCATCAGCAAAACCGAGTATCTAATATCCTCCCCACAGCCTGTTCTGGGGATAGAGACTGTCAACATCTTTTGCTACATAGGCAACTAAACTATCAAATGTCAGCCAAAGCCATTGGCCAGGGGGTGATATTTCATAGTGGGCAAGATGCCTACCTCAGACTGAGCCCAGGGATAGAAACAGGGCAGACTCCCACCCTCTAACCCCCAACTTCCCACCTCACTTCCCACCACTACCCCCTGCATACAGGCAGAAACCAGAGCAGGTAGGCCTCCCATCGTGTGCGCAGGACCCAGAGGAGAAAACCTGCAGCGAGGCTAAATGCCCCTCAGGCTGCTCTGAGGAAAAGCAGAGAAGATAGGAGAAGGCTGCTTGCCCTGCCTGTCATCTTGGTCACAGTACCGAAAGGCCTCATGAGGGACCAGAGGCTCGGGCAGGTCCCAGGCCCTGGTAAACTTGGTGGACCACAGTCTCTGTGCTAGGGTCTCAGCACCAGGGCATGAGAGGAGAAGACACAGGAAAGGAGGCCAGTGTGCCTACCTGGCCACCACAGCTATATCGGACTCCTGCACGCTACTTAGCGCATCCTGGACCGTCTTGGAGGCTTGTTCCATGTAGCCCTGTACAGAGCCCAGCAGCAAGGATCCCTCTACCTCTTCAGCTCCTGCGAGAGAGCAGAGTTGGGCCACGCCAGCCCTCAGCTCCTGCCCAGCCACCACTTCTCAGGGCAGGGCCCCCTGACCAGCTCCCACTGAAACCCAGCCCCACTCCCACCATCTTACGGGCAGATGCCAGGAGAGCCAAGAGGGCCACAGTGAGGAGCGTCCGGGGCTGCATGGCACCTACGTACCTGTGGGAAAGCATCTCGTGAGAAGGTACTGTGGATCTGCCACATCTAGGTCCTCCCCTTGAGAATGCCATGACTCCTGGGTCATGAATCCCAAGCCTTTCTCCCACTGATATTAGATAGAGAACTACAGTAGACCCAGCCCCCCAAGTGGGGTGGAAGGTGGAGTATAGAAATACTCTGCAGAACGGGACATCTACTCTAATATGCTGAGAAACAATAGGTTTCTTTTCCTCGCTAGGACTCAGTTTTTTCAGTCCTGGGTAGGCATGGATACCAAAGGCTTCTAATAGCTCAGAGCAAGCTAAACAAGGGACAGCATGACCCAATTGCAGGCAGCTCTGCCACTACCCAGTGCAAGGCTTTTGGCCCATAGCCTCCCTTTCCCCAGCTTCTAGCCCCCCCCACACCAGGAACCCAAGGGTGGAGACCATGAGTCCCAAGCCTTCTGTGGGCTAGATGGCTGGGTGGTGAGAGCTTCTCCCTCCAGCTCTTTGTTTCTTCCCTTCCTTCCTCTCCTCCCCAGGGGCATTACCTGGAGTAGCTAGCTGCTTCTAGGGATAAAACTGAGCAGGCAAGCGGGGAGGGCTGTGACCTGTTTTATATTGGCTCCAGGATGGGACAGCGGGCACAGAAGGCCCAGTGAGCTGGGCAAAGGTCACCTGCTGAGCAGTCCAGACCAGAGCCTGAGGCAGGAAGGCCATGCAGCCATCTGCCAGAGGAGTTGAGAAATCCCTCTGAGATTGCCCATGCTTTTCACGGCCACCTCCGCCACCAAGGGATCAGCTACCGGCTCACCTAGATGAGGTCGGTGAGACAGGAAAAGACAGGGGACAAGCCTTGGACCTCAGGCCTGCTTTACAGCCTAGAGCCAGTGACAGGCTCCTTCACAGAAGCCACCTGAAAGCCTTCCAGTAGAATGGAATGGGGAATCTGTGGTGCCACTGTGGAGCAACGGAGGAAGTGGGGTGGGAGGGGGCAGAGTGAAGGTTACATGCCCCCACACTGACCTCCACCTGTGATCCCAACAGTCTCCTCTGCCGTAGCTGGGCAGGGATTAGTGAGAGAAGGACAAAGGTCACATGGAACCCAAGGCCTTGCCCCTCCCCAACTCCTCCACAGGCCTCCTCTTGCCCTCTGGACCTATCGTTAGTAATCCTGAGATAGGAGCAGGGCCCATGGCTGGGTGATATCTGACCCCTACATGAGCCCTATCTATGAGAACCTGCAAGCAGCAAGGTATAGACAGGGCATTCACAAAGAAGGTGAGGATGAAGGAGGCGCTCTGGGGCAACTAAGATAGTCCCCTGAGCTAGTACTGAGACCCACAGCCTAGACAGCAACAGAGGACATCATCTTCTGGATGCAGACTTTGGAGCCAAGAAATCCTAGGTTTAGGGTTTTTTTTGGTTGGTTGGTTGGTTGGTTGATTTTTTTTTTCTGAGACAAGGTTTCTCTGTGTGGCCCTGGCTGTCCTGGAACTCACTCTTGTAGACAAGGTTGGCTTTGAACTCAGAAATCTGCTTGCCTCTGCCTCCTGAGTGCTAGGATTATAGGCATGAGCCACTACCTGCCAAAATCCTAGGTTTAAATGCTACATTCGGGACTAGAGAAATAGGCCAATTGGACAAAATGCTCGTCTTGTAAGTAGGAAGACCATAGTTCAATCCCCAAACCCCATGGACAGCATAAGTGCAGTAGTGTCCACTTGTAATCCCAAGCACTGGGGACAGGGAGATAGGTAGCAGGCCAGGAGTTGATGTCCCACCAGCCTAGCTTCTTCAGTGAGCCCCAGATACCACTGAGAGACTCTGTCTCATAAGGCAAGGTAAACAGCTCTTGAAAAATGATACCTGAGCCAGGCAGTGGTGGCGCATGCCTTTAATCCCAGCACTTGGGAGGCAGAGGCAGGTGGATTTCTGAGTTCGAGGCCAGCTTGGGCTACAGAGTGAGTTCCAGGATAGCCAGGGCTACACAGAGAAACCCTGTCTCAAAAAACCGAAAAAGAAAAAAAAAGTAGAAAGTAGAAAAATGATACCTGAAACTGACCTGTGGCCCCCACAGTTGTGCACATCACACATGCCTATTGACCTGCACAAACGCCTAAGCAACTGACGCCTTTGAGGCTGACATGTAGGGTCTGTGGTCAGAAGTTAACGGGATGGGACACTGACTTCCCAGCGTGTGGAGAAACACACAGCAGCTGGCCCAGGGAAGGACTCAGTTTCCCTACCTCCCAAACACTGACAGCCCAGCCAGAGACAGCAGGCAGTTTCCATGCAGAAACAGGGCTTGCTGCAGGCAGCAACCTCTCTGAATGAAATCTCAGCCTGAGAGGAGCCTGGCTTTCCCCTCAGAACTCTTAATCTCTGTCTTTGGCTGAGACACGAAGCTCATCTATCAGAAATACATTCTTTTGATATAAGACTGTTGTCTGGGGTAGCTGTGATAGTGTTTGCTTAAAAGACCAGCACTCAGGAAAATAGTGTTAGAGGTCAGCCTGGACTAAATAATGTGACTGTCTCAGAACAACTCAAAACAGTTTGTTTCCTGTTAAAATGTAAGTTGTCCGAATTATGTAGCTTAGACATTACTAACTCCGTTTATGGCTAAAAACCAAAGGCCCAGTGGGGTAGAGACTGCTCAACACATGCCACCCAGCAGTGGAGAAGCTGGGTCTCAGCACCTGAGCTGGTCCTCAGCACCCATTTATACCCAAGCTTCCTCTGAGAAAAGTCCCTGGCGAAGCTGAGAGGGAACAAAGGTGGTACCAGGGCGGGGCACTGTGTGTCGTGGTGGAGGGAGATGCCATGTTCTTTTTTCTTCTCAGCCTGTTTCTTGTTCCTAGGCAAAGGGCACAGCAGGGATCAGATCCCAATCTGGGGTGTGATATCAAGTCTTTGGCCCTGAGAATGATTTAACAGGCTGACTGGGTCATTGTCCATTGGTAGGGAGGGTCTGGGAAGCCTGTCACCTCCCCTGTATGTAGAACATGGTCACTGAATCAAGAAAAGTCAAAAGATGCCAATAGAGAGTCCCAGCCATGCGATACTTAGCTGCACAGAAAACTTAGGTGTATGAATCCCACAGAGTGGTTGGCAGGCAGGTGATACCTTGGAACCTGGGCTCTGGGACTTAGTCCCTTCCAAAAACCCTTGTACCCTCTCAGCCATAGGAGCCTTATGGTGGCCTCTTGGTGGCTTTCTGGCCTAGGGTCCTCTGGGGAAAGGACAGTGTTCTTGACTTACAGACCCAGTCCCATGGAGGAAGGTAGCAGTGGGGGGGGGGGGGAGTTTCTTAATTTCTTTTCCTGTTGCTATGATACAATATCCCGACGAAAACAAAGTGAGGAGTTATCCTGGCTCACACATGGGGAGCCATGGTGGCAGGAACACGAAGTAGCCAGTCACATCACGTTTACAACTAAAAGCAAAGAGCCATGCAAAGCCAGTCCTCAGCTCGGCTCGCTTTCTTCATTTTGTGTGGTCTGGGATCCTTCATCCAACAACCCCCCCCCACCCCCTCAGGTGATTCCAGATTCTGTCAAATTGACAGTTAAAACTAATCACCACACTGTGGAAGATGTCTTGAACATTTGGGCTGAGAACAGCCCTCAGGAGTGGCTTGCCAGCCCTCCTCTGTTTGGCTAACAGCAGGTTGGGTGGATGAGAGCCCCAGGGCTCTACTTGGATCCTATAGGCAGATGGATGGTGCACAGCTACCAATCAGCCTTACTAGCCATGAGCTCCGTGTGAGCACAGGCAGAGACTGAGGGTCAGACAGAGACGTGAGTTGCCAAGACCACTTGACCCTCTGTGCCCGAGGCTGGCATAAGGTGGTCTGCTCTTTTTCCCCAGAAGCTGACACATAGGGTTCTCATTTTGCCTCACCCTCTATGCAAATCACCAGCAGATGCATATGAAGTATGCCCCAGTCTTGGAGAAGTCAATATGATGATTTATGACGCGCCAGGAGGCAATACAACCTCCCTGTAGGGGCTGGTGCATACGTGAGTGCTAGCCACACATGTGTGTACGATGACCCAGTCTCTTAGCTCAGAGCCAACTTCTGAACCCCTGGACAACTCAGATATCTATGCATATCTGACAGCCCGTCACTGGAAACCACCCTTGAACAAACTTAGGTAACACAGGTCTTCTCAGAGAGGGTATGAGTGGGCAAGCACCTCTGGACCTGTCCCACGCTGCTGGCACTTGAGAGACTCAGTCTGCAGGTTCAGGAGGTGGAACTGTAGCTGAGATGTCCTACGTGACTCATCCCCCATCAGTTCTGACCTTTGGGCACAGCACAGGCTGGACCAGGCATGATTAGGTAAAGCAAGATGAGGACCAATGGGTCAATGGTACACAGAGAGAAACCGTACATAGCTAATATTCAACGAGGAACCTAAGGGGAGCCAGACTATCTCACAGAATCTTCACAACGAAGACTCATCCAAGACCACACAGCACAGACTGTGTGGGATCCACGTGCAAACACAGGGAGTCGACTCCAGAGCCTGAACTCAGAAAACATTGAAAGACCACCAAGATGACTCAGTGAACAAAGTCACCCAGCCTGATGACATCAGTTAAAACCCTAGAACCCAAATGGTAGGATGAGAGAACAAACCTCTCCAGTTCTCATCTGACCTCTATACATGTATTGTGATGTATACATACTCACCCCTACCAAATATTAGTAAATAAATAACATTATCACTATCATCATTATTTTTGTTTGTTTTGTTTTGTTTTGTTTTGTTTTGTTTTGTTTTGTTTTGTTTTGAGACAGGGTTTCTCTATGTAGCCCTAGCTTCCTGGAACTCACTTTGTAGACTATGCTGTCCTTGAACTCACAAAGATCCACCAATCTCCACCTCGTGTGTGCTGGGATTAAAGGCATGTGCCATCACACCTGGCATAAATTAATTTTCTTAAACTCACTAAGCATGGCTGTGCTAGGAAGGAATGAGCTCGGGGAAGCTCGAGCCCTGTGGGGAGCCATGCAGTGCAGTGGGGCCCAGCAGAGGAGCACAGGTATCCAGCTGTCTTCAGTCCCATGAGACAAGCTAATCTGGACACATTTTAAAAAATGGATGGCAACACAGCAAATCAGACTGGGCACAATCGTGGTCTATTCTAATGGCTGTCATTTCACAAATGCTGTCTTGTGGATGGCAGTCAATGGGACAGTATGATGGATGCCCTCATCTAGTCCCTGGTGTGGTCCACTGAGGCTCCACACTGACCACAGCCTGGCATCTTGCCTGTGGATATCTGCTGCAATTGTATGTGTGGACACATGTGGAGTCTCAGTAGGAGACCTCAAAAAACTCACTTTCCACAGCAGTGTCTGTCACCTTCTGTGGGGGGGGGGGGGGTGGGAAGAGAGAGAGAGGGAGAGAGGGAGAGAGAGAGGGAGAGAGAGAGAGGAGTCACTCTGCATGGCTCTTGCATATGGCTGAGAACAGTGGGGCAGCAATCAAGCCTTAGCCAGCCCTGCTCTCTCACTGTTGCCTCTAGCCCACTTGGTGACCCTCTGAGGGAAAGGGTGGCTCTCCCTCTGCCACTGTCAGGAGAGGATCAGGTTCTCTCCTTCCTTCCTGTGCTGATGCACACAGAAAATCATTGTCATTAATTTCAGCCCTTACTCTGGGCTAAGCTCCCTGCAGCCATCTCACAAGTACCACCTAATTTAATGTAACAAACTACACATTGTTCAAAAGAGAAACTTGAAGCTTCATGATAACTGGACGGAGGTGAGCCAGCTTGACAGTCATGAGATACAAAGCCCACTATGATTAACTCCTTTGATCCTGGGTTCTGATCCTCTCCTGACCAAGGGTATCACAGACACCTCAACTGAGGCTCACTGTCTGCTGCAGCCCTATGCCATCTCTGGGCCTGGTACCATCTCTGTAGCTGATGTTCTGAGACAAAGTTCAGGTTGGTGGCAGCTGTCAGACTGGTGGCTGTCTCACTGGGGTGGAAAGAGGAGACCTGGACCTTGTTCTCTCAGACTGGCACAGACCCAGGGCTGCCAACCGGGCCTCTGGGGCCTCAGTTCTGTTCAGGGACTCCCCTAGACTCCCAGGCTCATTCCTCCTGAAGTTTCTGGCTATCCTTCCCAGCCTCTTGGACAGGGTGGAGCCAACTCAAGAAGACTGCTTCCCTCTGCTGCCTGTGTGCTGTCAGCTTCCACGTTGTCTTAGGGCCACTAAAGTCCAAGAGGCCTCCTGGGAGTGTGTCACCTTCCAACGTGGAGTCACACTGGGGAGGAGGCGGGGAGAGAGGGCTGGAGGGGCTTTAAATGAGTGGCTGGCCTTGCCTGCAGTCAATCTGCACAGGGACACAGGTACACCGTTTCTTCTGACTCCGGGAAACATCCAGTGTAGCCGAAACTGTCCCAGCCCAGTGAGGAGCCCAGGATGTTCCTGAAGGCTGCGGTGCTGACCCTGGCCCTGGTGGCCATCACCGGTGAGTAGACACTGCACCTGGGAGGCAGCAAGAAAAGCCAGCTCTAGAACTGGCGGACAGCTCGGGGTGGCCTTGTATTTGCCCAGCAGCTCATAGGAGAACAGGCCTTTGTTCTCCCTGGCACTTGTGCTCCCTGGGTTATCCCAGGGATGGGGCAATGGTTTGGGTTATCCAAACTCCAACATTATCCAGCTCAGAGCTGAGGCAGAGGGGCCAGGAGAGAGATGATCCTCATAAAGTTGCCTTCTGCTCTCTCTCTGCCCAGGCACCCGGGCTGAGGTCACTTCGGACCAGGTGGCCAATGTGGTGTGGGATTACTTTACCCAGCTAAGCAACAATGCCAAGGAGGCTGTAGAACAGTTTCAGAAGACGGATGTCACTCAGCAGCTCAGGTAAGTGCGATCAGTCTACAAGGCGAGGCTTGAAGCCCATAGCTGACCTCAGAGGTGGGACACTGGCTCCTGGAGTTCTTCTGTTCTCACTAAAGGAGTCTTGCCTCCCTGGACCTAGATTGTCCCTGTAAACAGGAAAGCTGGACCCAGGGATCCATCCCTATAGTTCCTTCCTATCTGCATGTGCTAGAGTTTGGTAAATAGCCAAATCCCATCACAAACTCTTAGCAGGAAGAGGAAAGAGACGTGTCCTGTAAGGACATGAGGTTCTGGGCAAACAGGGGAAGGAGGGCTGGTATTTTGGGGGACCCACTGAGCACATGCAAGGACATCAGACCCTGTGCCACTGGAAGACATGTGTTGCACAATGTGACCCTGGGAGGGGAGTGATGCCAAAGTCCAGCCCCATTCTTTATCCACAGGTAAGGAAAGCAAACTTCTCAAGTCACATGGTGGGCAGATAAGGATGCAGAGGCTCAGCAGAAGCCTTGCAGATAAAACTCCAAAGTCAAACTAATCCTAGGAGATTTCCTGAAAGCATGACCTACCCCAGGGGAGGGTCAAAGGGACAAGACGGAGGTCTCTGTTCCCATGGACACACTCCTGACCTAAGCAGGTGTATAGAGCTGAGTGTTCTACAAGCGTATCTAATGGTGCTTCCTTGTCTCCATCCTTTCCCTGAAGTACCCTCTTCCAGGACAAACTTGGGGATGCTAGTACGTATGCTGATGGGGTGCACAACAAGCTGGTGCCCTTTGTCGTACAGCTGAGTGGGCATCTAGCCCAGGAAACTGAGAGGGTGAAGGAAGAGATCAAGAAGGAGCTGGAGGACCTACGTGACCGCATGATGCCCCATGCCAACAAAGTAACCCAGACGTTCGGGGAGAACATGCAGAAGTTGCAGGAGCACCTGAAGCCCTATGCCGTGGACCTGCAAGATCAGATCAACACACAGACCCAGGAAATGAAGCTCCAGCTGACCCCATACATCCAGCGCATGCAGACCACGATCAAGGAGAATGTGGACAACCTGCACACCTCGATGATGCCCCTTGCCACCAACTTAAAGGACAAGTTTAACAGGAATATGGAAGAGCTCAAGGGGCACCTAACCCCCCGTGCCAACGAGCTGAAGGCCACGATCGACCAGAACCTGGAGGATCTGCGCCGCAGCCTGGCCCCTCTGACGGTGGGCGTGCAGGAGAAACTCAACCATCAGATGGAGGGCCTGGCCTTCCAGATGAAGAAGAACGCGGAGGAGCTCCAGACCAAGGTCTCCGCAAAAATCGACCAGCTGCAGAAGAATCTGGCCCCGCTGGTGGAAGACGTGCAGAGCAAGGTGAAGGGCAACACGGAAGGGCTGCAGAAGTCTCTGGAAGACCTGAACAGGCAGCTGGAGCAGCAGGTGGAGGAGTTCCGACGCACTGTGGAGCCCATGGGAGAGATGTTCAACAAGGCTCTGGTGCAGCAGCTGGAACAGTTCAGACAGCAGCTGGGTCCCAATTCGGGGGAGGTGGAAAGCCACTTGAGCTTCCTGGAGAAGAGCCTGAGGGAGAAGGTCAACTCCTTTATGAGCACCCTGGAAAAAAAGGGGAGCCCAGACCAGCCTCAAGCCCTCCCCCTCCCGGAGCAGGCCCAGGAGCAGGCTCAGGAGCAGGCTCAGGAGCAGGTGCAGCCCAAACCTCTGGAGAGCTGAGCTGTCCCTGGTGCCCTCAGCCCATCACAGCAGCAGACACCTGTCCTGCCCCACCACCTGTCTGTCACTCTGTCCCCAGGCACTTCTTGTACCAGCTTGAGGACACATGTCCTGTGGGAGGTGAAGCCACATCTCGCTACTCAATAAAGCAACTGAGAAATTAGCCCCATCGGGTTGCCCTGTGATTCCTTGGGGGCTGGCCTGACGTAGGGAGGAAATCAAGGCATCTGGCTGGGGACATGGGGGTGAGGGGTGGGGCCGGTAATGAGCCTTCGGGTGGGTCAGGGGTTGGTGTGCTAGAGAGGAGAATGCAGAAAAGACGCCAGTCTATCAGAAAACAAAACACGCATCCCGTTCACAGCCTGCAGAAAACAAAACACACATCCCGTTCACAGCCTGCAAACAGTTATCAAACGCCCTTGAGGTTCCAGTCAAGATTCTGAGCACTAGTCAAAACAGCCTTTGTGGCATTGTGTGCCTGAAGACCGGGCTTGGTGTTGACAGGGACACCTGGAGGGCAGCAAGACCCAGTCCCTGACCTTGAAGAGTTTACTGCACGGCAAGTCCCTTCTTGAACATGCCTGTGCCTTTGAACTTATTTATACAAAAGTAAGCCACTCTGTCCCACTGTAAAGTACTCATGTTTGCCCCGGAGTTTTCTCCACCTATGGATAAATCTGTTGACTCCAGAGCTGTATAATAGATGCCACGGGATATGAACGAGCCTTGGCAGCCAAGGTGGAACAGGCTTTGCCCAGGAGCCTCCTGATGGGTGGCTTGCCTGTCTATGACAAAGCTGGTGGTCGCTGGGGCAAAGAAATGAACCCATCAGAGGACCCCAGTGGTTTTATGGGGACAGCCAGCCACAGGAGGCTGCAGTCTCTGGAATGAATTTTCCCTGCCCTTGGAGACTTAGAGCCTCCCTAAGGAGGGAATCTCAGAGTAGAGTAGTTCAGGGATTCCTTCCAAAAGATTTCACATACTGGCTGTAGCCTCTGCCTCAGGTCTGCAAGTCAAACCCCTCTGCCTCAGAATGGGTAAAGTTCCCCTGGGATGGACTGGAACATGCTGTGGGTGGTCCCAGCTGCTCTGGCCTTCTCCCTCCCTTCCAAGGCGTCCTCTGTGTGTCATAAGCCCAGACCTGGGTTTGCATCCTAGTTTCCTGATACTTCTACTGGGTGATTTGGAGCAGGTAACAAAACCTGTTTTGGAAAGGAAAAATGAGGAACCTTGGGCCAGAGTTATTCAGAAGGTCTGATGGTGCCAAGCACTTAATATAACCATCAAGGCAATGTAAATACTAAATGTGTGTGTGTGTGTGTGTGTGTGTGTGTGCGCGCGAGCACACGCGCTCACAGGATCACGCGCGCGCTGTGCTGCTCTAATGTAGCAGACACCTAGGAAATGTCCTCCTCTGCTCACATCTCCAGACCCCAGATCCAGGCCACCAAATGCTTTGAGTCTCCCCAGCCCCTGCTAACCTCAGCTACATGGGCCCAACTGTCACAGCTACTTACACTTACTACCCCGAGCAGGGAAGACCCAGGTGACCACATCCTACTAGGGAAGACCCAGGTGACCAGGGGACCACAGTCGTCAAGGATGCATGGCAGCAGGAGTCTGGCTGAATGGCTTTAAGAAATGCTTGCTTAGAGAACCAGAGGCACTACAAGGAGGCAGGACAAGGGCTGGTTGGTGTCCTGAGCTGTTCTGGAAGCTTCTGGTAGATCAGTTAGGTGAGCTCTGTCTCTCAAAGCCTCTGAGTCTCCCAGTCTCTTGTTCATAGTGCAAATCCCGAGTGGGACCCCTGAGTTCTTTCCTGCTGTCTTCAGGACTGTTAAACACATCTCCCAGGGGCCTGCCTTACTCCTGGTTTCTCTGAATGAGGGTATACTTGCTTACTTTCTCTTGAGCCAGGATGTCACTCCTAACCTTCAGTCTTTTAGGTCACAGCTTCCAGGTCACAGCATTTGCTTTTGGCTGCTGTAATAGACTGGGTGTTCCTGTGAACACACTGTGGTGCATGCATGTGTGCGTGCGTGCGTGCGTGCGTGCGTGCGTGCGTGTGTGTGTGTGTGTGTGTGTGTGTGTGTGTGTGTGTGTGTGTATGTATCTGGGTGGATGAGTGCATGTATAGGTCAGAGGATAACCCTCAAGAAAACCATTTGCTTCCTTTGGGACAGGGTCTCTTATTAGCCTGGAGCTCACCAATTAGGGTAGACAGGCTGAACAGTGAGAGACAAGGACCCACTTGTCCACGCCTCCCTGAAATGAATGTATTCCAACCATCAATGTAAAGTTAGGTATGGTTGCACATGCCTTTAATTCCAGCACTCAGAAGACAGAAGCAAGTAGATCACTATGAGTTCAAAGCCAGCCTGGCCTACATGGGGAATTCCAGGCTAGCCAGGGCTATATAATGAGACCTTATCACAAATGAAAACAAATAAACAAACAAAAGAGACTGCGTTAGATTGGTTTATTTTACCTCCTATTGCTGCGGTTCTGAGGTTTTGTCTCTTCCATGGTTAAACAATTTTATTTGCAGTTACTTTTGAGTTCTGAGCTCATTGCCATTAAGTAATAACACATAAATAAACCATCTGTGACCCCTAGGTCTTTTCAAATGTCCTATGAAGAAAACTTCCCTCAAGATTCAGCTGGCTCACAGCCAGAAATGATAATGAAGGACTTTTGCAACTTAATCCTCAACCCAGTACCAAGTATCCCTACCCTCTACCAGTAGATGGGCCCCAGCCCCAGGACAGGTAGAAAATGACCCAGAAACCACAGTCAGTGCAAAGAGACACACTAGTCAAATTGAGAAGAGAGCACCAGCTTAGAGGAGAACTGAGAGACACTGGACTTAAGGGAGGTCAGAGAGAAGCACAGAGCACTCTGCTGCCACAGCCCTGCAGTTCCTGTCATGGACAGGTCCTTCTGAGAGTGCCAGAGGAGAAAACAACTGCATCCAGGAGGTGACAGCTCACACTCACTCAGAGGCAGGTAGGTCTCTGTGAGTTCAAAGTCAGCCTGGTCTATAGAGTGAGATCCAGGACAGCCAGAACTATACTGAGAAACCCTGCTTCCCCCACCCCCCACCCACCAAAAAAAAAAAAAAAAGGAAAAAGAAAAAGAAAACAATCATTGCAAAGATTCAATTTAGGCCTAAATCTTATAATATCTTCCTTTAACTTTAAAACTACATTTACTTATGTGTGCGAGGACATGTGTGTATGTGTGTGCATATAATCCATGAACCTCTCCCAGACTTGCCACTAGTGGTCTATAAGGATTGTGTATGGTTTGAATGTATACAAATAACCTTTTAATACCTCTATGCATTGATTTGACCCAAAGAAACTCTAATGAGTTTCAATTACTCCCGCATGCTTTAGAAGCTTCAAGTATTAGATGAAATAGAACAACCGTGGGGAGTTAAGGTTCGATTACATTGCTAGGTCTTTTTTTTTTTTTTGTTTCCAACAAAACATTATCTGTGTTCATTTAGAGAGAGAGAGAGAGAGAGAGAGAGAGAGAGAGAGAGAGAGAGAGAGAGAGATTAGGAGGGGGGTCTTTGGGAGAGGATGAGGTCTGTAAAACAGGATTGGAATTCTCACAGAAGGATCACGGAAGGATCCCCATGGAACGTTCGCCTTGCTTCAAATGTCAGACATAGCTAGACAGCGCCATCTATGGATCAGAGGGTGGCCTTCACCAGATACTTGATGGCTGGAACCTGGGTGTGGTATAGGAGTATAGAAGAGAGAGCAAGAGAGAGCGAGAGAAGAGAGAGAGAGAGAGAGAGAGAGAGAGAGAGAGAGAGAGAGAGAGAGAGAGAGAGAGTGAGAGAGAGAGAGCGAGAGAGCGAGAGAGTGAGAGAGAGAAAGCGAGAGAGCGAGAGAGTGAGAGAGAGAAAGCGAGAGAGCGAGAGAGAGATGTTTTTATGAGTCTCCATGCCTATAGTACTATGGTATTTTGCTAGAACAGTCTGAGTAGGTTTCTGACAACAGCTGCCCAGCTTCTGAAAGTTCCTTGCTTTGGCTGAAGAATGTCCTTTGAGGAAGTTTTGTTTCTGGGGTTTTGTTTTGTTTTGTTTTGTTTTGTTTTGTTTTGTTTTGTTTTGAAAAAAGAGTCTCATGTATCTTGGGCTGGTCTCACATTTGAAATGTACCAAAGATCACCTTGAACTTCTGATCCTCCTGACTCCATGTCCCAAACGATAGAACTGCAGATGTGCACTACCACCCCTGGCCCTCTGGGCAGTTTTATTTTTAATTTTCTTATTTATACATTTATTTGTTTGTGCATTGATTGATTGATTGATTGTGTGTGTGTGTGTGTGTGTGTGTGTGTGTATGGACACACACATGTGTGAGTATGTGCATATGGGTATGTATGCATGTGTGCACTCCGGCTATATGTATGTAAAGGTCAGAGGACAACTTTCGATGGTGGGTTGGGTTCCCTCCCTTTACCATGCGGGACCTGAAGATTGGGCTCAGGTAATCCAACCTGACCGCAAGCGCCTTTACTTACTGAGGGAATTGACCTGTGACTCCTGGTACAGATGCCAAACAGCAGCCTCTTACAGCATGGTGTGGTGGAAGAGGCCTGCAATCCTAGGATTAGGAGGATGAAGCAGTTTGGGGGCCATACTGGACTTCACAGAGAGAATCCGTAAGGAAGGTAGGAAGGAAGGAATAAAGGGAGGAAGGGAGGAAGAGAGAGGAGGGACGAAGGGAAGGAAGAAGGAAAGGGAAGACAAGAAGAAAAGAAGGACAGGGGGAAGAGGGACAAAGGCAGCATAGCTCTCCACCAGTCTGGTTTATGGTGACGGCAGCTAGAGTCCTCTCCTGCTTTCCCTGATGTCTTTTTTTCTAAGCTGTGTCCTCCAACTTTGCAGGATTTTTAAAAACCTAGTCCAATCAGTTAAATTCTGGCTCACATCTTCCAGCACAGAGGTCCATTCCAGCAGATGGCTCAGCAAGTAAAGGCGCTTGCGGTCAGGTTAGATTACCTGAGCCCAATCTTCAGGTCCCGCATGGTAAAGGGAGGGAACCCAACCTACACTCGAAAGTTGTCCTCTGACCTTTCCATCCATACAGGGGTCCACCAAGTAAGAGCCTTACCCGACACACCTTCTCATCCCTTCTTAGGAAGCCCTATGTGCCTTGGCCTTTGGAAGCCATAGTCTTTGCCCTGCCTGCACAAGTCATGCTGGCCTGTCTGCAGGAGGCTTAGTCCTTAGAAGATTGGTTGCTCCTCAAGGAAAGAGCCACCCCCTTTGTGCTAAGACACTGAGTGGACCTAGTCTCCCATAGCCCAGTTTATCCCAGGTCATCTCTAGCAGCTAAGATACTGGACAAATTGAAAGTGACATCTGTCTGGGCTTAAGTGACCAGTCTCATCTGTCCTGTTCAGGGACCCTCTGACAGCTGAGTTCAAGGGGAAGAGGGGAGTCCTGATATGGGTCTACAAACCTCTGTATTTTTTTAAGAGAGAGAGAGAGAGAGACAGACAGACAGACAGACAGACAGACAGACAGACAGAGACTAGAACAGGTTAGCCCTGACCTTGCCTGTAGCTAAGGGTGACTCTGGCATGCTGATACCCCTCCTATCCCCTACCTCCCACATTCTGAGATTTTTTGAGCCATCATGCCTGGCTTATCCAGTGCTGGAGACTGAACTCAGAGTCTTGTGTATGCTTGTCAATCACTCGACTGGCTGAGCCACATTCCCAGCTCTGGTATTCTATTTTGGATGTGTGATGGTCTGGCTCCATAGTCCAGAACAGCCTTGAACTCCTGACCCTAGGGTCAGCCCTAAATTCTGGGATTACAAATGTATGTCACCATTCCCAGATATTTATGAAAATATCTCCCAAAGATTTTAAGTTAATGATATGTTGACAAATACACGATACATACGTCTATTGCTACAGCTTGGATTTGAGCTGTCCCTCAAAGGCCCATGTGGTAAGATGTGACCACTAGCCCCTGGCACTGTTGGGAGGTGGTGGAATCTTTAGGTGCTGGGACCCAGTGGGAGAAAAGTCACTGGAGGTATCATGGTCCTTGAAAGGGATACAGGTGCCTGGTCTCTCTGCTCTCCCTCCTTGCTTCCCTGTCAGCACAAGGTAAACAACTTCCTTCAAACACATGTTCTCGCCATGATGCCCTTCTTGACATAGGTCCAAAAGTAACAGGCTAACTGGCCTTGGAATCTCTGAGACCCTTAGAGAAAAATAAACTGTTTTTTTTTCCACATTAGGTTGATTTCTCGTGGGTATTTGTAATGGTGACAGAAAACTGATGAACACAGAGACTGTATTTGAATATGATAACCCAAGGCAGTGTGTAGTTAAGATAGCTGGACCTCAGCACCCATCAGTCAGAGGCACTGTTAACCATGCTGGGCAATGAACAGGAGACCCTGAAAAATGGCAGGAAGGAGATTTGAAATCCAGATGGCTTCAACAGGCCTTTGGAGAGTACAGAGGGAGGAGGGGTTGAAGAAGGGAAAATGAAGTCCACGAGAAGGCTAACCACCCATCTGAGACCGCCATGGAGAAAGGCCCAGTAGCAAGGCCTGTGAGGCGCTTCTGACAAACAATTATCCGCGTTGGGTCATTGTGTCATCCTTTTAACAGACTGTGACCTCAGTGGTGAAGAGGGGAAGAAAAGGCAGTTGGGTCCCTAGGGGTGGACCTGGGATTTGAACACGTGATCTACAGACTGGAAACTTTTCTGTTAGCTGCCAAGCTGTGATGGAAGCTGTGATGGTGAAATGTTCATAGATGAGCAGGGATACTCTTGTACAAGGAGCAGGCTTGGGTCCTGTCTCATCATGCTCCAAGCCCAGCATCAGGCTCTTACCGGAGAAAGGAGGCCGGATGCTAAAGGAACCGCTCCCAGGACTCCTGTGAGGAAGAAGGGGCTTCCGTTTTTATTTTATAAATTTCTAAAACGTTGGAATTTTTCTCCTGGTTTTCTTTCTTTCTTTATTTACATCCAAACGCTGTCCCTTCTCCCAGTCCTCCATTGAAGTGTTCCTCCCCCACATCCCTCCCCTTTGCCTCTGAGAAGGTTGCCCCCTCGCAGGTATCCCCCAACCCTGGTGCATCAAGTCTTTGTAGGATTAAGTGCATCCTGTCCCACTGAGGCGAGACAAGGCAGTCCACTGATACATGTGTCTCTGTGTGTGTATGTGGGGGTGGTGGTGGTGGTGGTGTTTGGACCAGCCCGTGCTTGCTCTTTGGTTGGTGGCTCAGTCACTAGGATCCTCAACTCTGCCTCCTGAGTACTGGGAATAAAAATGTGAGCCGCCACCACCCTGCAAACATTAGAATTTTAAAAAAGATTTATTTTTATTTTTATTTTCTGGGCATGATTGTTTTACCTGCAGGTATGTGTGTGTATCATGTGCATGCTTGGTGCCCACAGAGATGTGAAGAAGGCATCCAATACCCTGAACTGGAGTTACAGACAGTTGTGAGGCACTGCGTGAGTGCTGGGAACTGAGCACGGGTCCTCTGAAAGAGCAGCAAGGGTTTTAACCTTTGAGCCATCCTTCCAGTCCCAGACATTGGAATTATTTTTAAAGATTTATTTTTGTTTTATATGTATGAGTGTTTTGCCTGCACCACATGCATGCCCAGTGCCTTCAGAGGTCAGAAGAGGATGCCAGATTTCCTTGAAATGAAGTTACAGACACTTGTAAGTCACCATGTGGGTATTGAGAACAAAGCCCAGGTCTTCAGCAAGTGCTGGTAACCACTGAGCCATCCTTCCAGCCCAAGATCTGGGATATAAAAATGAACTTTTATACTACTTTTTTCTTCCCCTTCCTTCCTTCCTTCCTTTCTTCCTTCCTTCCTTCCTTCCTTCCTTCCTTCCTTCCTTCCTCTTTCCTTCCTCCCTCCCTCCCTCCCTCTCTCTTTCACTTCCTTTCTTTTCTTCCTTCCTTCCTTCCTTCCTTCCTTCCTTCCTTCCTTCCTTCCTTCCTTCCTTCCTTCCTTCCTTCTGATTGTTTGAGACAGGGTTTCTCTGTGTAGCCCTGGTTGTCCTAGAACTCACTACCCTGTAGACCAAGCTGGCCTCCAAACTCAAAGATCTGCCTGCCTCTGCCTCCCAAGTGCTAGGGTTACAGGAGTGTACCATCACTGCCTAGCTGCATGTGGTATTGGGAGAGGAGCTAGACAGTAGAGATGGGGACGGTTAAGGGTAGGAGGTTCCTTCTACACAGCCATGGGGAAATCACTATCCCTGCTGGGTGAAGACATTTCAGCATGGCTATTTTATAGTCACCTATGATTCTGCTGGCACTCCTCTCACATTGCTTTGTAAATAAACCCAGGAAACTGATTGTTTCCACAGTGAACTTGGAGTCACTGGACCTCAAGAGGAGGAGTAGTATTTATGTTTTTCCCAAGGAAGGAATTGTAGCAACACACCCCAGACAGAAAACACATCCTCATTCAGCCATTGTGAATACTGTGATGAACTCAGCTGCACTCAGAGCCATCCCAGTCCCTGCTCCTTGTGCTTCCGACTGTGTATCTTGGAGGAGACACTGGTGGGTCATGTGGTAATTCTATGCTTAACTTTTTAAAAAGGTCTATTCGTCAACTTCTCTCTGTGTGTGCACGCACATAGGGTGCAGCTATGTCACCTGTGTGCCTTCATGGAGACCAGAAGAGGGCCTGTTGTTCCTCCTCTGTTACTGGCCACCTTTTCTGTTGAGGGAGGGTTACTTCCTGAAGCTGGCCTCCCATTTTCTCAACTGTTCTGAAAGACAGCAAGCCCCAGGGATCCTCCTGTCTTCACCCCACTGGAGCTGGAGACATTAGCCTAGGTGGACACCCAGATTGTTACTTGAGTGCTAAGATTTGAACTCTGGGCTGGAGAGATGGCTCAGTGGTTAAGAGCACTGACTGTTCTTCCAGAGGTCCTGAGTTCAATTCCCAGGAACCACATGGTGGCTCACAACCATCTGTAATGGGATCCGATGACCTCTTCTGGTATGTCTGAAGACAGCTACAGTATGTGTGTGTGTGTGTGTGTGTGTGTGTGTGTGTGTGTGTGTGTGTGTGTGTGTGTGTGTGTATTGTTTGTTTCGAGACAGTGTTTCTTTGTATAGCTCTGGCTGTTCTGAAACTCACTTTGTAGACCAGGCTAGCCTCAAACTCAGAAATCCGCCTGTCTCTGGCTCCCAAGTAAAAACCGAACTGCAGACCTCATGACTGTGCAGCCAGCATTCGTAACCACTGACCACATCTCCAGGCTCTCCGTGGCTGGTTTTTAATTAATTAATTAATTAATTAATTATAATTATTTTAAATGTATAAACATTTGTCTGCATGTATGTCTGTGCACCACATGCATGAAACAGAGTTCCAGACCATTGTGACCTATCCCGTAGGTGCTGGGAATCGAACGTGGGTCCTCTAAAAGAGTAACCAGTGCTCTTACCCACTGGGCTGTCTCTCCTCCCTCTCTGCTTAGTTTTAAGGAAGGAAGAACCATAGGTTTCACAGTAGCCACTTCAACTCGCCTTCTTCCCAGCAGTGTCCCCGGGCTCTCTACAGTCTCACAGGATCTAGGATGGCTTCACACTCACCGTGTAGCTAAGGACGACCTTGAGTCCCTGGTTGTCCTTCCCCTCCTCACAGGCCTGTGACTTCTAGAATCTGAAAGAAGCAGTATCCTGGTGCTTCCCCACAGGGCTGCCCTAGCCAAGGTAGGACTGATGGACTAGCATGTCGCCCACCTTCTCTTCAGGTCAGTGGGCTTTTGAGAGATTTCCCTGGCAGGGTCAAAAGCAGCTCCTGCCTGGGGGCATCCTGGCCTTCTGCTGTTGGCACTGGAAGTCCAAGCCTGCTCTTCAGAGAAAGAAACTAGCCTGAGGTTCTCTGGGGATGTCTATGTCTGAGAACAAATAGAGTGGGGTCCTGGTGGTCTTGGCAAGGATGGCGAGCAGCTGAGAGCAGAGAAGCACATTAGAGAGTCTGGAATTTCCGAGCATGGGAAGGAGGTTCTGATATGGTGGGCTAGTGCTCTAGGGATTAAAGATCTGGGACTTAGAACTGTCACACCCATGTAGGGCTGGAGGGTACTGCCTTGTGTCCCTGATCTTAACTGTAGACTGGTCCCTTAATTGGAGCCTCCACTAGTAGGTGCTCAATAAACATTTGTTCAAGCAATAATGACTGGAATTAGCACATCTTTTCTCGTCAAGTCTTATGTGCATGTTCATTTGGATGAAGTAGTAAGGAGTTAGTCATTTCTTGGTGTGTGTGGGGGTGGGTGGGGTTACACTGCTTAATCACCTTCATTCACTGATGGTCCCTGCACTCCTCCATACCGGTATTCACAGTTTGGGTGGTCTGTGTAATCAAGGAGCTGTTGTGGAAGACAGACTGTATGTGCCCAAAGGAGGGGTGTAGAGGGCATTGCGGCTCCCTGACTCTTTCTCTGGAACCACTGCAGTCAGGAAGATAGCCATGATGTCTGAGGATATTCCAGCAGTCCTATGGAGAGTTCCCTAAAGAGATGAATGGAAACTCTGCCCCAAACTTGCCAGCCACATGCATGAGCTGCCTTAGAAGCAGACCATGTCACCATATCCCCAGGCTCAGCCCAACCTTTACATGACGAGCGCTTCTGCTTGCAGCCTCCTGACAGATCTACAGAATTGGCAAGATCAGGCTGAGGAGACGGCTGGCAAAGCGCTTACCAGGAAGGCTGGTGAGTTTGATATGGCTGAGTCTTTTTTTTGTTTGTTTGTTTGTTTGTTTTGGTTTTCCAAGACAGGGTTTCTCTGTGTAGCCCTGGCTGTCCTGGAACTCACTCTGTAGACCAGGCTGGCCTCAAACTCAGAAATCCACCTGCCTCTGCCTCCCGAGTGCTGGGATTAAAGATGTGTGCACCATCGCCTGGCTTCTCCTCTGTTTTTAGGAGAGCTCAGCCCCAAGTGAGAGCAGGTATTGTCCTCAGTTAGCCATTTCTGCACACTTGTCTACAGAAGTGGCCTAGACAGACTGCCAGAGGCTCTGCTCTGCATCTCTCCTTTAGTATGGAGGCCGCTGGTGCCAGGCGCCTGGGAGGGCTGGGGTACTTGCGGCAAAGGATTCATGGAGAGGATCTAGCTTGTCCAGCACAGTGTTCTTCCACTTCCCCTTTCAATCTGAGGAAAATAATCATGAAGCACATATATCTCACTAAGAATGTTCATTATAATCTTATTTATACGTTAATTTTATTATTTTTAAAGTTTTTATAAGTATGTATGTGACTGTGTTGTGAGTGTACCCCATGACTGCAAGGACCCAACAGAAGCCAAAAGAGGGCTCAGAATCCCTTGTTACAATTGTTCTCTCTCTAACCCTATTAGTAACGCTAAAACTTAGAAACAATGCAGTAAGAGGAGCATGCCGGATAAATCACAGTATGCCCACATTCTCATCCATCAAGAGCCACAATGCGGACCAGCAAGTGGCTCTGCAGATAAAGGCTCTTGCTGCCAAGCCTGCTGATCTGAGTTGGATCCACAGAACCCACAAGATGGAAATGATGGAAGGAGAGAGATGATTCACACAAGTTGTCCTCTAGTGTGTGTGTGTGTGTGTACGTGTGTGTACGTGTGTGTACACTAAAATAAAAAGTAGTTATACCGGGATGGGGAGATGGCTTAGTAGGAAAAGTGTCGGCCTCACAAGCACAAATACCTGAACCTGGAGTCCCAGAAGTCATGGAAAAGCCAGGAGTAGCCACACACTGGAACCCCAGCTCTGGGTTCTGAGGCTCGTTGTCTGGAAGCCAAGTTGAATCAAGCAGGTTCAGTGAGAGCTACTACTTCAAAAAATAAGGTGGAGGCTAGTTAAGACACATCTGTCCTGATGTCAGCCTCTACCTGCATCTACACACACATTCTCTCTCTCTCTCTCTCTCTCTCTCTCTCTCTCTCTGTCTCTTCACACACACACACACACACACACACACACACACACTATGATAAAAATGTTTATGTGAACATATTCCTAGATAAATAATATAGAAGAATATATAATTGCTGATAGTATAATTATGAGTGACGGTCTTCTATTTGCTTATGTGTATCTTCACATTTTCTGTATTGTGTTCTTTTATAAGATGAACTCGGAAAGGGGCAGAGGCAGAGGAATCACTAGGAGTGGAGTTCTACATAGCTTATGAGAGCTACACAGAAACCCTGTCTCAAAGAAAGAGAGAGAGGGAGACGAGAGAGAGAGAGAGAGAGCCAGTCAGACAGACAGACACAGAGGCACCCAAATATAAAGCTTTTGGTTAATTTATGCATTTTTAATATTTTAACACATAAGATCTTATACTCAGGGCTGGCGAGATAGCTCAGTGGTTAAGAGCGCTGACTGCTCTTCTGAAGGTCCCGAGTTCAAATCCCAGCAACCACATGGTGGCTCACAACCATCTGTAACGAAATCTGATGCCTCTTCTGGAGTGTCTGAAGATAGCTACAGTGTACTTACATATAATAAATAAATAAATCTTTTAAAAAAAAGATCTTATACTCAAAAGGCCTGTTTATTTCTACCTATGGATCAGTCAGGCCACCATGAGGCTGCTTCAGTTTGTTCTTATTGTTTGTTTGGGTTCGTGGTTTGTTTCTGCTGCTCGGTATCTTGAGGACTGAACCCAAGCTTGAACATCCTGGACTGGCTCTATGCCCCGAGCCAGTGGCCATTCATGGCAGTGCATTGTATTGAAGCCAGGACGGCCTGCGTGGCAGGCAAACACTATCCACTGAGCTCCATCCCCAGCTGCATGACTCAAGACCCTCCCTCTATACAGGGGTGGGAGTGGGGATCTCTTCAATCCAAGAGTTTGAGGCCAACTTGGGCAACATTGTGAAACCTTGTCTTACAAATAGTAATGGGCCATGCATAGTGGTGGCTCCTGGCTTTATTCCCCGCACCCAGGAAGCAGAGGCAAGGAGATCCCTGTGAGTTTGAAGCCAGCCTGGTCAACACAGCGAGTCCCAGGTCAGCCAGGGCTACATGGCGACATCTCATCCAAATAAATAAAAAACAAACAAACACCCTCTGGGCCATTTCTTTCATGCGATGTGGTGAAACCCTCTTCTGCGAATCTGGCATGGCTCCTTTCTGGCTATGCTAGTTATGTAACTGGATGAACCATCCCCTTCCCAGGATTCTGAGAAACCCGGGGCCAGGGTGAAGGTCGGGTTCTACACCTTTGCCACCTCTTACTCACTCTGTGATTGGTTTTTTTTTTTTTTTTTTTTTTACCAGCGCATGATCTTCTGTTGTCTTGTCATCATCTCTGGCCCTAAGGTTCTCCTCTCTCTGCCTCTTGCCCTGGTCTCCACCGACATCTCTCTCAGTATTCATTTCCTGTGATGGTGCACAGGGGTCTCTCTCAAGACAAGTGGCACAAATAATAACATTTATCTTGTCTGGCACACCAGCACGGTGTTTATTCATCATGCTGGGTACATCTTGTGGTATCAGTCGACGTCACTGGCCCCACCTAGCATTGCTCCATCAACGGGCGTCAGTGGCATAAACACCAGGCTGAGGTAACTTCACAGTCTCTGTGGACCATGGTCTCAGAGGGCAGACAGGTCATAGAGGCATGTTGGAGGTCTGGGAACTTGGTGTCCTAGCTGTAGCTAGATTTACTTCTGACTGTGAGGAGTTTGAGGGAAGAGGGAGACTGAGGAGGGGACAAGAGGGCAGTCCCAGTCTCAGGGTGACTTGGTAGCTGCACCTTGACTTGAGACTGGCTAGCCTCTGCCTGGCCCTGGGTTTCTTTTCCTGTATTCACATTAGTCAACATGTGTCTCTAACAGCCTTGTCCCTGAATCATCAACATCGTGGGACAACGGGAAAGTAACTGGCTTCGTGCCTGAGCACTGGCTTCTCCCGCTGAGAAGAGCAGATGTTTCAGCTGCTGCTTTGGGTAGGAGATGAGCTCTTGAGTAGCCTCTGAGTACAAGGCAGTGAACTGAACTGGACATCAGAGGCCATAGGCCTGAAATTGACCCAGGATAAGACCTTGAACAAGAGCTGACATCTCTTTGAATCCTGGTTTCTCTGTAGAGAGAAACCTCTGCTTTGGAGTGTTGACTTGAGTACTAAGAGATACACAGAGGGTGCAATGTAAAAGGAGACTATCCATCAGTTTTCTCCAGTCCTCCTGGGCCAGACTCAGGAAACCTGGAAGACCTGGGCCACCTTCCCCTGAGCTTCTTGTTAAACTTCTTTTCTGGTACACTACCTGGGGGTTGTATCTTATGACTCTCCAAGACACGGTAGCATGCGTCCCTCCATTTCCAGCCATGTGGGCTTCTGTGACCATGTTGCTTTCATAGACTTTGGGCATGTCTGACACTTCTCACCCAAATCCACAGGATATTACCTCACTCCTGGGAGCAAGGGGCCCCTCCCATTTCCTAAGGCCTCCCCTTCCTGTTTCCACTGACCCTGACAACACATTCCTTTGTGGGCTGGGCCTCAATGGGACTCTGTCTTCCCTTCCTGACTTCTGCCAGGGCCTCTGCTCCTGCTGCTTCTTCATATCCCAGAGAGGCGAGCCCTCTGTCCCCACCATGTGTCTTAGTTCCAGTTCCTTCTGCCCATGCTGTCCCACTGGGACTTTCATGTCTACTGGGAACTCCACACCCTGTTCCTCAGGCTCTTCTTCCTGGGCCTTACCACTCCTTCAGTGACCTTTTAGTCCCACTTAAACTGATTCTATTCCTTCCCGAACTCCCTATTTATCCCTGCTTTTCTCTCTTACTGACCTGCAGGGGGCAGAGCCTCTTTTCCACCCAGGTTTTATTCTCTTGTGTATTTTCATGTGACCACTGTGTCTTGCACCTAGATGGTTTACAACCAACTCCAGTTCCAGGGGTCCAATATTCTCTTCTAGTTCCAGATACACACACAGCACACTTACATACATATTGGAGAAACACCCAGACGTGGGAAATAAAAGTAAACACATCTTGCCCGGCTTAGGGATACACATCTTTAATCCTGCACTCGGGAGGCAGACGCAAGTGGATCTCTAGAGCTTGAGGCCTGCCTGGTCTACAAGTGAGTTCCTGGTCAGCCAGGGATACATGAAATTCTGTCTCAAAAAAAACCAAAATAATAAATTAATTAAAAATAAATAAAATTTATTTATTTATTTATTTATTTATTTATTTATTTACTTACTTACTTACTTATTTTTGTGACGGGCTTGCAGCCTTGGCTGTGGGGAAAGTGGAAATAAACCTGGTGGAGGAACAAGTGGGAAGGAGAGTGAAGAGACATAGGCTTCATCCTGGCACACCATGAGACAACTCACAGGACCAGAGGGCAGAGTGGTGGCTCCTTCCCCTGGCCTTCACAGAAATCTTCCTGGATGACAGGCACCTGCCCTACAGGCTCATGATCAGATGGGACAGATTCAGCTAAACAACACATGTTGCACCCAGATTTGTCCCTGGATACATAAACGTACCCTAATTGGCTGAAAAACTGCATATCAGCATATGTACTAAACAGTAAAGTTAGAGCTGGACCTCGATGCTGGTCTCCAGAGTCCAAATCCCAGGGAATCTTTGTGGGCTCCGCTTCCACTCCCCCACCCTATTTCCCGGTCCCTGTTCCCACACTTGGCTGTCCTGGAAGTAGCTCTGTAGGGCAGGTTGGCCTTAAATGTACAGAAATCCACCTGCCTCTGTCTCCCGAGTGCTGGGACTAAAGATGTGGTTCATCACCACATGACTTTAAATAAATCATGTTTAAAAAGCGTTATTTCAGTGTGTAGCCCTAGAGTTGGGTACTGGTATCACCTTCATTTTACAAATGAGGGCAAAGACCTGAGGAGTTGCAACATTCTAACTTTTCAGTGCAGCTCTGTGGCCTCAAACTATGTGATCTGGCTGTGATTCACGCCCGACTTTTGCCAAATCACTCTGAATTTTCTATTGATTATGGCGTTCCTTTGCTATCCACCAGCATGCTGTCCATGGACCATATTTGCGTTCCCATGTTAATCAATAGGGCCATAGAGCCCAGGCTGGACTGGAACTCACTGCATAGCTGAGGAAGACCTTAAACTCCTGATCCGCCTGTTTCCACCTCCCAAATTTGAGGACTTCAGATGTACACCAGCATCTCCAGTTTCCATGGTGCCAGGATGAAATGCCAGAGCTTGTGTCTGCTAGTCAAGCTCTCTACACCTGAGCTACACCTCCAGCCCATGAATGAACGTTTCTTTTCTTGTTGTTTAATTCTCATGTGCATGTGTGCACATATGTGCATGCTCTAGTTTGTGAGTAAGGATGCTCAGGTGACACAAACAGGCAGAAGGGACAGAGCAGTCTCAACTGTTGGTCCTTGCCTTACATCTTGTTTGAGATAGGGTCTCTAGCTGTCTCTTGAGGACTAGCTGGCCCATGAACTAACTTGCAGGCATTCTCCAGTCTCTGTCTCCCATCCTGGGACTACAGACATGGGTTCAGGTTTACATGAGTTTTGGGAAGCTTCATGTTTACCCAGCTGAGTCATCTCCCCAACCCAATTTGATTTTTCATCGCTTTGACGAAATGTCCAAGAAATGGTCTAGAGGAGGGAGGATTGATTTGGGTTCCTGTTTCCAGGATTTCAGTGCCTGGTCAACGGGCTCTGTGTCTCTGGGATTGTGGGTAAGTGGACCAATATGGAAAGAAGAACAAAACGGTTCACCTCAGAGGAGCCAAGAAGTAGAAAGACAGAAAGAGGAATTAGAGACAAGGTGGACACTTCACAGGCACAACACACAACTAAGTCCCACATCCCAAAAATTACAACCAGCTAAGAATTGATCCATTGATTCAGTTAGAACCCTGGGACATGGTCACTTCCCAGAAGCTCCACCTCCGAAACCTCTGTACATTGACTGGAGACAAAGCATAATTTGGGGAAAAGCATTTCATATCCTACCCCTGACCTCCCTCAAAGGCCCACATCCATCTCATCACACAAAATGCATTTAGAACCCCTCCCTCTTTCTCTCTCCTTTTCTTCTTCCCTCCCTCTCTTTCTTCTTCTCTCTCTTTTGTTGTTGTTATTGTTGTTGTTTGTTTGTTTGTTGAAGACATGGTTTCTCTGTGTAGCCTTTGCTGTCCTGGAACTCGCTCTGTAGACCAGGCTGGCCTCAAACTCAGAGATTCACTTGTCCCTGCCTCCTGAGTGCTGGAATTAAAGGTGTGTACCACCACTGCCCAATATAGGATGTTTCCTATAGTCCTCAAATTCTCACCAGTTCTATCATTATACAAAAGTCCAAGTCCAGAGTGTTCCCCATCACTCTCAGCAAACACCTAGTAACAAGCATCTATAAGAATAGAAATAAAAATAAGCTGGGCGTGGTAGCACACACCTTTTATCCCAGCACTCAGGAGGCAGAGGCAGGCAGATTTCTGAGTTCGAGGCCAAGCCTGGTCTACAAAGTGAGTTTCAGGACAGCCAGGGCTATGCAGAGAAACCCTGTCTCAAAAAACAAAAAACAAACAAACAAACAAACAAAAAAACCCCACAAGTTACAGACTTCCATATGATGTGAGATAAATATCCCTGATCCAAATGGAATAGAGACATAAAAATGGAAATTGGGGCCAGATCCAACCCCAGCAAGGGAAATGGCAGATCCTGTACCCTGTGGGCATGTGATGCTATGATGTAGGGTTTGGGCAGCCCCACCACTGTGGCCCAGGATGTGGCTTTCCTTGGCAGACATTCCACTGCTGGCATCTCTGACTTCCTGGGGTCACAGCAGTATGGCTTCCACTGTCACTGTTTCCGCCATTGCCCTCCCAGGGGGCTACGAGATTCAGATTCTGCCATATGCTTTCTCCCACCTTCACCCCCAGATCTTGAAATCTGTGTGGAACCCTGGGTGAGCCCACAACTCTCCCATCCTGTGTATTGCACAACTCTTGTCACGTGGCTGACTCCAAGGTCGGCCAGAAGTAGACCTAGCAGGAGCCAGAGCCAGGTCTACTTGGACCACACTGCGACGGACTCCAGGTGCCTGGATGGCTGCGGGAGAAGTCCCTTGGCAGCTCTATCTGATCAGAGGTCCACCTACTTCTGCCTCCCATGTGCTGGGATTAAAGTATATGTCAACATTCTTGCTCAAGTTTGCTTTTTTTTTTTTTTTGAGATGGGAATCTCACTACATAGAGACCAGGCTGGCCTCAAACTCACAGACATTTACATGCCTCGGCCTCCTGCGTTCTGGGATTAAAGGCATGTCTCACCACACCTGGCTATGCCAAGCATCTGGACTATTGATTGACCCATTAAAGAAACCTTTCACACTGGGACATGAAGAAAAAAGCAGGCAGTTTCCTTTAATGCCAGGAAGCAGTGAGTCTTGTTATAATTCTGACTCCCAAGTTCAAAATGATGCAAGGTAAATTTAATGGCATAAATACTAAGCAATGCTCTACATAACAAACAAACAAATAAAACATAGTAAGCAAAGTAAGAGAAAACCTGACTGGCGAGTTGTCTCGGTCGGGGAAGCACTTGCTGGCAAGCTCCAATAAACTTATATCACTGTGGTGGTTGTTTTGGGTTGTCAACTTGACTACATCTGGAATTAACTAAAACTGAAGCAGCTGGGTATATTTTTAAAAAAGATTTATTTATTTTTATGTTATGTATATGACTACACTATCGCTGTACAGATGGTTGTGAGCCTTCATGTGGTTGTTGGGAATTGAATTTTTAGGACCTCTGTTCAATCCTGTAGTCCTGTAGGTCAACCCTGCTTGCTCTGGTTGGCCCAAAGAGTTACTTATTATTATACATAAATACACTGTAGCTGTCTTCAGACATACCAGAAGAGGGCGTCAGATCTCATTACAGGTGGTTGTGAGCCACCATGCGGTTGCTGGGATTTGAACTCAGGACCTTCGGAAGAGCAGTCAGTGCTCTTACCCGCTGAGCCATCTCGTCAACCCAACTGGGTACATTTGTGAAAGACATTTCTTAATTAAATCATTTGAAATGGGAAGACCCATCTTTAACCTGAGCCACATCTTCTGGTGACAACATATATTAAGGACATGGAAGAAGGAAGTTTTTGCCCTTTGCCTGCTTGCCCTTGCTGGCAAATCCATTCCTTCACTGGCATTAGAGCTTGTTTCTTTGTGATTCCAGCATATACTGAAGACCAGCTGAGACATGCAGCCTTGTGGACTGAACAACTACCGGATTCTTGGCCTTTCAATTGGTAGACAGCCATTGTCAGACCAGCTGAATGATAGCCTGTAGTAAACCATATATATCATATATGGTGCATATGTGCATATATATATTTCATTGTATCAGTTTCGGTCCTCTAGAAAACCCTGACTGATACAATCACTAATAAGAAACAGATCATCATATATATATATGCTGTGAATATAAAAGATAAGATTTTCAGTAGAAAATGAAGGGAAAGAGATGAGCAAAACAGTCACAGAAAGGTCAAATAACCATTCAGACTAGAATATATGCCCGCTTTACTAATAGTGGGAGGAACGGGAACAGCAGAAGTACATGAAAATAGATTTTCTCATGTGTCAGATTGTCAGGAAGTACGTGAATTTTCATGTACTTTCTCATGTGTCAGATTGTCAGGTATGCTTTTGTTATTATATTCATTTAGTGGTGTGTGTGTGTGTGTGTGTGTGTGTGTGTGTGTGTGATATGTGTATGTGTGTGTGTGTGTGTGTGTGTGTTATGTGTATAAATGTGGTGTGTGTCTCTCTAGTGCTGAGATTGCAGGCACGGGCTACCACTCCAGGCAGGTAAAGCAAAACCAAACCAAGCCAAACAAACAAACAAACAAACAAACTAAAGACACTTTTATTCAGGCTTTATAGACTCACAAAAGAGAACAATTCCTTTAGTGAGAAATATCAAACAAACCCAACACTCATGCTTAATCCACCAATCCCACATCTAAGCATCTACCTAAAACTAACATCTCGAAACATGAATGAAACAACAGACACAGAAAATCCCTCACCGTGGCATAATATATTATGTGGCTATAACGTGGGCCTGAATGACCTATGCTCCGCAGAAGCCCATGTGTTCATGGCTTGGTCCCAGCTCAGACTTTGCTTCTCCCACTATGAACAAGTGGAGATTTTACCATGGGGTAAGGTGATCATAAGTAAATTGTTTTGGTTCAAAAGATATTTTATTTTGTCTTTATTTTTTTTTCAATTATAAACCAGGTGTGGTGGCACATGCCTTTAATCCCAGCACTCTGAAGGCAGAAACAGTTGGATCTTTGTGAGTTCAAGGCCAGCCTGGCCTGCTTAGTGAGCTCCAAGACAGTCAGGGCTATGTAGAGAGACCCTGTCTCAACTCTCCCCTCAGCCATTTAAAAAAAGATTACATTTTTTTTCTATGCCTATGAGTGTATTTCCTGCACACATGTATGTACACCTCATGTGTCTGGTGCCCGCAGATGACCAGGGAATGGAGTCACAGACAGGTGTGAGCTGCCATGTGGGTGCTGAGAATTGCACCTGAGTCCTCTGGAGGAGTAGACAGTACTCTTAGCTGCTTAGTCATCTCTCTAGCTCCATTTTCTGTCTTTAGTAGGTGACAGAGTCACCACCTTTAGCATCCTCAGATTCTTGGTAACTGATGAATTTGGGATATGAAGTGATATTTGCAAGCTGGTGAGGTGGCTCAGCAGGTAGAGGCATTTGTTGTCCAGCCTGCGGACTTGACTTGGATCCCTCATGATGGAAGGAGAGACTTCTGTACGTTTTCACTATGTGCATGATAGCGTGCACACACACAGAAACTCTAACATACACACACTCCCTCCTTCCCTCCCTGTCTTCCTCCCTACCTTTCCATCTCAATAAAAAAAGTTTTAAACAAAGGTTTGCGCAGAAGCCTCCGGGTGTTTGCAGTCTCAGTTCTTTTTCTCTGCTCCCCCAGAACTAGGCAATTGGAAGGACCCACCATGATATGCTTCCCCCAGTGTGGTGTGTTGGGAAGGCCCCACCTCTCCCTGATAATATTCTTACCTGAAACACTTAAAACAGAACTTGATATGTGGAGCCTGAGGCTAGAGGGGTATGAGTTTCAGGCTAGTTGGGGCTACACATTGAGACCTTGTCTCAAAAACAACCAGACAGAGACAAGTAGGAAAAGGTTAGGACTAGCATTTGACTGTAGTCTAGAATTCCCCCCCCCCCCTTTTTTTGAGCCAGGGTTTCTCTGTGTAGCCCTGGCTGTCCTGGAACTCACTCTGTAGACCAGGCTGGCCTCAAAGTCAGAGATCTGCCTGCCTCTGCCTCCCAAGTGCTAGGATTAAAGGCATGCACCACCACCCCAGGCACGAGGTGAGACATCTAGAAAACAAGTGTCTGACTTTACTAAGTAGAGCTAAAGGAGACATGTTTCTCCCATGTCTTTTGACCCAGTTGCTGCTCTTTTGGTGCCACTGCCTCCCCCTCCCCATATGTCCAGAAGAATCTAGTGCTGCTGTCTCTGAACAGCTAAACCCAGCAAGTTCTTAACGTTCTGGATTGCCATTTCAAAAAGCCATCATTTCATGTGTTTTCAGTAACTACTGTTTGACTGCCGAGAAGTTTTACCGTTTCCAGAATGTGGCTGTCTTTGTCTCCTTTTCTGTCCTCGTGGATTCGTGCTTCTCTAAGGGGAGCATTTGAATGACATTTTATTGGGCTTTCAGGAAACAGCTTGAAGTGAGCATGTGCGATCAATCAGCACCTTTCACTAGCGGCCAACCCGACGCTCTTTAGTCTCTTTTCCCCATTTACCAGTTTGCAAGTTACCCTTTCTTTCTACTCATTTAATGGATTCTCTTTAAAACTTTAATGGTGGTGCCTGATGTAAAAAGCAAGAGACGATCAATATTCCTATCTTCTCCATGGATAAAGCAAGACTGGAGAACACTTTCACTTTGATGTCTCCTTCCCTTTTTCTACATTACTTTGGTTTAATATTTTAGTTCCCCACTGTTCAAAGGAGTCCCATCATCAATATGGTGCATTCTTAGCAACCCTGCCTTTGTGGTATGTTCAGGTCCATGTGCTAAGAACGCTGTATGCATTAGATATACTAAATTACATATAAATAGATCTTGTTAGACATGAAATTGCCAACATTTGATTTAAAAAAAAGATTTATTTGTTTTATGTATATTAGTACACTGTAGCTATATAGATGGTTGTGAGCCATCATGTGGTTGCTGGGAAATTGAACTCAGGACCTTTGCTCGCTCTGGCCCCGCTCGCTCCGGTCCAAAGATTACTTATTGTTATATGTAAGTACACTGTAGCTGTCTTCAGACACACCAGGAGATGGCGAGATGGCGTCAGATCTTATTATGAGTGGTTGTGAGCCACCGTGTGGTTGGTGGGATTTGAACTCAGGACCTTCGGAAGAGAAGCCAGTGCTCTTTTTTTGTTTTGTTTTTGTTTTTGTTTTTGTTTTTTTGTTGTTGTTGTTTTTTTGAGACATGGTTTCTCTGTGTAGCCCTGGCTGTCCTGGAACTCTCTCTGTGTAGCCCTGGCTGTCCTGGAACTCACTCTGTACACCAGGCTGGCCTTGAACTCAGAAATTCGCCTGCCTCTGCCTCCCACGTGCTGGGATTAAAGGCATGCGCCACCACACCTGGCTTTGGTCAGTGCTCTTAACTGCTGAGCCATCTCACTAGCCCTTGATCATTTATTTTTAAGCTATCAAAACTGATTTTATTTTCACAGATCATAAAACAAATACACACATATTTCCAACCACCCTGAACACATCGACACTGAAGCCCCACGGTGCTGGCAAACAAGAAAGCATGCCTATGCCTTACATTCACCAGGTGTCTAGGTTCAGCCAGAAAAAAGAGAAGCCATTCCACATGCTTCAAGCACCAAGTCTTCTGTGCAGGGATGAAGTGTTGTAACAGTCGGGGGCTGGCCAGAGAGATGGCTCAGCAGGATAGAGCCCGGGCTGCTTTTGCAGAGGATCTGGGTTCGGGTCTCAGCTCTCATAGTGGTTGGCTCATAACTGCCTGCAACTCCAGTTCCAGGGGATCTGAAACCCTCTTCTGGCCTCCTGAGGCACCCCCCAACCCACAGACACATATATACAGATATTTAAGAACAATCTTCTAAAAAGAAAATAAAAATAAGACTAGCTGATACAGTAAGTTAGAACTGGACCAGAAGTTTACTAAAACATTATAATATAGGTTAACACATGAATATTAGGAGAAATAAATATTCAGAAAAATGTAAGATGTGTTCAGGTGTGGGCTCCTCAAGAGAGGCGTGGCTCACTGTTTTTACAGCAGTCATACATAGGACTTGGATGAGGTTTGACGTTACTATCTTATCAGTATAATAATTGATTCAAAAGTCTAGTCCATGGGGATATAGGAAAGGAGGGTACCTTTGTTGTAAACAGTGTTTGAGATTTTCAAGCAGTGTCTGGGTAAAAGCAAGGAGTCCCTGCTTGAGATTCTATCTCCGTCTCTATTTTAACATAAAGCATCTATAAAGAAAGAAATCGTAGCTATGTCAGCAGCCTTTATAGTGAATGAAAAAATAAAAATAAAAAAGGCGAAAGGAAAGGAACATGACTGATCCTAGCTCTGTGGTGGAGGAGACAGTTTATAGTAGATATATGGGAGAGCAGAGCCAGAGGTGGGGACATCTGGAAGAGACTAGACAGGCCAGACTGAGCTGGGCCACATGGGAAGAGAGGAAAGGGGGAGGGATAAGGGGGGGGGGGAGAGAGGGGTGCAGCCAGGAGGCACAAAGACACAAAAAAAGTGGGTAACCAAAATGGTTGGATTATATAGGGTAGAACAGCTCCCTGGGTTGGAGAAGCCTAGGGTAGGGGTGGAGTATGCCAGCCAGGAGGGTCCTGTAACAGGGCGAATGTGGGGGCCAGACCCACTTTGATATGTTAAATAGGCACCTCAGCCTTCTGCCCCAGTTTTGAAACCTAATGTATAGCACATGGTAATGGTGTAGGTATTCTTGCCTAGGTGAGAGGCTCCATTCTGATTCTAGAGTTCCTGTCCCCTTCAGGTCCCTGCAGTTTCCCTGTCTCAGGATTCCAAGCACACGCCTGTAATCCTGTTTTATGCCGTGTTTGAGATCAATCTCTGGACTATGTATATTTTAGGTAAGTACAGCTTACAACCCTTCTTTAACGACCCATGTGCTGGGACAGAGTGGGAAGCTTGGCAGCTTCTTTTTCTCTTCTTAGTTTTGTTGTTTGAGATAGGACCTCCCACAGCAGCCCAGACTGGCCTCAAACTTACAATTCTCCTGCCTCAGCCTCCCCAGTGCCGTGATTATAGGCAGACATCCCCCTGTGCCTGAGAGGTAAGTGGATCGAGGATGGCAGAAGTTTTGTGTGGAGACAAGGGAGGAGGCTGAACTGGTCACGGTGAAGGGCAGAGGGAAGTTCTGAGGAAAGTGACGGGAACAGCGTGTGGGTGGAGGCAGGGGGACCGACTGGAGGTTGAAGAGAAAGGATGAAGCACTCAGGTATGTCCATGCAAGCCTATGGAAGAAGCTTGTCATAAGAGAAACATCTGGGCTTCCCGGCTTCCCTCCTCGGAAGCTCAAGGGGGTGGAGCCCAGCCTTCCCTGTGAGGGAAGACTCTTGAGGGGACTAACTTCTGATACCCAAAGTCTCTGACCCAGATGCAGCTTGCCCCATCCATCTTCAACAGGACCTGACTTCTCCAGCTCAATCCTGGAGACACTTATACTCTAGGCGCCATAGGTCTGTAACCCTGTAAGTACTGGCTCTTCTCAGGCTGTCACAGTGGCCATGGTGGGACAAGTAAGGCCAGCCCAGGCTCTAGCCAGTCCTGGACACTGTCCCTCTGGCCAGCTGGCTAGTGCAGAAGGCGCTGGGGAGTTAAGTAAAGGCAGGGCCCGCAGTGGACAGACAAGCAGTGTTCATTGGCTGGCCAGTCATTCAGTAAGTGGGGCGGTTGCTGGTCACAGGATTTGGGGGGTGGGTTCTGCCCACACTTAGTAAAGGCTCGAGGGAGCCACTTGTCTACTGGGGCAGCCCCCCTGAGGCTGGGGAGCTTACTAACCCCAACAGTGCCAGGAGAAGGGGAAAAGGTGAGTGTGCTAGTAACCAGCTGGGGTCATCCTTCTTTGACCCTCCACGTGGTGTTTGCTCAGAGGAATTGTTGTCAGACTCCCTGGCGCCTAGAGTATAAAGTAAGAGTGTCTGCTCTCTGTGCCCAGAACCGAGCAGGTGAGCTTACATGGCACAGGGATGGTGGGGGTGGGGTGGCAGCAAAGGTAGGAGAGAGCTGCAGATACAGGCTAGCAGAAATTGTGTGTACCAGTCCTCATCCCTAAAAGGGGCTCGGAGGCAGGAAGACAGGCAAACGAGGGAGCTAGATTGCATTGAGGTGGGTGGGTCATCTCTCTAGGGCAGCCTGAGTTCCAGGTTCCCTACTTTGTGACCGAGGTAAGGAGCAATCCAACCCTGTTGTCTGAGGAAGTCATCTCTTCCCTCCTGCCTCACTCCCCCACCCCCAGTCCCCGCAAGTGCCTAGTTCAGTTCTCTGGAGCTTTTGACATGATGTTACCTACACACTGGGGAAGGGTTATCGGGATTTGGGGCAGGCACCCCCTAGACCAGGCTTCCTAGATCTAGTCCCTGGCTTTGCCTCTCCTCCTGATCAAGCCTTCATCTACCTTCCTTCTCAGGGGCCATCGTGGAAAGCATGGCTGCAGTCATCACTTGGGCCCTCGCCCTCCTCGCAGGTGGGTCTTCTGGCCCACTGCAGTGTGGGTTTGGGATGGAGGATGGGCTGAGGGGCCTGGCCCTTAACTGTCTCATCTTCCTCTGCAGTGTTCGCAAGCACTCAGGCACGGAAGAGCCTCTGGGACTACTTCAGCCAAAACAGTTGGAGCAAAGGCGTGATGGGCCAGCCACAGAAGCTGGCACAGGAGTAAGTAGCCTGGGCAAGGCTGTGCTGAGGGCACGAGACAGCCCTACTGTGGGATGATCCCTTGGCTCTGTGGTTAACATGGAAGCTGAAGGAACCAGCCCTGCCTATAGAACCAAACACACCTCAGTCATCTTGGGCACCCTCTTGTCCAAGTTTCTCCTGCCCATGGCACCTGAGATTAGCATGCCACAGAATGACAAGATGGTGTGAATCTTGGCGTGTGTGTGTGACACCTTCTTGGATGGTATTGTAAGACCGAATGCCATTTTGTGTTCTGAATGTAACAATGAAGTTGGCTGGGGTCAGGACTAAAGACCAGGCTCTGGGGCCACTCCTCCTGTCCTGGCTTCTGCAAAATATTAGTGTCCCACAGCTTTGGGGAAAGGGAGATTTCAATGCTAGCAGTCTAATGGCCTGATTCTCTGTCTTTCTCCTTCTCCAGGAACCTGAAAGGCAGCTTCGAGCAAGACCTCTACAATATGAACAATTACCTAGAAAAGCTGGGACCCTTGAGAGGGCCTGGGAAGGAGCCTCCTCTGCTGGCCCAGGACCCAGAAGGCATTCGGAAACAGCTGCAGCAGGAGCTGGGGGAAGTGAGCTCGCGCCTGGAGCCCTACATGGCTGCGAAGCACCAGCAGGTAGGCTGGAACTTGGAGGGCCTGAGGCAGCAGTTGAAACCCTACACGGCGGAGCTGATGGAGCAGGTGGGCCTGAGTGTGCAGGAGCTGCAGGAGCAGCTGCGCGTGGTGGGAGAAGACACCAAGGCTCAGCTCCTGGGGGGCGTGGACGAGGCGCTGAACCTGCTGCAGGACATGCAGAGTCGAGTGCTGCACCATACCGACCGAGTCAAAGAGCTCTTCCACCCTTACGCAGAACGCTTGGTGACTGGAATTGGGCACCACGTGCAGGAGCTGCACCGCAGTGTCGCTCCTCACGCAGCTGCCAGCCCCGCGCGACTCAGTCGCTGCGTGCAGACTCTGTCCCACAAACTCACACGTAAGGCGAAGGACCTGCACACCAGCATCCAACGCAACCTGGACCAGCTGCGCGATGAGCTCAGTGCCTTCATCCGCGTCAGCACAGATGGGGCGGAAGATGGAGATTCCCTGGACCCTCAGGCTCTCTCCGAGGAGGTCCGCCAGAGACTGCAGGCTTTTCGGCATGACACCTACCTGCAGATTGCTGCATTTACTCAGGCCATTGACCAGGAGACAGAGGAAATTCAGCACCAGCTAGCCCCACCCCCGCCTAGCCACAGCGCCTTCGCTCCTGAGCTGGGACACTCAGACAGTAATAAGGCCCTGAGCAGACTGCAGAGCCGACTGGACGACCTGTGGGAAGATATTGCCTATGGCCTTCAAGACCAGGGTCATAGTCATTTGAGTGACCCTGAGGGTCACTCCGGTTAACCCTCCAGCTCATTGTCTGGACCCTGAGCCGCTAGCATGGTCTATTAGGCAGAGGGTGGAGGGTCCTGCACACCACCAAAGGTGCTGCTGTCCCAACCTACCCAGCCTCCTCAACTCCCCTACTCAGGGGCATTACACTCAGTAGGCTTTGCAAACCCAGCTTCTGGTACTCATTTGGCAATCCTAAGTAGCAAGAGTGAGGTGACAGGAGTGGGAGATGGTGTGTGGGGTGACTGACCGCAAGCCAGTGCTTGACCGTGCTGGAAACCCATGCCACTACAACCTGGAGTTGGGCTCCTGTTAATTCTCGCAGCCTGGTGCTGGCTGTTACAGTTGGTCCATGGAGAGGAACTCCTGTCTCCCCAGGGTTGTCATGAGAGCTTTTGTTGGAAGGGAGCAGGAGGAGAGCATGATGCAGAGAACATGTGATGGAGTGTGTACGTCCCTGCCAGTGGTCCTGCTGGTGGGTCCAGTGATGGGACCGGGCAGAGCCCCTATTTCCTTAGAGAACTCTGAATCCAGATAAGGAACTGAGCCATCCACACGATGAAGGAGGGCTTCTAAAAAAATCCTGTACAGAACAAACTGTGTGCCTTCCTCATCATACAGTCCCTACCTCCTGACTCTCAGGGTGGAACTGACTTTTGGTTGGAATGAAATAGATGCTCGTGATGGAACGTTGTTGGTCTGGCGTGACTCTCATTGGACCATGTCTGAGAGCAATTGTTTCCCCTCTGTCTCAGAACACACCCACCATCCACTTGTACCCCTCACTTGCTCTTTCTGTCTCTTTTCCATTCTTGGTCCACTCTGGGCGAGTTCTGCCGTAGGACTCCTGGCTAGACAATGGCTGTCACATTTGATGGGGTTGGGTGGGGAGGAGGCTGTCTTGTTCCACAGTCTACGGATCACAGGACAGCGTGGATTAATTCTCGCAGCCTGGTGCTGGCTGTTACAGTTGGTCCACGGAGAGGAACTCCTGTCTCCCCAGGGCTGTCATGAGAGCTTTTGTTGGAAGGGAGCAGGAGGAGAGCATGATGCAGAGAACATGTGATGGAGTGTGTAATGGGGAAACATGCTCTCCCTGAAATCCCTGAAGGATCCCCTTACCCTTGGTCCCATGTTCCAGATTCCTCATGCCTGCTTGACTCTCTTCTTGGGATTGATAAAAACTCTCTCTTTGAGACAGATCTCACTACAGAGTATTTGCTGGCCTGGAATACATTATGTAGATCAGGTTAGCCTCACATTAATAGAGATCAACTTGCCTCTGTCTCCTAAGTACTAGGGTTAACAACATGCTCGGAGACCTAAGAACTCTTAACTCTCTTTCGTATACACACTCACTCAGATATCAAAGATCGCCAGGGACCAGTGAAACAAGACAGGGGCGGGGAAGGAAAGCCCAGCTCAGCACCCTTTCTTCCCAGCTCAGCCTTCTCTGCACAGGATGCTCGATACCTCCCCACTACAGATCCTCTGTGAAGCTGCACTCCACGCAACCACACCCTTGTTACCCTCAATCCTGTAGATAGAGTCAGTGTCAGCCATGTGACTGGGTTGTGGTCCAAGACTTAGAGAGGAAGCGCTAGAAAGGAAATTTGAAAAAACCCGATAAAGTAGGGTGTTTTGTTAGGAAACAAGGAGAGATTAAGACAGCGAATGCGGTGGGGGGAATGAGAAAAATGAGTAAAAAGAAGAGCAGTGTATTTAGAGTTAGGGGCGGTGTTTAAAAGGACAGAAGTGAGGAGCTGGGGGAAAGAGAGTCAGGGAGGGGAGAAGCTAGATAACAGGAGAGGGGACCCAGGCAAGGTCTGGCCACAGTTTTTTTTTTTTAATTATTTATTTTATTTATTATATGTAACTATACTGTAGCTGTCTTCAGACACTCCAGAAGAGGGAGTCAGATCTCCTTACCGATGGTTGTGAGCCACCATGTGGTTGTTGGGATTTGAACTCGGAACTTTGGACCTTTGGAAGACCAGTCGGGTGCTCTTACCCACTGAGCCATCTCACCAGCCCGTGGGGGCACAGCCTAGGCGATTCCAAAGCAACCGGGGCATTTTACATAGACCTGGAGTCCTGGGGACAAACAGGCTACCCGTATAGAGAAGCCACAACTAGCGAGCTACTCACGAGTAGCTGTCTTCAGACACACCAGAAGAGGGCGTCAGACCCCATTATGAATGGTTGTGAGCCAACATGTGATTGTTGGGATTTGAACTCAGGATCTTTGGAAGAGCAGTCAGTGCTCTTACCCGATGAGCCATCTCTCCAGCCCAGTGTGGGTCTTCTCTAGTTACGGAAGTGCAGTCTAGGAACCGGAAGTCTTTGTCAGAGACTGACCTAGGAAACGCAGGGTCTGCGGCCTCTTTAAGAAGGGGCGGGAACAGGGGCTGGAGGAAGTGAGGTCGCAGGGGCCGCGGAAGCCGGAAGCCGCCGCGGGAGCAACGCGTGGGGAGATGTCTGCCAGCGGGGCTGTGCAGCCGGGACACCCGGGGGCCGCCGTCGGGCCCTCGCCCGCTGCGGCTGCGTCACCAGCCACCGGGCCTTTGTTCCGGCCCCTCAGCGCCGAGGATGAGGAGCAACAGCCCACCGAGATCGAGTCACTGTGCATGAACTGTTACCGGAACGTGAGTCTGAGCCCGGGGAACCACCCAGCCGTGCACCCAGAGGCAGCTCTGGCGTACAGGGTGTAAACAAGCTGAAGTCATTCTCCCCAACGCCGCTTCTGCTTCCCTAGGGCACGACGCGACTTCTGCTCACCAAGATCCCCTTCTTTAGAGAAATCATCGTGAGCTCCTTTTCCTGCGAACACTGTGGCTGGAACAACACGGAGATCCAGTCTGCAGGCAGGATCCAGGACCAGGGAGTGCGCTACACCTTGACCGTGAGAAGCCAAGAGGTGAGCGCAGACCAGAGAAGGTACCCCCACGGTTTCAGAGAGCGCACTGGGGGTCAGAGCCCCCAATCGGACCATCAGCCCTTCACCAGACCTGTCCCAAGCCCTTAGTGTCGTCCTTTGACAGTGGTGTCGGTGGTGCTGGCCTCGGTTCTGCTGCTTTGAGTGGTGAACGTGCTTTGCGAATTTTGTGGGAGTGATGGGATTTATGTGGAAGAGCTGGGCTTTGTGGGTGGTGTTCTTACCTTCTGGGTAGTCAGGCTGACACCATGTGTACTATCCTGAAGTAGTTTGGACTCTTCTGAATGGAAGGCGGGAAGAAGAAAGATCTGGGTTGGCATCTGATGGAGAGATGGTCTGGTTATTTCCCAAGCTTTATTGCTGACCTCTTTAGCTAGAACGGTTTGCTTTCTGTCCAGGACATGAACAGAGAAGTGGTAAAGACAGACTCTGCCACCACAAGGATCCCCGAGCTGGATTTTGAGATTCCAGCCTTCAGCCAGAAGGGAGGTGAGTTTTAAGATCAGGTGTGTGAGGTGTGTGAGCTGTTCACAAGCTGAGATGTTTCCTATTTTCTTTCAAAGCCTGGTCCAGGTCACGCCTAGTGGCTTGTGTTTGGTCATTTAATTATAGTGGATTTTCATGTTTTAATGTGAGTAAAAAGTTATAGTTAATCTCTCTCTCTCTTTTGTTTTGTTTTGTTTTGTTTTGTTGGTTTTTAGGGTTTCCCTATGTAGCCCTGGCTGTCCTGGAACTCACTCTGTAGACTAGGCTGGCCTCAAACTCGGAAATCTGCCTGCCTCTGCCTCCCAAGTGCTGGGATCAAAGGCCTGCACCACCACTGCCCGTCTAATTAAATCTCTTAAGAGTCCAGTAGTGAGACAGACCACGGTGTGCTTAGTTTAGAGCTTTATAGATGAGGAGAAGGAGGCCTGCAGAGTTCAGGGAAAGTGTTGAGGGTCACACAGACAAGTGATAGCACGTCAGCACTCACTTGTCTCATGTTTCATTTACCACAAGCTCTGACCACTGTTGAAGGACTCATCAGCCGTGCGATCTCTGGCCTGGAACAGGATCAGCCCACACGACGGGTGAGTAGGGATGAGTCAAACTGTATCAGACCAAATGTTGGGGAACTTTTTGATTGAGCACATAAAGGAGCTAGTTCTCCATGTTGTGCTGTCCCCAGCCCACGTCTCGGTGTGCCCTCCTGCACTTCAGATAATGTCACATTATCTTGAAGAGTCTTCGGCTTCTCTACAGCTTCCTGAGGATTCTTTTATATCTGTACTTGTTATTATAGAAATAATGTCATTGCACATTGCTGCTGTCTGTCTCTAACTGGCTAGAGAGGCATAACAGAATTTTGGATTTTTAAAGGAATTTCTTTTTAATTATGTGTTATGTGCCCGTGTGATGTAAGATGTAAATGTGATGGCAGATACCTTTGTGAGCCAGAAGCAACAGTTCCCCACTGTTACAACAGTTCCCCACTGAGACGAAGTTACAGTGCAGTGGAATAATAAATAAGAAAATAAGCCCGCCTCCTAACCCCCAGCATCGTTTATAAACTTCAGATGAGCTTCTTGTGTCTCACTATAAAATTCAGGTCCCTGTGCTCCCAGTCTAAGTGGATGTTAAGGATCTGACTGGAGGGATATGGCTGTTGGAGGGTTGGGGTGTGGGGTGTACTGCCAAGTCTGCAGTTTTCATCCTGTTCCTGACAGGCAGTGGAAGGTGCCATCGCAGAGAGAATTGATGAGTTCATTGGCAAACTGAAGGACCTAAAGCAAATGGCTTCCCCTTTCACACTGGTAAGTACTGGGCTACTGCAGCCACTTTCAGTGTAAGGAGGAGGCGAGCATCCCTTGGCACTGACTGATGCTGGTAACCATGGAGCTTGGCAAGTGGAAGAGGTAAGAAGATCAAGAGTTTGGACTCATCCTTGACTTCATAGCACGGTATAGGCCAGGCTAGGCTATGCTGAAGCCCAACCTAAAGATAAAAAAGTGGAGCAGGATTTTTCTAGTGTGTTCTGGCGCTGGATGGAAGTTATATATGGTTTATCTTACTCTCTCCTCTCTTATTTGTCAGGTCATTGATGATCCCTCGGGAAACAGCTTTGTAGAAAACCCACATGCTCCCCAGAAAGATAATGCCTTGGTGATCACATACTATGACCGAACCCCACAGCAAGCTGAGATGCTGGGGCTCCAAGTAAGTGGACTGATTAAGTCAGAGGGATGCTCTGGGGCTGCCCTGTGTTCTGGGTCCTGAAGTCACTGAAGTCACTTTGCTATTGCTGCCACCATCATCCAATGCATCCTGTCTCGGCCTTTTATCACGCTCACAAAGCAGGTGTCAGTCACAGGAACCCAGCCTTGAGCCCCGTCTTTCTCTTGTCTGGGGATTTGCTTTGGCTTCTCTATCCATCTGTCCTTTGAGGTGTCCTTTGGTACCTTACAGGGAACAAAGGCATTCTCTCCCTCTTTAAGTAGGGCAGGGCTCTACTGTAGGCTGAGGTCTATCTGCCAACTTGTGGTTTGGGCCTCTGTTCTTTCAGGCAGAAGCACCAGAGGAGAAGGCGGAAGAGGAAGACCTTAGAAACGAAGTGAGTGGTGCTGGCTCCCTTTGAAGACCATAGTGGAGTTGTGGGTAGAGACTGACGAATGTCCAGTGTGTCACCATCACAGCTCACATGGGTGACCACCTGCGGGATGTCTTCAGCTCGAAGGGGTGGGGATGCTCAGTCTGTGCCCCTATATTATGTCCTAGGTGCTCCAGTTCAACACTAACTGCCCAGAGTGCAACGCTCCGGCTCAGACCAACATGAAGCTTGTCCGTATCTTTCAGCAGGCAATTGGGTTGCTCTTCAGCTGACTCGGGCATGAACGTTATATTACAGACGGGAGCCTTCCCTTCAGGGAAAGCCAGTGCTTTATCCTCAGTGGTGAGGATGAACCTTTAATGAAGCTACATACTGCATACCTGGCTTCTGAGTGTGGCCAGGTCTCCGTGTTTGTGAGCACAGGCCCGTTTATTGTACTCTTGGGTCCTGCATCTGTTTGTGTGGGACTTGGCTTTGCTTTTCCTTGGGGGTGGGGGTGGGGGTGTTTTCCTTGAAGCAGATAGACTTCTTTAACTCCATCTTCCAGAAATCCCCCACTTTAAAGAGGTTATCATCATGGCCACCAACTGTGAGAATTGTGGGCATCGGACTAATGAGGTGGGTGGGAGAAGATTGGCGTAGGGGCAACGCCTTTGTAGCAGTCTGCCAGCTTCCTGAATCTACTTGAGGATGGGCATCAGCTGTATTTGGGTCTTTTGGGGGCTTAGTGCTGGGGAGGAGCCACTGAAGGAGCTGAGAATTAGCCTAGAGAGAAGTTGGAAATACAAGATTGCAAGATGGACGGAAAACTGACCTTGTGGAAGGGGTTGTGGTTCTCAGAAGGCTGGAGGTTGGACAGAGTGTGACTCAGTGAAGAACTCAGGGGAGCTGTCGGGAATGGATTTGGTGGCTGCTGTGGAGGTTGTAAGCCTTCATTCCTAAGTGTATCGAGCATAAGCTGATTAAACTTAAGTTATGGGGACACAGTGAACAGCAAACCTGGGGCCTCATGCAGACAAGGCAAGAGCGCTGTTAGTGAGCCATGTCCCAGCCCTGACTAAATTCCTAGATTATGACAGCAAATGCAGGGATGGACTGAAATGCTTACAAGCCTCTTTCATCCTCTGACAGTCTCAGGGTTTTTTCTTTTCTTTTCTTTTTTTCTTTTTAAGGTATATTCAGGGTTTCTTGGCAGTTGCCTAAAGTTGGCATGCCACCAGGGCGGAGCAGTGTTCTGTGGACTCTTGATGGTTTCTATTTCTGTCACTGATGCCCTTGCTGGATTAGGAGCTTCCGTCATGGGAAGCTGGTGATGGGAGCCTACATAAAGCCCAAGTCTTTGTGGCAGCAGGTGAGGCCTGGGCTCTTCTCTGGACCTGCTCCTGACCGTTGTTTCCACAGGTGAAGTCCGGAGGAGCTGTAGAACCTTTGGGTACCAGGATCACCCTCCACATCACAGATCCCTCAGACATGACCAGAGACCTCCTCAAGGTAGCCTACTTGGAAAATAGCTGTTGTCGTATAGCCGCTTCAGTCTAGAGGAAGTGATCATCTTAGTGCTTAAGAACACAAGGAACCCTGTAACTCCCCTGGGCTTGAGTGACCCTGAGGAAGCTTTTTCCATGACTGGGACTACAGACTCAGAAGGTGGCCCCAGTCTTCCTGAGCAATGACGTGGCTGCTTTTTAGTTTCTATTGGCTATATGGGCTCTTCTCTGACCCTAATGACAAGGTACAATAGCTTGTAGGTGTGACTCAGTTTCAGGTTGTTATGTTAACTTCGTGTTGGTTCAGATGGGGGAGTGAGGCCCTGGCTTTTAGCCAGGTATTAAGAGTAAACTAACATTCTAACTTTGTCTTCAAACTGTCACTGGTTTATTAATTTGGTTGGCTTTCTTTGTTCCTAGTTTTAAATCAGTTTGTCTCTCTGTATGTCTGTCCATCTGTCTAGTGCTATGGATTGAACCTGGGACCTCTGTTAATACTAGACAAGGGCTCTTGGATGAAGCTATGCTGCCATCCTGTGATTTAATTGTAAATTTGACCTGTTGTCTTATAGTCTGAGACCTGTAGTGTGGAAATCCCAGAGCTTGAGTTTGAACTGGGAATGGCTGTACTTGGGGGCAAGTTCACCACTCTAGAAGGACTGCTGAAAGACATCCGAGAACTGGTGAGTGCAGAGTGTGCTGCATCGCTTCTGTTAGCAGTTTGGCAGTGGGAAGGGGTAACATTGTTTGTCCGGGTATGATGGCACTTGAGAAGCTGGGGCAAGAAGACAGGATTTGAGGACAGCCTGAGACCCTATCCCAAATGCCTCCTACCAAAACCAAATTCTGTTTTGTCACTTATAACTGGGGATTTCTTTGCCTTAAAGCTGGTTTAAGCCGGGCGTGGTGGCGCACGAGTATAATCCCAGCACTAGGGAGGCAGAGGCAGGTGGATTTCTGAGTTCAAGGCCAGCCTGGTCTACAAAGTAAGTTCCAGGACAGCCAGGGCTACACAGAGAAACCCTGTCTTGAAAAACAAAAAAAAAAAAAAAAAAAAAAGCTCATTCAAGAGATTTGAGTATTAATTATGAAGAGAAGGAAGAGAAATTAGTTATAGGATTTTGTTTGTTTGTTTGGTTTGGTTTGGTTTTTCGAGACAGGGTTTCTCTGTGTAGCCCTGACTGTCCTGGAACTCACTCTGTAGACCAAGCTGGCCTTGAACTCAGAAATCCACCTGCCTCTGCCTCCCAAGTGCTGAGATTAAAGGTGTGCGCCACCACTGTCCAGCAGTTATAGGAATTTTTAATGGAAATTCTCAAGGCTAGCAGTGGGCCAGTGTAGTTATTTTGTGATCTTAAGTCATTTACCTCATTACAAAATAGAAGGGGGTCTTTTTGACATCTGTAGTGAATATGTGGAGACTTTTCTTGTCGGTATTTCCTAAACAGTAGTGCAAAATTATATTAGATCTTATAAATGTGTTTATTTTATTTATTTGAGAGATGGCTTTGCGATATAATTGAGGCTAGCCTTGAGGTCACTCCACACACACACACACACACACACACACACACACACCTGCCACCTCTCGGCCTCAGCCTTCCATGTGCTGGCACTGCAGGCCAAGTAACTGCCTGGCTTTTCTTTGTGAATTGTACATTGCATTTCTTTTCCATATTGGGATTAGATACTGTAAGAACGCTACTGGATTCCAGTCCCTACTGCCAGTTTCCTTCTTGGCAAAGCAGTCTCATAGACATCTTCTCCTGTCCTGTTCTCGGGCCACCTTCCTCCCCTCCCCTAAGTGAGCAAGGCGTTGTGGGATATGGAGAGCAGGCTTCTCCCACTGGGAGTCCACTGCTCCCCACCCCTGGTTTGTGGTTCAGCGTAATGACCCATACAGTCTGTGTTGTAGTAATCCAGCTGTTGTGCTACAGGTAACCAAGAACCCATTCACACTGGGCGACAGCTCTAATCCTGACCAGTCAGAGAAACTGCAGGAGTTTAGCCAGAAGTTGGGCCAGGTAAGAGGACCCAGGCCATTTCTGCAATCCTAATTTCCCTTTCTTTAAACTTTTGGGAACTGCACTTTGTAAACTGGATTGGCTCTTGTCTCGCAGCCATAGCCTCTTCCTTCCAGGATCTTTGTAAGAGTTACCTGCTAAGTCCTCCTCTCTCCTGTAGATCATCGAGGGCAAGATGAAGGCCCACTTTATCATGAATGATCCAGCAGGAAACAGTTATCTGCAGGTAAGTTAGGCCTTCCTGGTGGTTCTATGGAGACATATTTTCGGAACTTTATAGAATTTGCATGATAGCCCTTAACAAGGAAAGCCTTGTTAAGTCTTCAATTGGGGCCTTGGGCAGGACTTGGAAGGTAAGGAAGAAAGGGGAAGGTGGTGATAGTGGGACTCCCAAGTGTGTGTAACAAAGACCTAGTGCAGGGCTGCAATCTTAGGTCCTCAGAAGGCCATGAAAATGGAAAGTTTAAGACCAGCCTGTGCGATTTTCAAGACTGTCTTAAGATACAATAATGTGAAGAAAAAGCCAAGAGTAACTGTTTACCTGGCTAGCGTGCTCAGGGCCCTAGGTACAGAGTGAATATATAAGAAAGTAGGACCTCCTCTTCCTGGGTCTGCTTGTCTTGTTCTTATTCTCACCCTCAGCATTGGAGCTTCCATTCTGCATCTGACTGTGAAGTAAGGAGCAATAGGAACCTGGCCAGAGGTCAGGACAGGAAAGCCGAGAGGTGTTGGCTGAACGGGCAAGCAAACATCTGGCAATTGATCCATATCAAACTGCAGCAAAATTGTGTTGAACCTGGGGCCTCCTCCTTACTTTAGTATTAATGAGCACTGATGGGCCTGGCAAAACTGGCCTAGTTTTTCACATAATTAAGATCATTGTGGTCCCCCTCCCTCAAAACCTTTTTTTTTTTTTTTGAGACAAGTCTTTGTTATGTAGCCTGGCTGGCTTTAAATTTGTAATCTTTCTGCCTCAGTCTCCAGAGTGCTGAGATTATAAGCAATCACCAACTTTGGCTACATTTTTTATAGGAAGGCCCATATATAAAAGTACTTAGAACTGGGGGTTAAACACTTGTATGCATGTACAGGGGCTTGGGTTTGATACTAGCATACACACACACACACACACACACACACACACACTTTTGCAGAATGTAGCCGTGGGCTCTAGAGACCCTGCAAATCCTGTGCATTTCTTCGGAGGTTGAGAGTCAGCCGTGGGAGGGGATGGCGGGCTGCACAGGCGCTGACCGTCGTCTGTCTGCTCTTGGCCCTGCAGAATGTGTATGCACCTGAAGACGATCCAGAGATGAAGGTCGAGCGGTACAAACGCACCTTTGACCAAAATGAGGAGCTCGGGCTCAATGACATGAAGACAGAGGGCTATGAGGCGGGCCTGGCCCCACAGCGGTAGCAGTGGCCAGCTCACTGGCCAGCTACAGTGCCACTCACACTGCAGGGTTATCTGTTACTGTGGGGAACTGACGAGGAGTGCTCAAGCCCTCGTCCATGGTGAAGAGGTTACCACTTGAGTTAGAAATGTAAGCACCCAAGATTAGCAGCTGACGGACGAGGCAGCTGCAGCCCTACTGTGCTCCTTGACCTTCTTTTGGAGGTTTTAAAGTCGGCGTGAGAAGAATCCCAGAAACACCAGGCGGTCTGCCATCACCGTTTGCCTGTCAGCTCTCTGACCTCCAGTGCTGGACCTTTGAAGTCTGGGGAAGTGAAATACAAGTTTCTGCTGGCTCTGGGCATGTGAAGTACTGACTCAGCAGGGAAGGATGTCGGAGGGGCCGAGCAGGCACAGGTGAAGACGCCACATTAAAGTGATGGCCTTTAAACGACACCCGCCTCTGCGTTCATGTCCTTACTGATTACCATGTGCTAGACTAAGCTGGGTCACACTGAGTCACACTCAGCTCCGAGGAGACTGAGGACAGCTTGGGCCATGCAGTGAGAGTCCGTCTTCATGAAAAGAAATGAGGAAGGAAAAACCAGTTTAGTTTCCTAAGCAAATCTTTCTTGAGGTGGCTGCTGTAGAGGCAGCATTTGATTCACTCCAATAGGCCATCCTGTCTGCTCTGAGCCAGGTACACCTGTGTGGAGTCTAGCTGTTCTCATGCAGCTTAAAGCAGTCTGGAAAAGCAGGGTGGCACACACCTTTAATCCCAGCAGAGGCAGGTGGTTCTATGAGTTTGAAGCCGATTTGGTCTACAGAGGAAGTTCCAGGACAGCCTGGGCTACACAGAAAAACCCTGATTCAAGACAAAACGAATTCAAACTGGATAACCAGCACCATCCTTGTTTGGCCTCTGCTAGCAAAAATTAGAGCCAGGCAGTATGAAGATGTGTGGGTTCCTGTACTTACCCGAAAGTTCTTATTATCTATAAAGGAGGCTAATAAAACTGAAGGGTAGGTCATGGTGTCCAGCCACTTGAGAGGCTGAGGAGGAAGGCTAACAAATTCAGGGGCAGCTTAGGCAATTTAGATCTTCAACATTCAAAAGAGTGGGGATGTAGTTCTATAGAACTCCTGCATACCATGTGCAAAAGGCCTTGGGTTTAATCCTCGGTGCTGGATGAAAGAAAAAAAAATTGTGAGGGTTAAGTGAGAAGTCATAAAACACTTAACCCTTTATAGAAGAAACTCCAGAATCTTCCTGGTTTCTTTGCCACACTGACCACGAATCCATTTCACTGGGAAGAGTTTATATCATTTTTTAGAAAGACATATCAAAGGTGAGAAGGTCAGTACAGGTTTGATAAAAACCTATCAAACTTTTATAGTCACAAGTTTGACTTCCCCTAAATGGTACCCGGAAGCCTCTTCCAGCAGACTTCCCACCAAAAGGTATTTATAGCAATAAAAGTGATTGAAATTGAAACGTTTGGTACAGCGTCCATTATTAAAACGCTGCTCAAGAATGTGCCCCTAGTGGTACAGCTATGGTAAGTCCCACCATTCATACAGGTGTTCTTCCTTACTCTGGCGCTGATGCTGCCAGGGTAGGATCATGTTACATCGGCCTGTGGCTTCTCAGCTGAGACAGCGTGGGCTGCAGGCTGTTGCACCGATTCGTCGTCTCAGGAAAAGCACAGCCAGCCCGAGATGCACGCACTCTCCCCTGGAGCCTCTTAAGGCTCAAGTCTTTAAGTCCAGCAGTTCAAAAAGTCCCCGTCCTAAAGCTTCCGCTTCTGGCTCCACCCCTACCGTTTCGCGTTGAAGAATTTTGTCCCCCACGCCGAGCTGTTGCCCCGCCCTCGCCGCTGCCATGGCGGCAGCTCCGCCACTCACCAAAGCTGAGTATCTGAAGCGTTACTTGTCTGGGACAGATGCTGGCTTGGAAGGAGGTCCCGAGGCCGGTCGCAAGCGGCGCAAAAAACGGCCGAAGCCTGGAGGCGCTGGCGGCAAGGGGTGAGTGGACTGGTGAGGTGTCGCGCTGCCCGGTGGCGCCCTCGGCCGCAGCTCTTCCTCGTCCTGGCCCGCGCGGTGCTGCCGACCCCGGCCCGAGCTCAGGCCCCGCTCCACTGCCCCGGGGCGGGATTGTAGCTGCCACTGGCAGCTCAGACCTCATCCTCTGAGCAGCGCCTTCCTTGTGTTAAAGGCAGCTAGAACTTAACTCACTTTCTCCCCGCGTTTGTAGCTTACGTCGTTCCATGTACAGATTGAAAGTCGTGTCCAAGAATAGCAAAGCTGATTCAAACCTTTTTCTTTCTCACTTTATTTCTCTCTTTCTCCCTTCCCTTCTCTTTCTTTCCTTCTTCTTTTTCTCTTCCCTCTTCTTTCTTTCTTTCTTTCTTTCTTTCTTTCTTTCTAGATCCAAAAATCTCTTTCTGAGGGTTCCAAAGTGCCAGGAACTGATCTGGAATCAAAGACCCATATCCTATTACTCACATCTACTACTAACAGTAACAACTAAAATGGGAACAGTTCACATCCTGTGCCTGGCCTCTTTCTAAAATAGTTGACCATATAGCTTTCAGAACATTGTAATGGAGCAGACATTTATATTAAACACTATACTTCCAGATTGCAAAGAGATGTGCTGAGACAGAGTTCAGATGAAATGTCCATTAGTAACTTGGCCACTGGAATCTGGAAAGGTTGGGTTAGGATATCCAACATCAACCTACAGAACAAAAGGAAATGTCTGTATTTGTAGGCTTTAGAGCAGCAGCCCTAAGTTTAGCAGCTTACTGAAGGTGCTATTTTGGATAGAAAGTTGAAACTCTGGGGGCTAATTCCATTCTCACACTCCACCCCCAGGTCTACTAAATGCTTATCAGCTTAAAGAGAGTACTAGATAGGATACAAAGTGTGGCTCACCCTCTCTGTGGGGCAGTATCATGGTCTAACAGTATTATTACCGTATGGTCCATTGAACTGGGTCGAATTAGTCCCTCATTTCCACACTTCTCTTCATTAGAGCTTGAGCATGACCTCATTTATAGATGGAATCTTTGTGGTGTTACCAGTTAAGATGAGCCTATATTCAGTTAAGGTGGTGTTGAATTCAGTGTGGCTGATGTCCCTGGAAGAAGGGGCAATGGCATGCAGGGGGAAAGTTTAAGCTTTGGAGCAATACTGATTAGAATTAGAATCCTAGCTGTGCTACTTATAGCCTGAGTGGTCCAGGGCAAGAGATGTTCATCTCAGCCGGGCGTGGTGGCACACGCCTTTAATCCCAGCACTCGGGAGGCAGAGGCAGGCGGATTTCTGAGTTTGAGGCCAGCCTGGTCTACAAAGTGAGTTCCAGGACAGCCAGGGCTACACAGAGAAACCCTGTCTCAAAAAACCAAAAAAAAAAAAAAAAAAAAGAGAGAGATGTTCATCTCTCTGAGCCTGAAGTCCCAGCCCCTTACTACTTGTCTGAAATGGTTGTTGTGATTAAAGCTGTGTCATGTGTTCCTGGCATTTCAAATAACCTCCTCCTTGCAGCACAGTTCATCTGTGTGGCACACATTTATTTATTGGCTTGCCACCACCTTACAGTAATTGGGGCACTGGTTCCTGAAGCTCAAAATGATACACTATTTTCATGTCAACTATTCACATCCTCTTTAAATCATCCTTAGATTAATTACTTAAAAGCCCACTACAGCTTAGGTAGTATGCCAGTAGTTACGTTATATAGGCCATTGTAACTAAAGAAAGTCTATCTGTTTAATACATTGGCCATTCCTTTTCCCCTGGTTGAGTTTGCAGTTGTGAAGTCCATGGGTGTGGAGGGCTGAATACCTCCTGTGACAGTTGTGTTGAAGAAGCCTTGATGAACAAAAAATGTATTAGTCAGCAGGATATGGTGGTAAAAGTCTATAATCCCAGCACAGGGGAGGCTGGGCTGGAGGATAGAGAGCTGGAAGCTAGCTATAGGGAACAACAACAAGAAGAAGGGAATAAATAAGAGAATGCCTTAGCCCTTGGCTGTTGGAACTTAGAATTTAATGAGAATATGGGCTGATAAATACAAATGAAAGCATTCTAAGAGTGTGTAGAGGTATTTCTACTCTGGGAGTAGGAGACAGTGAGCAAGAAAGATAGGTCCAAGGAAGTTATTAAAAACCAGGGTGTAGTGGCTATTCCTGGTTGTCAACTTGACAATATTTGGAATGAACTACAATCCGGAATTGGAAGGCTCACCAGTGACCCTTATCTTGAGGCTTGGAGATCCTTATCTGGATCTTGGTTTGGAGATCTTGAGCCATAGTGGCTATGGATTCCAGAAGATTGAATCTCCCAGTTTAAGGAAAACACCTTTAATCTGGGCTACACCTTTCATCTGGGATTAAAGGTGTGGTGGAACACACCTTTAATCTGGGCTACACCTTCTGCTGGAGACAATATAAGGACATTGGAAGAAGGGAGTCTAGCTCTAGCTCTTGCTCCTTCGCCTGCTTGCTGCGTGAGACTGAGTAGCTGCTAGATCCTTGGACTTCCATTCATAGCTGCGACTGAACCATTGTTGGGAATTGGGCTGCCGACTGTAAATCATCAATAAATTCCTTTACTATCTAGAGACTATCCATAAGTTCTGTGACTCTAGAGAACCCTGACTAATACACAGGGCCCAAAGAAAATAAGATTCGTGATTAACAGTGAGAAGAGTAGGTCTGGCAGAAGGAAGGGGGTGCCTTTGTAAAAACTGATATTACCAAAGGTGGACAGTGATGGAGTGAATTGACAGCACACAAACATTGAGCCATACCTTTAAGTTTAAAAGCCAGTAGGGGGCAGTGACATGGCTCTGCACTTGACAAGCCTGACAACCTGAATTCCATCCCCTGAACCCACATAGCGGAGGGAGAGAACTGACTCCTGCAGGTTGTCCTCTGGCCTCCATATGCATGCCATATCACATATATACACCATCACTGTCACACACACACACACACACTCTAAATGTCAAAGAACAACAGGTAAGGGGCTGGAGAGATGGCTCAGAGTATAGACTACTCTTCCAGAGGTCCTGAGTTCAATCCCCAGCAACTACATGGTGGCTCACAACCATCTGTAAAGAACAACAGGTAGGTAGGCCCGTGTTACAGCATGACTTCCGTTTTGAGTTTTTATTGTTCTCATCTAGAATGCGGATTGTTGATGATGATGTGGGCTGGGCGGCTATCTCTACTGCTAAGCCGGAAAAGGAGGAGGAAGAGGATGGAGATTTGCCTGTGGTATGTATCTCGTGGAGACTTTTGTCAGGACTTTGAAATGATCCAGGCTTCTCAGACTTGACACTGAGCAAGGGGAGAGGTGACCCTCAAGAGAGCTGTGTGGCACTGTTTCCTTCATGGTGCTTATACAGACAGACAGTCCCAACTTAATGTTTTTTTTTTTTTTTTGGTTTGGTTTGGTTTGGTTTGGTTTTTCGAGATAGGGTTTCTCTGTGTAGCCCTGGCTATCCTGAAACTCACTCTGTAGACCAGGCTGGCCTTGAATTCAGAAATCCACCTGCCTCTGCCTCCCAAGTGCTGGGATTAAAGGCGTGCGCCACCACACCCTGCTCCAACTTAATGTTTTGACTGTGCAGTGGTGTGGACATGATACATTTTCAGCAGAAAATGGTTTTGAATTTTTGATCTTCGGCTAGCACTGTTTGGTATGATAGTCTCATGATGGGCAGTAGAAGTCAGTCATGCGATCACAAGGAGAAGCAGGCAGTTCTCTGCCTGTAAGCTATGGCTCTGGGTTCTTGAGACAAGTGATCCTTGGCTGGGTCCTGTGGGTTTCCTCACTGTAGTGCCCCTACTCCTGCAGGTGGCTGAGTTTGTGGATGAGCGTCCAGAAGAGGTAAAGCAGATGGAGGCCTTCCGCTCCAGTGCCAAGTGGAAGCTTCTGGGAGGTGAGTGTCAGCAGCAACACAACTGCACATCTCATTTCCAGGATGGGTTCCTTCTGCTTCCCTGCCTTAGGGGAATGCCTGGTTTGTTTTATGTCAGTGATGATGAAAAACATGATGGGACAAAGATGTCAGGACTTTAGAAGAAGGGCATGGAACATTAGAGGCTGACTTGTCAGAGCCTGGAGACCAGCCTTTCCACGGTTCTAGAATGAAACAGCTCCTGTGGTCAGAGCCAGAGTTTTGTCTTTCACTTTGTGACTATTTCTCTGTTCTCCTGACTTTCCATAAACAAGGCTCTCCCATCTTCTCCTCCATCCCCTGTGTCTTCCTTTCCTTCCTTTCTTTTTTTTAAACCTTTGAGACGGTCTCAGTCTATAGTCTAGGTCACTGTGATTCAATCTTACTTCTTGAGATCTATTTAACTATAGAATATTCCTGGTGCTTGCTCTTTTCTTATACATAGGTGACAAAAGAATTGTCTCCTAAGTGGGGTTTGTTACCCTCTGTGCCATTAGGCCAGAGCACATTGTGGGACTCTTACTGTTTGCTCTTGTGTTTAGGCCACGGTGAAGATGGACATTTTCATCACGATGACCAAGATTCATCTCCTCCTAGGAGGGTCCGTCATGACACCCCAGACACATCTCCTCCCAGAAAGGCCCGTCATGACACCCCAGACCCATCTCCTCCCAGGAAGGCCCGTCATGACACCCCAGACACATCTCCTCCCAGAAAGGCCCGTCATGACACCCCAGACCCATCTCCTCCCAGGAAGGCCCGTCATGACACCCCAGACCCATCTCCTCCCAGGAGAGTTCGTCATGACACCCCGGATCTATCTCCCCCAAGGAGAGTTCGTCATGACACCCCGGATCTATCTCCTCCCAGGAGAGTCCGCCATGACACCCCGGATCCATCTCCTCCCAGGAGAGTCCGCCATGACTTAGATGCTTCTCCCCCCAGGAAGTCTCATCGTAATTCTTCAGCCGTATCTCCTAGGAGAGGCCATCATGGTTCCTTAGGTACCTCTTCTCCGAGACAGACCCATAACCACTCCCCTACTGCAGCCCAGCATAGAAGGACTCTTGACTCTTCAGGTACACAGCATCTCAGGAGGGCCCATCATGAGTCCCCTGATTTGGAACTGCACAAAGCCAAAAGTAGTAAAGCTGCAGAAAGAGCCCCTAGCAAGGCTGCATCCCAGAGTGGGCTAGGACCCTCTCACCCATCACTCTCCACCAACAGCAAGTACGAGCACGACTCTGACCTCTCTCCTCCACGGAAACGGCAAGCAAAGGCTCATTTTGAAGCTAAGAAACAGCTTGATTCTAAAGGTGAGCATAAGGCTATGCATAAGAGGACCTTCCTCCTGGGGAGTGTAAGAATGAGTTTCTTTTGGAAAGTTTTGAAAAAAGAGAGACTAGACTTAGGGGAGTTGAAAAATAAAAGGGTGGGGGGAAAGTTTCATGTCCTTTTGCTCACTCACCCTCCCCATAAAAAGGCAAAGATGGGGTGGGCTCAGAGGCTCAGAGGGTAAAGCATTGTCTTCACCACTGCAGTAAAAGGAGAAAACCGACCCCTGAAAGTTGTCCTCTGACCTCCGCATGTGTATGTCTGCGATCATGTACACACATGCACACATACAGTAATAATAAATACACTGACGTACAGGAATGTATAGACACAGCAGTGTCACAAAATTGTATCATTTAGACAACGTCATTGCTAGTGTTGTAGCCGGTGTCCTTAGGTGGTTTGGGCACGCATGTTGGGCGTAGTTGGGCCTGAGTGTACAGAGCATACTTGTTGCCTGTGGATTCTTGCCTGCTCGCTCCACTTACCAGTCTTCCCTGAGTTTGCCCTGAGGATATTTGACAATCATCATGTACATACACTGATAGCACAACTGGGATTGCTGCTTTTTTCTTTTTCTTTTTTTTTTAAGAGTTATTTATTTATTTAAATATATTAGTGCACTATTGCCCTCTTCAGACACACCAGAAGAGGGCATCAGATCCCATTACAGATGATTGTGAGCCACCATGTGGTTGCTGGGAATTGAACTCAGGAGCTCTGGAAGAGCAGTCAGTGCTCTTAACTGCTGAGCTGTCTCTCTAGCCCTGTATTATTTCTTTTTTTTTTTTTTTAAAAGATTTATTTATTATATGTAAGTACACTGTAGCTGTCTTCAGACATTCCAGAAGAGGGAGTCACTTGTTACAGATGGTTGTGAGCCACCATGTGGTTGCTGGGATTTGAACTCCGGACCTTCGGAAGAGCAGTCGGGTGCTCTTACCCACTGAGCCATCTCACCAGCCCCCTGTATTATTTCTTATCTTAGATCTCCTGGGGATTTAACTGATAGGTTCCTAGAAAACTATGGAGTTATTTACTAGGTCAGAATGTGTGGCTGTTGCTACTACCTAGTACCTGCTATATAGTGGCTTTTCAGGAGGTGACTGGTGACACTGTCATCTAGAACAGGCCCCTGCAGAAAGGGTTTTGTTTTACTTCATCATTTGTTTTAGCTATAGTTTTAATCTTAAAATGAAATTACTTTGTTTTCTTGAGTCTGGGGAGATCAGCATATAGTCCAGGTCTTCCTGACTCTGCCACACCGCACGGGCCAACTCATTTCTGATGCCAGTTCTGAAGAGGGTGGCAGTGAGAGACTGTGTCTGAGATCTCATACGCTTTTCAAAGTCACCAGACACTGGTAGCCAGGAAACCAAGCCCCCGCCTTTGTTCTTCTCTGTGTCACTTGTGCCTGTGTTTTGGTTAGTCATGTTATTTCATAGGATGGCTAAAAAGACACCGTGCCCAGCATGGTAAGTTCTTTTAAGCAATCTCCTAAGGAGATTAATGGTCCTCCCCTTCTCTCCTGTGCTGAGGACCAAACCCAGGTCTGACGTACTAGGCAGGCATTTTACTGCTGAACCATCCCCATCCTTAATTCATTCTTTAATCCCTAGATTCTCTTAGACACAGGAGATTTCATAGACGCTTTTGTTCTTTTCTACTTAGGTGTCTACCAAAAAGCCTCTGATTCAGATCTTTCTCCTCCACGGAAAAAAAAAAATTCGGGGCACCAGGATTCTGATTCAGATCTGTCACCACCACGGAACAGACCAAGGCGGCAGAGCTCTGACTCCGACCTCTCTCCACCCCGGAGAAGACAGAGGACCAAATCCTCTGATTCTGACCTCTCTCCACCTCGAAGGAGTCCCCGTCCTGGCAAGAAGGTAGGTTTCCAGGAGTTGTGTCTTTCTTTATCAGGGTGACTCCTCCAGCAGAGAATGAGAAAGTGGTACAGGAAGTTGGAGTTAGAAGCATTTCTGGAACTTTCTCTGACGGTGACATGGGTGGAACTCGTCTTAGCTGGGCCTCAGTGAAGCTTGGGAACCAGAGTGTTGGAGTTTGAAGGCTGTGCTTCTGCACCCAAATGGTGCTCAGAATGTTGTAGATTTTGGACTATTGTGCATTTCTGGTTTTGGATCAGGAGTGCCCAGCTGCCTCTCAGAGCCTTGTAATGCCACCAGTCTCATCTCAGTGTCTTGTCTTTGTTGTTTTGAGTGTACTCCAAGGCTGGCCTTGAACTTCTGACCCATCTGCCTCTTCCCACCTGTTGATAGATATACAGGCTGGCACCACCTGTTTTCCTAACAGTAAATTGAGGCTTACAGATTATAAAGTGCAGTTAGAAGTGCAGAACCCTGTGAAACCAATAATAGCTGTAAATTCTACTTCTGCTACTTAGTATCTGTGGGATTGGACGAGAAATTATATTCCTCTAAATGTCAGCTTTTTGCTTTTTAAAATGTGCATAAGTGAGTTCAAAGCCAGCCTGTGCTGTAGGGGACTCTATCTTTTTTTTTTAAAAAAAAAAAAAAAAAAGAGAAGTCATGCAAATTCTTACTCCCTTCTATGTGCCCCATGTTTGTGTTTCTGTTTACTTTAAAATTTGATACCATAAAGTGTTCTATGAGATTAGATATTTCCCATTCTATGTTGTGAGCCCTGTTTGTGGTCAATACTGAGAATATAAAACTAGAGGTTTTGGTTTGGTTATAGCTAACAGTCAGGCACTGGAGCAGCTATCTGCCTCCTGGAAAAATGGTGTTGCTGTTGCCTCTTCTCTTGCACAGACTGCACACGTGTATTCCCCTTGCATAGGCTGTACACATGTATTCCTTTTCTCTTGCACAGACTGCACACATGTATTCCGGAGCAAAAACTGGGTTGGTCACTGATGTTCAGCGGGAGCACCAGGAACTCAAGAAACAAGACCAGGACACCACAGACCTCGGAGGTACAATTGTGAGCTTGCAGGGGCCACTGAAGGTCCTATAGCTCTCTTTTCTGTTGTTAATGTGGCTTGTATTTGCTATCGGAAACTTCCTTGCTTTTATGTACCTTACCTCAGTAGTACAAGCACTCCTTTCCTTCCCAGTATGTGAAAGAGTGCTGGTAGGATGGTCTGTCTGCAGAGTTCTTTCAGCAAAAGATCCCAAGCAGTTGGTTTCTAGTGCTAGAATGTGATTTCTGACTGTGATGCCTGGTGTGTATCTTTAAAATGTGTTTTTTCCTTCATAGCACAGTTTGAATTCACTGAAACTGTATTTCGAGACAAGTCTGGTCGGAAGAGGAATTTGAAGCTAGAGCGCTTGGAACAGAGGAGAAAAGCAGAGAAAGACTCAGAGCGAGATGAGCTATATGCCCAGTGGGGGAAAGGGTAAGGGCGCCCCTGAGCACAAAGCTAGACTGCAAGACCTGAGCCAGCCTCTGCCTTGCATTTCTGGGAGCTGATACGGGGCGAGCCTCAGGTGCACAGTCTCCTGAGATGGTTGGTTCAAGCTACCCGTCCGGATTCTGGGGCTGCTACAAAGAGGGAGTCCTCCAGGGCAGCGCTGTGGGCTCTCAGTATAGGAGAGAATTCTCAAGCAGGATGCTTCTTTTTTGCCCAGGCTTGCCCAGAGCCGGCAGCAGCAACAGAATGTAGAAGATGCAATGAAGGAGATGCAGAAGCCTCTGGCCCGCTACATAGATGATGAAGATCTGGATCGGATGCTGAGAGAACAAGAAAGAGAAGGGGACCCGATGGCCAACTTTATTAAGAAGAATAAAGCTAAGGAGAACAAGAATAAGAAAGGTGAGACTTGGGGTTGCTGGAGCTGGAGGTGACTGAGAGTTGTCAGAGGGCTGCCCCACACTACTGTAATGCCCTTGTGTTTGGAAGTTTGAATCAAAATAATAGGAACTTCCATGAAGAATTTTCTCCCATAGCCATCTAGCTCTGAATTAAATTGTGTCAGTAGCTAATTTCTTTTTTCTCATTCCTGTCTTTAGTGAAGCCCCGCTACAGTGGTCCTGCTCCTCCTCCCAATAGATTCAACATTTGGCCTGGGTATCGCTGGGATGGAGTGGACAGGTGAGTCTATTTCCTATATTTTTGTTTTCTCTTCTGCCTGACCTTGACCCTTTCTGGTTTTCGTTTCCTTTTTTTTTTTCTTTTTCTTTTTTATATTTATTTTTTCCTACTTTTTGAGACAGAGTCTCACTTCCTAGCTAGGCTGACTCCAACTCGTGCACTACCTCCTAGGTCATGGGGATAGAGCCTGGGGGCCACAGTAGGCTTTGTCCAGAGTCTAAGGTCCCTCCACCCTTGCTCTCACTCTGCAGTCACAGGGAGTAGCAAGCAACTCGTGCTTCAGCTCCTGAGCTCGGTATTTCAAGGCTTGGGTTTCTCCCAACTCCTTCCCATAAACTTGGAAAAGCTCAGGATGAGTGACGGACAAGCCCCACTTTGTTTGCCACATTGCTCATGCTCAGTATTCTAAGGGTTAGAGGGTGGACAAGGGCTGTGGTCTTGAGCCTTTTCTGTGTTGTAGGTGTTTTTGTATGTTTTGGGGGAGGGGGGTTGTTTGTTTGTTTTTTTGAGACAGGGTTTCTCTGTATAGCCCTGGCTGTCCTGGAACTCATTCTGTAGACCAGGCTGGCCTCAAACTCAGAAATCTGCCTGCCTCTGCCTCTGCCAGTACTTGGGATTAAAGGCATGCGCCACAACTGCCCCGATTTTGTGGTTTTTTTTAAAAAAGATGTATTTATTATTATAAATAAGTAAGCGCCAGAAGAGGGCATCAGATCTCATTAAGGGTGGTTGTGAGCCACCATGTGGTTTCTGGGATTTGAACTCAGGACTTTTGGTAGAGCAGTCAGTGCTCTTACCTGCTGAGCCATCTCTGTGTTATGTCTTTAACATGTTGTGTTTGAACATTTAATTCTCTGTAATTCTGGGAGGGAGCCCCGGGTAATGTTCCAGTCTTGCCCCCTCATCTGGTTACTGGCCAGCGTCTCAGAGTGTACTCGGGCTTCCTGACTGATGGGATGGCTTCTGCCAGTTGTCGCAGATCCCATCTCCCTTTGTCCACATGGAACATGAGCGTGTAGTGTGAGGGTTCTCCGAGTTTTCAATCTCAAGACCCCTTGATACTCTGTGTTACTGAGATTGCTCTGTGGGCAAAGGCGCTTGCTGCTAAGACTAATGATGTGAGTTCAAGTCTTGATACCCATATAGCAGGAGAGAACTGCCTCTTGCAAATTGTTCTCTGACCTCCACACACTCATTTGAATGTGTGCGTGCGTGCGTGTGTGTGTGTGTGTGTGTGTGTGTGCGTGTGTGTGCGTGTGTGTGTGTGTGTGTGCGTGTGTGCGTGCGTGCGTGCGTGCGTGTGTGTGTGCGTGTGTGTGCGTGCGTGTGTGTGCGTGCGTGTGTGCGTGCGTGCGTGTGCGTGTGCGTGTGCGTGTGCGTGTGTGTGTGTGCCTCTGTAAACAAATAGAATTTTTAAAGAAGCTTTTGGAGACCCCAAGAAGCTTTTGTTTATGTTTATTATACATTTATAGTTACTATATTAAAAATTAAAAGAGCATTTATTCACTATATAGAATAAACCATTATATACTAATATAATTACCACTATTTTTAACGAAAACTAATTATTAAAAAAACAAAAATAATTTTAATTGCAAATAACATTAATGACTAGACTAATAGTAGACAGCTGGGTTCTGAATTTGTCTATTGTGAAGTGTTGAGCTGAAATGCAGGAGGAGAACCCAGCCTGCCATGTCACCAGCAGAAGAGGAAGGTGTGGCACACAGAAGAGCTGTCTCCTTCAAGGCTGTTGTGTGGTCTGTAGCCATGGAGAGAACTATTGATCCTTTTGCATTACAATTTATAATCTTTGTGGGTTTTTTTCCTTTGAGACAGGTCTCTCTAGTAGTCCTGGCTCACCTGGAACTCCCTATATAGACAGGCTGGCCTTGGACTCAGATCTACCTACCAAGTTCTGGGATTAAAGACATGTGCCGCCATGCCTGCACAATTCATGATCATTTTCTTCCTCTTTATTTTTTATGTCTGGGTGTTTTGCCTACATGGAAGTCTGTTCAGGAAGTAATCTTGGCAGCCAGAAGGGGTTGTCAGATTCCTCAAGACGGGAATTACAGATAGGTGCTAGGAATTGAACCCAGGTCCTCTGGAAGAGCAGCTCCTGAGCCATCTTTCCAGTCATGGTCTTTATTATTCTTTACATCTTTTACCAGTGCACACTTGAATCATATGTTGGTCATTTGTAACTTACAGGTTGGCTGAGTTTTACACACCTTCCAAATGCTGACGTTTTTATTATACACCATCAGAAAATTACTTGAGTGGTAGATTGAGAAAGTTCTCTAAATACATGTAGAATATTTTCCCATTCTTTTGATTCTCCCTAGTGACTGATGCCCTTAATATACATTCAGCAATTACTTGGGATGATGGTGCTTTATAAAACTCTGTTAGGCTAAGGTGGCTTGAGAGTTTACAGAACTGTCCTGATACCTTAGTTGTTTTCTCTCAGTTGCTGTTATGTCTCAGCTGCGTTGGGTCCAGAATTCCCATCTGATGGCTTGCATGTCTGCACTGAGATTTCCCATCTGCTCACCCATTTAGAGACTGTTTTCTCATTTTGGAAAATATTTATAAATGGTGTTTTGAAGTTTTGTCTGCTGATTACAACATTCTGCTCACCACAGACTTGCTTTTTGTTAATAACCTGTCCCCTGCCTCCCCTCTCTTTGGGGGACGGACAGGGTCTCACTCTGTAGGCCAGTCTGATTTAGAGCTGGCTATGTAGCCCAAACTGATCTCAAACTCAGACCTTCCTACCATAGCTTCCTGACTGTTGAGATTATGTGTGACTGACACTGTAACTGGCTAACTTTTTTTGAGTACATGTTATTTTCCGTTTCCAGTTGGCTTATTTGTTAGGTCTTTTATTTATGAGGAATACATAGTGGAGCTTTGGCTCCTGCTGCGTTTCTCTGCTGATTTTTGTCTGGAGTTTTACTCTACACTGAACCCGTCTCCCTTGCAGTGGGCAGCAGCTAACATCTCGGCTCAGGTCTTGCCTCTGGCTGCTGCACTCTGACAGGGCTGCTACAGGTCCTCTGCATATACATAGTGAGTCACCAAAGCTTGGTGTGACCTTTGCTGTACATAACCAGTGTCTCTCTCCCAGGACTTCTCCTTAATTTTGTAGCCACTCTTCCCACTGCCACTAATACCTCAAGCCAGTCAGCCTGTGGTTCTGCCTGTGGCCTACTTGAGCTGTGTGGACCGAGAACGTACCCTCTGGCTAACCCCCTCCTATTGGGATGTTTCTTTCTGCTTTAGCGCTCACACATGCCTTAAACCACTACTTATTTTGCTCAGGTTTTATAATTGCTATTTGAGTGTCAGAATCCACTTTGCACTTGCGCCAGCCTAAGGCGTTGTCTTCTGTCCTTCAGGCTGCTTCTGGAATCTGACTCTAGTTCTTCCTGAGGTCAAGGAGGGACTGCAGTTGCAGGCTGGCTGGCTGCTGTGCTTGCTGGTCACCCTGCAGAATCTTTGGCAGGAGAATTTCCCTGAACTCGCACTTGCTCCATAGCCGCAGGTGGATCTTGTCATAGCCGTGCCTGCTGCACCGTGCCTGTTGCACTGTGCCTGCTGCGCTCTTCATTTCTTTGGCTGTCTTTGGAGCCCTAAATACGCGCACACACACACACACACACACACACACACACATGCGCGCGCGCGCGCAGTGTTTTGTCTCAAAGGAAAATAAATATAAAATAATAAATAGTAAAAAAGGAAGGGGTGGCTTTTTGGAGAGAGAAAAGGGTTGGGGTAAGGGGAAGGAATTTGAAGTTTGTGGTCCACTCACCATGTACTTGAACCTCATCCAGAATTGGCTTCCATAATGACCTGTTCCTGTTCTCGGTCCTGTCTTGGCCCCTGTGAGTGTCCTTTCTCTGTTAACCTTCAGTGGTCTTCAGTTCTCCTTCTGGAACCCCTCCCTGCTCTCACTCCTGCTCCTTCCGGTTGCCTCTTTTCTGAGCCAGGCCTTCAGCCACTGTCTGTGTGTGGGTCCAGATATGTCATAGTCCGATCCTCTGCCCTTGTGCACTTGAGGTGCCTCAGGCGCAGTCACACATGCAAAGCATACCCGCCTGCAGGTGGCATCTTCACTCATCTGCTCTCTCAGGTTACTGACCCAGGCTGTGACTAGTCAGTCACCCAGTCCTACTGCTCTTTCCTCTCGACGGCCCCTGTTGCCATCCCTACCTGGCATCACTGCCTTCATCTGTTGTCAGGCCGCTGTGCTAGCTTTCTTACTGCACATCTCTAGAGATGTCTGAAATGCAGTTTTAAGTCCATCTTTCTGGGATGAAATTTGTATTTGTTTGTTTTTACAGTTTGTCTAAGCTCACAGGGATTTGGCCTCTACCTGTCTTTCCAGTGTTGACTTGTGGCTACACCATTTGTCACACTCTAGGCTCTGCCCATGCCAGTGACCCCCCGACCCCACACACACACCCGTCACCCCTTTCGAAGACCAGGGCTCTTTTTTCTGTGCCTGCGGGTTTGCTGCTGCTTTCAGGCATAGCTTGGGGCTACTCCCACAAAGGCCCTTGCTTAGTCCTTCATCTGATATTTCCCCACCCCCACTTCTGTTTCTTTGATATCCCACACATGTTTCTAACAGTTTTTCCTTTTATTTATTTATTTATTTTTTTAATTTAATTCTTCCATTTTGTTTGTCTTTATGGGTGTTTTAGCTTGCTTAGTCCTTCATCTGATATTTCCCCACCCCCACTTCTGTTTCTTTGATATCCCACACATGTTTCTAACAGTTTTTCCTTTTATTTGGTTTTTTTTTTTTTTTTTTTAATTTAACTCTTCCATTTTGTTTGTTTTTATGGGTGTTTTAGCTTTGTGTCTGTGCACCACCCTCAGGGCAGCAGTAGCTTTGGATTCCCTGGGACTAGAGTTACAGATGGTAGTGAGCTGACATACGGGCTTTCCAGAGGAACCCCAGTGTTCTTAACTGCTGAGCCATCTCTTCAGTCGCAGTTGTGTGTCTGTGTGTCAGTAGTGTCTATAATCCAGAAGAGGGTCTTGGGTCCCCTGGCGCTAGAGTTAAAGGTGATTGTGAGCCTATCCAATGGTACCAGGGGTTCACATTTTGGGTTTGCAAGAGCAACAAATGCTTTTAACACCCGAGCCACGTTTTCAGCCCTGGCTTTTGCTTTTTAGTTAAATGTCTGTGTCGCTTGTCTGAGTTCATCAGCACAGGTATTGTGCAGTTCATTTTCCTGCCCTGATTCTTCCGTAGCACCCGGATGTCCAGTGAGAACTCAGTACTTATGTAACCAACGGTTAAATTGAGCCTGTGGGTATCGGCCACAAGTGAGTTGTGCTTTGGTTTTGCACCGTGTGTTGAGCTCATAGCCTGGTAGGGGCTCTGCCATTGCCACTGAGTTAGGTCCCTTCAGTTTACTACTTATTTTGAGGCAAAACTTCGTGAAGTTGTCCAGCTTAACCATGAACTTAACTCCGCAGCCCATGCAGGCCAGGCCGAGCTGTGTTGAATCTTTGTAGAGAATAATAAAGGTTTGAAATAGTTGTCTAAGCGTCTGATAGTTGTCCGTAAGTCTGAACCGGGACTGAGAAGAGGGTTAATTTGTGTGTTTTGTTGCTTTGACTTTTTAGCATATGGTTTAAATATTTTCCTATAAATAGCTTTCCTTTTTGTTTGTTTGTTTGAGACAGGGTTTCTCTGTGTAGCTCTGGCAGTTCTGGAACTCTCTATAGTCCAGACTGGCCTCTGCCTGCCTCTGCCTCTTGATTGCTGGAGTCAAAGATATGTGCCACCACCACCTGGCTTCCTTCCTTTTAAAGTAAACGTTGAGAGTTTTGGCTGACTAGAATTTCTCTTTTGATTGCAGATCCAATGGCTTTGAACAGAAGCGCTTTGCCAGGCTCGCCAGCAAGAAGGCTGTGGAGGAGCTTGCCTACAAGTGGAGTGTGGAGGATATGTGACACCACCCCCCCCCCAGGCCATGTGACCCCTGAGGCCATGTGATGCTGTGGTGCTGTTAGCACCAGCTCACATCCAGCTCTAAAGGAGTCCTGCTAAGAGACGCAGACCAGCAAGTTGCTGTCAGCCTGACCTTTGGACAGGCACCTAACCTGGCTGTGCCCTCACTGTCTGTGGCTGGCTTGGGCAGGACACGGTGACTTCTTTATCCCAGGGTTTGTTCTTGGCCAGTGTTTTCCTTTTTCTTAAAAATAAACACATATTTATTTTTTTATAATCATTTCCTAACTGGGTATTCTGCTTGGGAAGAATTCCAGCTGTATGAAATTTCTGGGTGTCTCGGGAGTATTGAGTGATTGCAGTTTTCATTAATTTACCTGTGTGGGTAAAAGTGTTCTGTGAAAATCAGAATTTGGTGTTAAACCAAGTTCAGGAATATTGGACTGTATGTGTGATAAGGTAGTGTTACATGTTAGTGGGAAAGGTGGCCGCTGAGGCTCAGAAAATTAGGTTATATGGACAAAAATGAAGAAGGCCCCTGTCTCATACCACATCAGCAGTCCTGAAGCAATTAAGGACCCAGGTGAACTGTACAGCGAAGCTAGAGTGTGGCTCAGATGGGCTCTGGGCTTCTGAGCTCAAACAGGTAGTAAAGCCCGGTGGGAGCAATGACGGCTGTACAGTGTGAGGACAGCTCACGGCAAACCTCACCCTCATTGCTCGGGCTGCTGCATAAGCCAGGCGCTCTGTGCAGCAGAGCAGGTCATGTCGGAGTTAAGGATGACTACAGACATCGAGAAGACACCGGCAATGTGTAACAGCGAGGGATTGCAGACACGAAGGATTGACTACCTGACAGAACTCTACAAAGCAGGAAGGAAAAGACAAGTGTGAAAGTAGAAAAATGGAGACAATCAAACCTAGACAGCCAGTGAGCCCATTGCCTCACTCCCGGTTAGCTAAATGCAAAGAGAAACATTTTCTACTCTGCAGCTATCAGTGTGTATCCATACACGGACTCGGGAGTGGGGCCATTGAGTCCTATGGAAATCTATGCTCTGACTTGTTGAGTAAGCGCCAGGTCTCTTCCCAAGAGTTTATGAGAGTTTTGGCTTCCCTGCAATCTTGTCTGTACTTCTGTTCTTACTACAGCTATCCTGGTGGATAGGAGGTGGTAAGTCTGCAATGCTGGTTTCCATAATGGATGGTGATGTTGAGCATCTTTATAGATCTTCATGTCTATTAAGGGACTTCGCCCATTTTTCATGTATCTATAAGGACCCAGCATATGTATACACACATGTACATCATATGTGTATAAATATATGTATATGCACATTTTTTTCTTATTTTTGTAGATAGGGTCTCACTGTATAGCTCTGGTTGTTCAGAAACTTACTATGTAGAAAACTGGCCTCAAGCTAACAGAAGTACACCTGTGTCTGCCTACTGAGTGCTGGGATTAAAGGTGTGTGCCACCATACTCGGCTTGTACACACTTTCATGTAAAGAATTGTTTCTGGAATGGTTGGGAGTATGGCTCAGTGGTAGAGTGTTTGCCTAGGCTTCTGCCATGTGCAAGTCTCAGTTTCATTACCCCAAACTAAAGAAACAAAGTAGATTTTGTATTTTGGTAACTGGTCCCTTAGCCAGATTGCATGATTTGCAGATATCTTCCTGTGAGTTATTGTTACTAGCTGCTAACAACCTCTGAGGTAGGTAATTTTCATGGAAGAGGCATTAACTTGTTACAAAGATCCATGACTCTAATCCTAGTATTTGTGAGGTAGATGGAGAAAGACCAGGATCATGGGCCAGCCTGGACCGAGAGAGACCTTGTCTCAAATAAAAAAAAAAAAAAAACAAAAAAAAAAACAAAAAGAGTAGTTTCCTGGCTATGCCCTTCAGAGGAACCTGTATGAATTAGTTACATGATGAATATCTCTATGTAGTTTGGACAGCAGGAATCAAGAAAGTAATACAGGTACTATTTTTTTTAAGGATTTACCTATTTATTTTATGCATATGAGTACACTATAGCATCTTTCAGACACACCAGAAGAGGGCATCAGATCCCATTACAGATGGTTGTGAGCCACCGTGTGGTTGCTGGGATTTGAACTCAAGAAGAGTTCAGCACCTCTGGAAGAGCAGTCAGTGCTCTTAGCTGCTGAGCCATCTCTCCAGCCCGCAGGTACTATTTATTGCTAAGGAAGTTGTTAAAGATATGAATTCCTAGGGTGGAATTTTTTTTTTAAGTCAGGGGCAGTGAAATGGCCTGACAACCTGAGTTTGTTTCCTGGGATTCACATGGTGGAAGGAGCCTTCACACACTCACACGTGTACATGCTCACAAACACAAAATTAAAGGTAATTTAAAAAAGAACAGTGAAGACAGAAGCCAGACCATGGTGACATATTTGTAATTCCAGAATTTGGGAGACAGGCAGGAAGATGGGGGTTCCAAGGCTCATTTAGGCTACCATCTCAAAATCCAAGTCAGTCAGTGCTCTATCCCTTAGGGAATAAATGAGGGCCCCTCCCCACCCTGGCCCCCATGGGAAGTTAGCACAGGCTTCTCACAGCAGCTGTGTTGTCCTTGGGCTTCTGTTACTTCTGTAAGAAGATTATACCTGTAAATCCCACAGCCAGCAAGCCTGGTACCGTGTTATTTAGGAGGGTCGAGGGGGAGGAGAGAGAAAGAACATGATTATGTATATGATCAGTATTTATGAAATGAAAAAATTCTACAAGTTAGATTGTGAACTGGGGCCAGAGCTGCTGGTTTGTTCTCTAAACCACTCTTGCTCATCTTGTCCTCTGAGAAGCCAAGGGGCTAGGGATGTAGCTCAGTTGCTAGAGTACCCTATGTTCAATCTCCAGCACCATAGAAACCAGATGAGGCTATACGCTCATCACCTGGGAGGTATAGGCAGGAGGTTCAGGAGTTCAAGGTTTTCTTGGACTTGGCGGTCAGCCTAGGGCTACACGAAACCCTGTCTTTAAAAAAAAAAAAAACCCGAAAATCGGCCAAAACAAATTATTAATGGAAAACCTAATGGTAAATCTAGTTTTTAGTTTATACAAATTCCCAGTGCTCTGTCTAAATTTTCTGATGTCCTTTCGTTACCTAGGATGTTAAGCTTAGAGGAAAGAACACATTGTGCTGACTCTACAAATATCTTTAAGCGTAGAATTACCCTCTGCCCCTAAAAAAGACAAGACTTCTAAGACCAGGAAGATGGTTCAGTGAAAAAGGCGCTTGCTGCCAAGTCAAATGACCAGAGTTCGATCCCCCAGTTCCACATGGTGGAGGGAAGGAGCTGACTCCTGCAAGTTGTCTTCGGACCTCCATATAGGCCACATGGCGTGCACCCTACCTGCCCACACACAACAAGGAAATAGAGGTATAATTTTAAAAATTGTTTTAAAAGGTGTTAAAACACCTCCAAGGGACTCCAGGAGGAATCTTCAGGCCGTCAGGCCATCCCCTTGGATACCTGCAGAGGTGAGCACATTCTACTCCTAGCCTGTCGTCATAGCTCTTCTGTACAGGGTCTTCTCCACAGGCAGGTTTACGTCCTCACTGCAGTTTTAAGGTCTCACAATTTCTAAGGGGATTGCTATGTTTTCAAGCAGAGATTGAAGTGTAGCAAGAGAATAAAGATTCTATTCTGGGTGCCTGTTGACCTTGATTAAGATGTATACTGTTTCTCTGCCTTAGAATGCCAGAGACCACTGTCTGCCTTGTTTGCAGCTGGCTGTCATTTCCTAGGCTGGTCACTAGAGGGCAGTATGGCATGCCTTTTCTCAATTGAGGCTAGCAGTGCCATAGGCTGCATAAACTTCAAAATTTTGGGTGTAGTGGTGCACACCTTTAATCCCAGTACTTGCAAGGCAGAAGCAGGTGGATCTCTGTGACTTTGAGGCCTGTCTAGTCGACACGGTGAGTTTCAGAAAAGCTAGGGCTATATATAGAGACACTGTCTTAATGAAAATAAAAGGGGGTGGGTGGGTGGGGGGGGGTTGCACAGTTCCAAGGGTAAGGAGGCTAAATTCACTTCCTGTACCTTGACTTCACAACCACACCTAAGATCATATTTTCAAAATAATCACCTAGTAGTTAGATTTTGATCAGAATATTTTTCTTGGGTTTGGGGGACTTTTCTGTACCTAGAAGACATTTAAATTGTTTTTATTGTTATCCTGTGGTAGTGTGTGTTTGTGTGTGTGTGTGTAGTGTGTATGTGTGTGTGTGTGTGTATGTGTGTGTGTATGTGTGTGTATGTGTGTGTGTGCGTGTATGTATGTGTGTATGTGTGTGTGTGTATGTGTGTGTATGTGTGTGTGTGTGTGTAGTGTGTGTGTGTATGTGTGTGTGTAGTGTGTGTGTGTGTAGTATGTGTGTATGTGTGTGTGTGTGTGTGTGTGTGTGTGTGTGTGTGTGTGTATGCAGGTATGGACATGTCATGCATATATGTGGAGATCAGAGGACAACTTTGGGAAAGTCAGGTCTCTCTCCTCCCACCATGGTTGCAGGACTTAAACTCAAATCACCAAGCTTGTGCAGCAAAATGCCCTCCCCCCAGGACCGCCTCCCACTCCCCATTTTTTTCTTTTAAGAAATTAAGACCCCTTTGTCCTCTACTTCATCTTGTGCCTTCTTCTCTATGCTCAGGTTTAGGCTTATTTTTTTTTTTTAATTTAATTTTGTTTTGTTTGAGACAGTTTCGCTGTGTAGCCCAGGCTGGCCTTGGAATCACAGTAGTCCTCCTGCCTCAGCCTCCCAAACACTGGAATTATAAGTGGGTACCACTACCACATTGACTTAAGCAATGAACCTCAGAGCTGTATGTGCTAAAAGGGTTACGGTGTGTGGATTTTTAAATCTCGGTTTACAAAGAGAAACCGAGCAGGAGCAGCCACTCCAGTGGCTTGAGCAGAGGCTAATCCATGGGTAGGGCTGACTCGCGAGCCTGGGTGCTTTGCTCCTGCCTCACTGATGATTCCTGACCTTTCTTCTCAGGTCTTCTGGAACACAATCGCCCTTCTGGGACATGGAGCCGCCTTCCTTCCCCAAGAAACAATTCATCGTTGTTCTGCTAGCATCCCAAGACATTTGACAAGCGGCAGCAACTGGGCTGAAAGCTGAGTCTAGGATGAGGTAGTTATTTTAAAGACCCTGTGTTTGTTAACTTGCCTTCCTCCCTCCCGCCCTCCTGCCCCCCCCCCCCCTCTTCTCTGTCTCTCTCTGCCTCTGTCTCTATCTTTCTCCCCCACCCCCTCAGGGTTTCACGTAGCCCAGGCTTTCTTCAAACTCCCTAAATAGTACAGGAATCCTCCTGCCTCTGCCTCCCAAGTGCTGTAATTACAGTTGTGTCCCATCATGCCTGGAATTTCTGTCTGTGTGACAGCGTCTCATACTACAGCCCATGCTGGCCTAGGATTTACAGCAGTCCTGCCTCAGTGGAGTGCTGGGCTTACAGGCTTCTGGTGTGATTTCCCAGAATTTATTCAGGCAGTCCTTTTCTCCAGGTGTTCCTTTTGTGAGGCCAAATTCTGGAGCTGACCTGGGAAAGCAGGCAGAGAGATTATGGGTCCAAGATGGAGCTGAGTTGCTGCCATGCCTGGGGGTGACTGGGGCTCACCGTCTTACCTGCTTGGCTTTTCTTACTCAGTTGAGAATGTATTTGTCTCAGGTTTGATGCAACTGTTCTGGGGCTTACAAACTTCACTCTTTCAGAAAACAAGGGCATGTATGCTACCTTCGTGTTGACTTGATCCTCAAATGGCTCCTGTGAACCCAGGGACAGAGTCAGCTGATAAAAGACAAACCCCCCCCTCCTCTGCATCACAGTCTGAGCCCATTTCTTAGTTAAGAAATCACAGGACTTTATTCTGCCCCAGGTAAAAATGGGCTCTCTAGGGCTCCATAGATGATCAGTGGCTAAGAGTGGGTGTGTCTTTTGCAGAGGACACATGAGCTTGGGTCCCAGCACCCACATTGAACAGCTTACAAACCATCCAACTCCGGCTCCTGAGAATCAGGCGTCTCTGACCTCTGAGATCACCTGCATTCAAATGTACATATTCCCACACAGATACAGACACACACGCACATGGACACACACATAAATACACATACATACATATGTAGTAATAATAATAATAATTAATAATAATAGATATAAAAATGGGATCTCTAGTGCTTAGTAAGCAAGGTTAGGAAATAGTCTTGTTCAAAATTGCTCTGATGGCAAGTGAGATATTAGCTTAGTTGGTAAGGCCACCTACTACCTGGTGATGGGTGTAGAGAGATGATTAGTGGTTAAGAGCACAGGCTGCCAGCTCACAAATGTCTGTTACTCCAGTTCCAGGGGATCTGATGCCTCTTCTGGCCTCCACAGGCACCAGGCACACATTGCACAGACATAATACATGCAGGCAAAACACCCATGCATATAAAATAAAATAATACAGAAAATATGTATTTGTTTTTAAGATTATGCAGTTCCTACCGGGAGCTTTTCGTTACTTCCAAAGCGCCCTTGGGACTGAGTTCTCCAGTCTTGGAAGATCTGCTTGCTGGTCACTTCAGATTGTAACCTGCCTTGGAAGACCCCAGCTGTGTTGGGGGGACACCTATTCTTCCCTTTTTTCTCCAGGAGCTTGAGAGGTGGCAGAGAGGGCATCTGGGAAAGAGTGACAGCTTTAACAGCACTTGTCAGCTGGGCAGCACGGAGTGGCTATGGACTAGAGAAAGCCAGAAATGCGTTTCTGCATTTCCCAAGAGAATCAAAGGGGTGGCAGGCCCCATTGTTCTCTTTCCCCTGACGGAGGAGTTAGGACCCTACCCTTCCCAGACAGGATATCTCTGTGTAGCCTGACTGTCCTGGTACTCACTCTGTAGACCAGGCTGGTGTCAAACTCACGGAGATCTGCCTGCCAAATTCTGGCTTTTTTTTTTTTTTTAACAGCATCTTGTAGCTTAAGCCAATTTGTAGCCAAGGAAGGATGACTTTGAACTTCTGACCCTCCTGCTTCCACCTTCCACGTGCTGAGTCCACAGACACTCACCACTATACCCGGTTTTTATAGTACTGGAAATGGAACCTAGGGCTTCACGCTTATTAAGTAAACACTGCCATTTGAGCCCCAGCCCTGGTTACCTCTTGACGGGAAAGCTTGCGCACTTTACCCTGGCTGTTGTAGCATCATTAAACTTGGCAGTTCTCTTTGTCCCCACAAAGGCTGTCCCATGCTTTGTCTGGCTCTTCTCATGATGTGCATGGGTCATAGACCACCAACCGGATTCTGTTCCCTTCTGCCTCGACACGTGCTGTGCGGATTGGCTGCACAGGGAACAGAAGATTCTACTGGGGGTGCTCTCCCTCCCCGAGCCAACCCAGGTGACCTGAACGGAAGGGCCCCGTGACGTGACGTGACGTGGGCTTGCCTCCTTGCCCTCTGTTTGTGGGTCTGCCTAAATGAAACAATATATTTTCGGGTACTTTCAAGTGAGAATTTCTTTATTGCTTCTCTAGAAAGAAAAAAAAATTAAATTTATTTTATGTTACTTTTTCGTATCTCTCAGTTCTCATGCTGTGATTTAGCAGGGAGAGCGAGTCACCTGCTGCCACAGGTTAGGAGCACAGGGAACACACTGTCTCCCCTGACCCCCAGCACCTAGGGGCCGCAGGTTGAGATAGGGGGTCTGGGGGAAAGGGAGTTTGGAAGTTTGTTTGGAAGTTTGTGGCTTCTTTTGTCACTAGACTCGTGATCGGGTCACTTTGAGATGGACATCACCTCTTCAATCTACAGCTGTGGGACACTTGCAAGGCACATGGTAGTGCCCCTGGGTTCAAGGTGGGCTTCCTAATTGGGTAGGGATGAGGTAAAGGACTGTCAGGGGCCATAGAGGGCCATAGCAGGTCTAAGATAGTCTGTACTCCCGTGAGACCAGTAAGCCTGGGTCTTCCTAGCTTGCATGGGGGTGGGGGTGGGGGACACTATGTCTTCCAGGAATGCACAGGGGACAGGGCTGACCTTGAATTTAGGATCCTCACTCCCCTACCAGTTTGTCCTTTCTCAAATCTCAGGTGACATCAAAGGTCAGGTTAAAGTTGAACTAGAGGGAAGTCTAAAATTCCTGAAGAACACGCCCTTTGCTCTACTAAAGAGCTGTTTCTCTGAGATGACAGATGGGGGACTTCATATAGTACCTGCGCCTGGGAAATAGGCCCCTCCTTTCCCTACTCCCACCCACACAGCCCTGCCTCCTGGGCATGAGTTCGGTCTCAGCTCTGCCTACTCACATGACTCCCTGACTGCTCTTGTCTAGACCAGGGAAGAGGGCATGACTCCACACTAGGACTTGGGTGTCCTGGTCCTGGCTGTCATACTCCACATGTCTCAGCTGTCCTCTTGGTGTTGCTCTTCTGCCCTGGGTGTGACCTGGAAGTATTGTGTATGTAGCTGAGGGCGGACTTGAACTTCTGCTCTTCCTTCGTCTACCTCTCAAGCGTTGGGATTACAGGTGTTGCATCAATCACCATGCCTGCTTTATGCAATGCCCGGTCTGTCATGGCCCTGGTGGGGACAGAATGACATGGCTCCTGCCCCTGGGACAGGGCCAGCAGGCATGGGCCTCCATGATTGTTGATAGCTGCTATGGGCATAAGGCTTATTTGTATGAATAATGTACATATTTTACCTTCCTCCAGCCAGGACAATCAGAGACAGCATGTGTCTGCGAGGCAAAGGTGTGGCTAGTGTCAGCAAAATGGTAAACACTGGGACCTTCAAGACAGCCCTTAAGGCTGGGTTCAAAAACATATAACTTCTCAAAAAATAAGGATGCAATATATATGAGGGGCTTCATGAATCTAAAGAACCAAAAGCGGGTGTGCTGTGAGCTGGCTTGTCAGAAAAAGAGATCCTAAGATGGAGAAAGAGAGATTAGGGAGTGGTGAGCACAGGAGGTTCCACCCAGTACATTTTTTGGTTTGTGCTTACAAGGGCAGACAGATTCCTGAGTTCAAGCTCAGCCTGGGACAGAGCTAATTTAGACCCAAGTGTAGTAGAAAAGGTAATTTCAGGATGGGTTCCCACCCAACTAGTTTATGCTGGTCTGTGATTAGCAGAGGCGGGCAGGTCTCTGAATTCTTTCGAAATGTTAAAAGAAAATGTGTGCTTGCCATCTCCTAAGAACTTAGGGGCCGGGGTTATGGGATACTGGTTCATAGGATAATCAAATGGAACCTGGGTAAATAACTGGGTTGATATGTAAAATAAAAGACTGGGCTTAGGATCTGCAAGAGAGGAGCTATCTGGAGAATGTTTTAGAATAGCAAGAGAAAGAACTGTCTGCAGCAACAAAGAGAGGTAGCAGCAGCAGCAGCAGCAGAGAGAGAGAGAGAGAGAGAGAGAGAGAGAGAGAGAGAGAAACCTGTCTGGAGATCTCCAGAGAAAGCAGATCAGAGAGAGAGGAAGCGGACTAGAGAGAAAGCAGGCTGGAGAGCTGTCTTGAGCAGAACATATCTGCTAGCTTCTTCCTACAATCTGACTTCTTGAGTCACTTTCACCACTCCCAGACACCCCTTCTCTCAGGACCCCCTCCAAGCCAAGGCTGGTCCTTGGCAAGGCAATAATGGACTTCACGAATGCTAGACAATCAATCTGTCCACTAAGCTACATCCGAGCCTCAGTCAGCCCCTTCATTTTAGATTTACTTATTTATTTTATGTATATGAGTATACTGTAGCTAGCTGTCTTCAGACACACCAGAAGAGGGCATTGGATTCCATTACAGATGGTTGTGAGCCATCTGTAATGGTGTGTGTGGGTGCTGGGATTTGAACTCAAGACTTCTGGAAGAGCAGTTAGAGCTCTTAACCGCTGAGCCATCTCTCCAGCCCAGCCCCTCCCTTCATTTTAAAAGCCTGGACCGCAGGGTCAAAACAAGAAGGAGGGAAGGCAGAGGAGGGACGGTAGGCAGTTTGGCACCCTGCAGAGTGATCCTGGCTAGCCCCTTGGAGCCTGGCAATGCCTGAAGGAGTGTGCTGAAGGGGAGGAACCAAGCGTGCGCTCTGTGTTGTATTCTACTGGGTTGGTGGCCCCACCACTGGGATCTGACTGGGACAGAGATGCTCCTGCATGGGACTCAACAAGGGCTCTGGGGACAAGGGGCTCAGACTTCCCTTTATGTTCAATGCCATCTTCCACCCCACCCCCACCCATAAGTCCTACCTGAATGGGAAAGCTCAGCCTCAGGGTTTGTCACGGTCCAGGGCTTGAACCACTCTCTCTGGTTTTTGCTGAATGGCATCCCCCCAGGCTTGTGGCACTGGCTGTGTACACTGGAACTCATGCTCCCTAATGGAGCCTCCTCGAGCAGCTGCAGGCGGTATTTCACGTCTGTTGGGGAGATTTCCTCCTCTTCCAGATCCTCAGGGACAGCTCTGTGCTGCTGCTGCTGCTCCTGCTGCTGCTGGGAGGTTCACTCGGTCAGAGGGGCCATTACTGGGTTAAGTAGGGGAAGTGAGTGTGGATGTGTGTGTGTGATGGGGAGAGAAGTCTCCTAAACACTTGCCAGTGTCCCCTAGAAAGTTACTTGTCTGAGCTACAATGTCCTTACTTGCAAAGTCAATAAAATATGCCCGCTTTCTGGGTTCCCTAGGAGAGCAGAGCTAAGGGCTTAGCATTATGCTTGGCCTGAGTAAGTGGCTAATCGTCTCTTTCTCTTAAAATATTTATGATCCTGCCAGACAGTGCTGCGTTGGTGGCACACGGGGAGACTTGGTTGGAGCCCTTAGCTTTACCTGACCACTGGAGGCGCTGTCCTCAAGTCCAGTGGGAACAGCCAGGGACTCTCGCTGGATGGAATTGGATAAAGAGTCATCAAGCAAGAAGGATCTTCTGGGTCCAGGAGAGAGAATCTCTAGAGTAGGGAAAAGAACTGAGGACCATCTCAGCCCTCCTGCCTGTGGGCCGCTTTTAGCTCTCCATCACCCTCCCAGGGGAAAGCAAGGAAGGGAGGGGCAATGTCCAGATGGGTCCAGTTTTAATTTATTTGAGATTAGATTAGTCTGAGACCTGGAGTGGAAGGGTTAGAGTGGAATGGGGCTGGCTCTCTGCATTTAGGGGCACATGGCAAAGGCAACCTTCCTTCCTTCCTCCCTTCCTTCTTTCCTTCCTTCCCTCTTTCCTCCATCCTTCCTTCCTCCCTCCATCCCCATCTGTCTTCTACTCTTCCTCCTCCCTCCCTCCCTCCCTCCCTCCCTCCCTCCCCCCCTCCCTCCCTCTCTTCCTCCCTCCTTCCTTTTCCCTTCTCTCTACCTCTCCTTTCCTTCCTTCCTTCCTTCCTTCCTTCCTTCCTTCCTTCCTTCCTTCCCTCCCTTCCTCCCTCCCTCCCTCCCTCCTTTTTTTCCTTTTCTTTTGAGAGAGCCTTATTATGTAGCTAAGGTTAGCCAAGAACTCTGTACATAGCCAAAGGCAGCCTTGAGTTTCTGATCCTCCTGCCTCTACCTCCCAAGTGATGGGATTACAGTACAGGCCTGGTTTCTTCAGCAAATGTAACCCAGCACGTCCTGCATGCTAGGAACTTGCTCTAAAAACTGAGCTACATCCCAAGCTGCAAAAACAGTTAGACATTCCAGGATTGGTTTGGTTCTTTCTTTTGGCCTTGAATGTTGTGGCTGTGGCGAATGGGTAGCTTACGGTAGAGATGGCTGACACTGGGCTCCTGGAGAGTCAAGCAAGACAACCTTTCAGTGACATTGGAGTAGGCACGGTGTTGTCCATGTCTCCTAAGGGGGAGAGAAAGGAGAACATTGGGGCTTTTGTTCCTTGCTTTCATCAAAGTTACAAGTATACATCCCAGAACCTTGAAGAGGCCACTCTGGTTCCATAGTGACAGGAAGGAAGGATGGGTCTGTGAGCTGATTTTTTGTGGTCAGATATCAGACCCAAGTGGAAGGCTAGGTGTTTGAGGCTCAAGAGAGACCAGTAAAGAAAGGAAAGATAGCCTTTAGCTGTTAAAGAAATGGGCATTAAAAAAATATTTATTTTTATTTATATGAATACACTGTAGCATCTTCAGAGACACACCAGAAGAGGGCATCAGGTCCCATTACAGATGGTTGTGAGCTACCATGTGGTTGCTGGGAATTGAACTCAGGAGCTCTGGAAGAGCAGTCAGTGCTCTTAACCACTGAACCATCTCTCCAGCCCAAAAAGGGGCATTTTTGATTGGTATGTGTCAAGTAGAGTGGGCAGACAGGATGAGAGTGAGTGAATCCTCAGACAGAAACAGATGTCTTAGGCTGTTAGCTGCTAGTATGTGGGCAACTGCAACTGTAGCAGGGACCTAGTAAGTTGAGGTCTGTGGGGACAGAACAAAAGCCGGTGTCCTCTACCAGCATTAGAGGCAGGGAGGAATTTTGGGGTTAAAGAAGGTTTGACGAGGTGGGATATCAGGTTGGGAGATGGCCAGAGGACAGCCACCCACAGTCACAGAGCATACAGAGATAGCTGAGGGGAGGGCTGTGACCCACTGTGCCTGCTCACTTTGTCCTCTGTTCCCCAGCTCCTGAGTGATACAGAAATTAGCTCTGAGGTTATTGTCTTAGGCTGCCATGGAACTTTTCTATATGTTATACTGGCTTCAGGAGAGGAACAGGAGGCAGCTCTGTCCCCAGCAACAGCCTGTTATGACCAGCATCTAGGGGAATGGGTGACTGTGGAAATAATCAGGCCTTGAGATTGCTGAGCCTTATCTCTGTTACTTGTCTCAGGTCTAACTGTGAGTTTCCACTTTGTGCGCGTGTGACTGACTATACAGTGAGTCATAGTTCACTATACATTTATGCACAGAACCATAGGTGTGTGTGTGTGTGTGTGTGTGTGTGACTGTCCTGTGTGTATGTGTCTGTTTATCCTGTCTGTCTGTCTGTCTGTCTGTCTGTGAGGGTGTACAGCATATCCAAGCTCTGACCCCTCATATGTCTTTCCTGTCCTTACTTCCAGTCCGCCCAGCCCTGCACACCCACCAAGTTTCCTGAGACAGAGGGTTGAGCTGCATTCTGCCAGTGATGTTGGTTTGCCGGTACCTGACTCCTTTTCAGAACCTGCAATCACAAAATAGGGCCTTGAGTCTGGAAAATGACTCACTGGGTTGCACTTCATTCGGCCTTCCTTCCCAGTCTGTTGTTCTTTATTTGATCAAAGTGTCCCACCCTGGTGCATGGAATGACAGTGTTGATTCACTAATCCTAGATATGGAGTAGGAGAGGGACTGCAGCCATGAGTCCCCGCACCGATCCCAGAGCTGTATCTGTTAAATGCTACTCCCCCACAGTTGAACACTCCCCACTCTGTCACCCCTCTTGGGACAAATGTATATTCCATTCTGGAGCAACACTAGCCATTTTCAATTGTCTCTCCCTGTGGCTTCACCATTTGTTTGAATTACCCATCCCAGGGCTTATAAAAACAGACTAACTCGTTTTCAAGTAGAAATTTCCAGCTGAGCTAACACTTTTGTGAGCCAGGAAGGATGTCAGCAAGCTCAGGGAGCCTCCATCGGAGCATGGTCTGGGTAACCTCCCACAGGCTCAGAGGTTAGTCAGTAGTTTTAAAATGTAAATTTTACCATTCTTGTGCATGTGTGTATGATGTGGAACGTGCATGCCACAGCCTATGTGTGGAGGCCAGGGGACAGCTCTGTTGAGTTGGTTTTCTCCTTCTACCATTATGTGGACTCCAGGGATCGAACTCTGATAGTCAGCCCTTTAAGGAATGTGCTTTATCTGCTGGGGTATAATTGCTGCCCCTAAGTGAATCAGTGCTTTTAAAACAAACTTTTATGGTGTGTGTGTGTGTGTGTGTGTGTGTGTGTGTGTGTGGTCAGAGGACAACTTGTGGGAGTCACCTCTATCCTTCTGCCACGTGGGTCCCAGGCATGGAACTCGGATTGTCAAGCTTGGCCACAGGTGCCTTTCTTTATGTGGCTCTGAACTTGCTATGTAGCCAAGAACGGTCTTGAACCCCTGACCCTCTCGCCTCCACCACCAGTGTGCTAAGATTACAGGCAGCAGCCGCCATGCCTAACCAGAACTTAGCTTCTGAGTCCCAGTTTAAAGCCTCCTTGTGAAAGTGTGGCAAAGTCACCACTCAAGCAGCCACCTGGGTTACTAGGTGAATGCCCAGCTTGTCACAGCTAGAGAGTGGCCCTGTCACCCAGTTCTACTTTAGACGTTTGCAGTGTTCCCTGCACAGAATCTGCTTCCTGGTTGAGTCTTTCCTGAGCTTCACGGGACTCCGAAGACGACGTTTATCCTGTTTGGGGATTGTGGGGTCCTTGGGTTCATAACCAGCTGGGTGGGAACTGCAGGTGGGAGGTGACCAGGGTGCATACAGATCTTTGCTCTCCAGCTCCTTAGAAGAGATCTCATTAGCTAGGCTAACTGATGGTCCTGTGTGTGCTGGGTCACATAACTGCCACATTAGCACAGGGAACTGTCCAATCAGATATTTATGGAGTAGCTTTGCCAGGCCCAGAGGCAGGGAGTCTGTGGCTTTTGTGAGAACGGGGAGGGGAGAGGCAGGAGTGCAGACACCAGAGAGAAGGCCGAGGTCAGGAATGACCTGCTGGAAGCAGATTCTGGGAGAAGCCCTTATGTAAGGTCCAGCATCCTCAGCCTTTGCTTGAGAGCCTTCACAGCCTGTGGGACTTCTTTACCTGCCCCTCCCTGGACTACACACACCCTGAGTGAGCATGGTCTTTACTTCCAATCCTCCGGCTCTTAGCCTTCAGCACCCTGCTCAAATGTCATTTCCTTCCTGGACATTCTCCCTGTCCCTTGCTGCTGACACAGTGGCATCAGGGGCTCACTCCATGATGCGTTATATTCCCAACTCTACTAGAGGTCTCTGTAGTACAGCGAACTTCATGTTTTCCTTCGCCTGTGGACTTAGAGTTTATTAAAGATAGAGGCCACAATCTCCAGCAACCAGCCCAAAGTCGGGCCCATACAAGACATTTAATATTTGTTGAATTCACCCGGAGGCCAGCATAAGCTTTCTCTGTAGGTAAGAACTGGGCAAGCAAGAGTGAGCTTGCACCTGGGTGTGGTGGCCTATGCTTGTAATCTCTGCAACTTGGGAGGCTGAGTCAGGAGGATTATTGGGAGTTTGGGGCCAGCTGGGGCTAACATAGTGAACTTGAGGCCAACCTTCAATACAAAGCAAGATGAACCAACTAACCAAGTGTGGACTTGAAGACTCAGTGACTAGTTCGTGAATGATGTGTAGGTGTGGGCTGAACACCTTTGAAGGCATCAAATCTTCCTGGATTTGAAGATCTTCATTATTCCTTTTCTGAAAAATCTCCTTCTGCCTAGGGAACTTAAGACTCCAAATTGTCTCTATCCACATGCCTAGAGAGTCTTGGATCCATAGAGCAAGTTAATGGTCTGGGACTGGGGCCCTAGGACAGCAACCCAAGCTTGTGATAGTAATATGCTTGTGTAGGCAGGGTGTGCCTTCTGAGACTTCCAGTCTGGCCTCTGTTTTACCTGGAGGGGACTCAGAAGGAGGAGATGCTGGAGATCTGTCAGTAGCAGCTCAGGTTCTCTCCGCCTGATAGAGCTCTATGAGATAGCAGCTATGGCTGCCGTTCCTAGATCCTCACATTCTGCAGATCCTGATGGTAAGTGGACATTGCCCATCACCATGCTGCTAATCGGCATGAACATCTCTGAATGACAGACCGTGGAGACATTCCCTCAGCTCACACAGGTCTCTTCATCTCTGGACTCAGAATCCCTGACCCAGTGGGTGAGGGAAAAAGGGTTCCCTTGGAGCTTTGCACCACGCAGGCACTGGGAAAAGACAGAGGGCTCCAGGAATCCATGGAGCTAATAGGCCTGGCTTCTCTTCCAATTTTCCTCTCCTGGGAAGGTAGGCATAGGGCTTATGAAATGTATTCTTTAGCGATTTTGTAGTTTAGCCTACCTAAGGACTCATCTGGGGGGAAATGGACCAAGAACAGGAGAGAGAGAGAGAGAGAGAGAGAGAGCGCGCTCTGCACTGCAGGACATCAGAAGCCAGTCCTGGCTCAGGCAGGTCCCTTCCAAGAGCTGATGCAGACTGCTCTATGTTGCCATCTGCTGGACACATGCAGCAATAGCATGTCACACCCTTGGCACTTCCTGCCCTCTGGATACTTCCATCTCATCCCTTCTACCCTCTTTAGGCCAAGGCCCCTCCCTCCTGCTCACCACACACCTGCTTTCCATCTTCTTCACGGTGGCGCTGTCAAGAAGCCTTAGTCCTGGCCCAGGACAGAGGACTCTGAATTATTCACTCCTGTGGTCTGATGAGAAAGATGCTTTGCTGCCGGGGTCAGAGATCTTAACGCACCACCTATTTCTCTATGCCCTTGAAGGCATTCTGGGACATGGAACTCGGCTGTGACTGAAGGCTACTGAAGTCATGTGTGTACTGGGGTATTTCTGAGAGTGAGTCCTCAGCATTAATGACAACAGGTGTTCACAGGACCATCCCAAACAACTAGGATGCAGGGCTCCTGGCACAGCATAGAAGGCAAAGGTGGCCAGTAGAGGCTGCTATAGCACTAGCTATGGGCCTTACCACTTCTCATTCCAGGGCCATAAGGATCCAGAAACAAGGCTGTACTGGTTAGAGTTGATTATCTACAAGTCTGGGTTTTCCTTAGTGCTGATGTCCCCAGGTGATACTCTGGATTCTCTTAGCCTGTCTGGGGCTGAGAGACTGAGTGCTTTCTCTGGTTTGGCCTGGGGACACAGCTCAAAGCTCCCGGCCTGGCTTCTCATTGCTTTCCTGTTCATCCTAGATTGGGCTGTGCCTTTCCTAAATCCTGATGGCTTATTGCTGTTGCTATTCCTTTGGGCAGACACTAGGTTGTGTGGGCACCTAGATGGACCAGCCTTGAGGCCAGAGCCTCTCCATGTGTGTCAGCAGGAATTAGTAGGAGGGCAAGGACGCTCTGGGATGTCCTGAGCCAAAGGGGATCCAGAGAAGGAGGCGACCCACTGGAGGTAGGGGTTCAAACCCTTCCAGCCTAGCTCTCCTCCTGACAAGACCCCTTTTCTTCTTTCCCTCATGGGGGACTTTCCTGATTTTGGTCCTCATGTGCAGAGTTGAAAGCCCTTGTGTGGTGTGGGGGAAGAGCTTGGTGGCTGTGTTGGAGTGTGGTTTCCAGCCCCTTGCCTGTGATGGCTGACCTGCCTTCATATTGTTTGCACAGAGCCCATCTCTGGGAGCCAATGTCCATCCCGACTCACCTGTATGGACAAAGCGGTGTTGGTTTTTGCAGAGCTTGAGCATATCATAGTAAAAAGAAAGGTGTTCTAAACAGGCTGAAGGGAGAGCCGCTCTGCTCAAGCAGAGAATTCTGGGGCAGCAATGGGTATCCTGGGTAGCCTAGGGATCACCATGGCAACACGAAAGGCAATCCAAAGGGAGGCAGCAATAGAACAGGCCCTCCTCCAGGCTGAGGCTGAATCCCTGGCGTGATTAGAAGAAGGATTTAGGGTTAGAAAATGATCTGTAGAGCCACAGCTGCCTCTAACTTAGGGGACACGTGGCCTGTCTGCTGTCCCTTGTCGGTGGAAATCCCTTACTTCTTGTTCCTCACCCGTGAGGCACCCAACTTGGGCAGAGGACCTGTTGGTGTGTGGAGAAGTGGGGAGAAGAACAGGGAGTCAACCCCAGAAAATTGTCTTGCACGTTGAGAGAGACGCAATGAATGGGATTTTAGGCTGCTCCAGCCTGCTTCCTCCACTTGCGGGACTCAGAGCCTTCACAGTTAACCTAGTCTAACTGGGGATCAATGGCTGGCCTATCATGTCCCCTCTAGTGTTCCCTTACCAAAAGCAGCCTACTTGGAAAAGAAAATAAATGAAAAGCACTTTTCTTGCTCTCTGGTGCCGCTGAGCCTGTGACCCTCCTCCCTCCCCACCCCTCCTCCCTGGCTGCCCCTCCCCACTCCTCATTACCTCTGCTCAATTAGCTATGGCTGGGTTAACCCCTTCAGCCTCCGTTTGGAGTAGGGTGATTGCTTGTTGCCTTCTCCACAGGCCCTGTTCTCAGCACGGTTGGTTCTCAGGAGCACAGAATGGGCCAAGTCCAGTGCCTGCCAACCTCCTCCGTACCCTCCCTCTGGCTGCCAAATCTGACTTTGATTAGCGTGTGGAGGGGAAGAAAGCAGGAAAATAGAATATTAAAATCTTAATTCAATTTAAAACACTGTCATTCACAGGCATGCCAAACAGTGAGATGACTAATTATTATGCAAATGAGGGAGATAGAAAAGTGATTAATAATTGCACAAATTAAAAATTATTGTAAACATCCTGTGACGAGCGATAAGTCCGATGGAGAGGCAAGGGCGGTGGGCCGGGGAGGCCACGGAGGAGCCAGCTCCTGCATCCGTTTTCCTCATTAGGGGGATTTAATTAGCACCCAATGATGGGGCTTGTGCTGCCAGGGTTGGGGAGTGTGTGGCCAGCACCCCCAGCTGTCTGCTGGTTCCTTGTTTCCTCTCCAGCTTCTCCTCACTACCCTGGGGTCTTCACTAGAGTGAGCAGGAAGAGGAAGGAAGGCTGGCCACCATGAAGGGCAGGCAGGCGCTGTGCAAGCAAGCCTGCTGCTTTCCTGTGTGTCAGGCTGGAGGACAGTCTTGGTGTCACCTCAGAGAACTTGTCCACCTCCTTTGAGACAGCATCTCTCATTGGCCTGGAACCCACCAATTAAACTAGACAGACTGGCCAGCCAGGCCCAAGGGCCCTCCTTTCTTTGCCTCTTACACTGGCTTAGGAACAGGGCGTTTTTTACTGGATTCTGGGAATTGAACTCAGGTCCTTGTGTTTATAAGGCAAATTCTTTACAGACCGAGCCATTGCTTCACTCCAGCTGACATATTCTCTTTTCTTTCTTTTCTTTTCTTTTCTTTCTTTTTCTTTCTTTCTCTTTCTTTCTTTCTTTCTTTCTTTCTTTCTCTCTCTCTCTCTCTCTCTCTCTCTCTCTCTCTCTCTCTCCTTCCTTCCTTCCTTCCTTCCTTCCTTCCTTCCTTCCTTCCTTCCTTCCTTTCTTTCTTTCTTTCTTTCTTTCTTTCTTTCTTTCTTTCTTTCTTTCTTTCTTTCTTTTTTCGAGACAGGGTTTCTCTGTGTAGCCCTGGCTGACTTGGAACTCACTCTGTAGACCAGGCTGGCCTTGAACTCAGAAATCCGCCTGCCTCTGCCTCCCAAGTACTGGGATTAAAGACGTGCACCACCACTGCCCGGCTCAGCTAACATATTCTTAATAAATTTTTTTATTTACCAGCCACAGCTTCCCCCTACCAGGGTCTGGATGCCTGGTCTCTGGCAGATGGGGCTGGGGCTGGTTGAGTGGCTGGCTATCTTTGCTGTCCTCTATAAATCCTGGGCCTTAGGGAAATGGCTCTTGGTGTCCAGAGAGGCCACAGGAAGTTATGAAGCCCAAGGTTAGACTTGGAGCAGTGGGAGGTGTAAGCTGGCCTCAAACTCAGAAATCTGCCTGCTTCTGCCTCCTAGCCAGAGTTTTCCTTCTCGAGAGCCTAGTACTGGCCATGGCTTACTCCTGCCCCCTGCTGGCTGAACTCATCCTGAGGGTCTCAGTCCAACCTCGGCTTCTGGCTAGGGTCTTTCTGGGCTCTTCTGAGACAACCAAGGGTGATGGGATGTGGTACAAGTCTTTGTGTGGCCTTGGCTGAGTTTGCCTCACCTCTCTGGATCTGTTCGGTTTTACAAGAGTTGGGCTGGGGATAGCCCAGTGGTTTGCCCAGCCTGTGTACAGCAAGGGTTTGAATGGAAGTGCCACAGGTAAATGAATAAGATGGGGAAGCGTCTACAATTCCATGGGACTTTCCCACCCATCCTTTGCCTCATTTTCAGCCATCAATTTGCTAGGCGAGACCTCGTTTCTCTGTATGGAGTGCTAGAGGTGCAGTTGGTACATGGTGTCCAGGACCTTGAGAACACAGGAAAAGAGATGAAGGAATGGCATGAGCTAAGGCCCTGGGGTGAGAGAATAAAAGAAGTTCAGAGATGGTCAAGGGACTGGGGGAAGGCCACATCGGGGAGTGGAGGGGTTGATGATTTGTTCTGGGAGATTTGAGTCCTATATTGAGGACCTGGGTAGAAAAAAAAATTTAATGTTGGGGGAAGGCATGATTGGAATTGGCTTAGAAAGCTCATATCAAGCCAGATGTGGTGGTGCATGCCTTTAATCCCAGCACTTGGGAAGCAGAGGCAAGCAGATTTCTGAGTTTGAGGCCAGCCTGGTCTACAGAGTGAGTTCCAGGACAGCCAGGACTACACAGAGAAACCCTGTCTCGAACCCCCCCCCCCAAGCTCACATCAACCTCATTGTGAAGACAAAGTTGGGGGTGGGGTCCCCACTGGTTCCTATCTGGAGGCTGTCATAGCCATCTGCAAGAAAGACATGATCTCTGACCACCGAAGGAGAGGTGGCAGGAAAGAAGGCAGGATCTCAGTGATGTGTATGTGAGGGTGGAAGGTAACATTGGACTTCCACCCAGGAGGTGGCATTCTGGTGGAAAGGAGAGGTGACCACCTTGTGACACCTGCTATCTTTCCCCCAAGGAGTGGTAGACACTGGATTAGAATGGCGGCTAAAGGTAGGGTCTTGCTTTCCACACTGTCTCTGCTTCAACTCCTCAGGGAGGGGCCCAGGGAAGTGAAGGGAAGAAGAGTTGTAGGCCCTGATCACAAAGTCTCTCTGGGGGCAGTGAACTTGGGACTAGAAATTCACAAGCTGATGCATGTTGGCTGTGCTTAGCTGTGGAATAACACCACAGTGAAGATAAGACTCCATAGACGAGGTGGTGTGGGGTCTGGGTGCTGTCCCTCCCTTTGCACACATTCAAACACCAAATACATTTCTCTCTCACTGTCCCTGAACCTCTCTGTAGTGTCTGTGGACTTGTGGGCCGCTTGCTCCATGGGGCTGGCTAAGTCCCAAATATCACCCTTGAGGGGGGTGTGTGTGTGTGTATAGTATGAGCCTATGGAGAAAAGCTGAGCAAGAAGACCTGGTTGGAGCAAGGCCTTGAGAGTAGACAGGACTCTTGTTCCCTCCATCCCTCAGGGATGGGAGGCAGGGAAGCCAAAATTGACATTTGCCTGTTGCTCTTTCTTTTCCAATTACAGAGAAACCTCAGATAATCAACTGCGAATATCCTTGTTAACTGAGTGTCTTAGGATTCTACTGCTGTGAACAGATACCATGACCAAGACAACTCTTATAAGGACAACATTTAAGTGGGGCTGGCTTACAGGTTCAGAGGTTCAGTCCATTATCATCAAGGTGAGAACATGACAGCATCCAGGCAGGCATGGTGCAGGAGGAGCTGAGAGTTCAACATCTACAATTTAAGGCTGCTAGCAGAATACTGTGGGGAATTGCAGGCTTGTCTCCAGTCGAGCTGAGGTCTGAACCCCGAAGTCATAATTCACCTTCATGACACGGTAGGCATTCCCTTATGCTCCTGGAACTCTGGCCCCTGCGTAAGCCCCCCACATGCCCCCATAAGAGAAGCATGGTCAGTAGTCACGTAGGCAATGGTCCAAGCTTCTGACCTTCAGGCTGAACTCCTCCCCAGTTACCTAGCAACAGTAAAGACCATAAAAAGGGCTGATCAGCCCCACCTCGCTCTCTTACTGCTTACTCTCTTACTTGTCTCCCTCTTACCCCTCACTCTCACCTTCTCTCCCCTCTCTTTGTCTTCTCTCCTCTCTTCTCTCTCTTTGTTTTCTCCTCTCTTCTCCTCTCCTCTCTTCTCTCCCTCTTACTCTCTTTCTCTCTAGTCTCTCTCTCTCTCTTCTCTCTTTCTCCCTGCATTTCTATAATAAAGCTCTTAAACCATAGAGAGTCTCTGCTCATCAAGGCTGCATGCACTCTCGTAGGTATTGGGAACATCTTCCCTCATCCCTCTCTCCTATAACCCTGGTGGCTTTAGCAAAGTAGCTCCAGGGTCCCCAGGTAGGGCTGCCCCTGGCCGTCCCCTGAAGAGAGGGTCAGAGGCTTGGATGCCCATCCAGGGATGAGTGGAAAGGTAGCAGCCCTCCCACACCTGACAAACCAGAGAATAGGTAAAACTCTGGTGGGGCATGGGTCTATCTCCCCCCTCTTCATCCCCAGGGCCCCCTTTTTTAGCTCCCACAGAATACTGACTTCCAGGCAGCTAGGATGAAGGTCTTAAAGCCCATGCCCACAGTGATACATCTATTCCAACAAGGCCACACCTCCAAATAGTGCCACTTCCTGGGCCAAGCATATTCAAACCATGGCACTGAGGATGGGTCTTCTCTGGCCACCCCAGGAAAACTGGAGAACAAGGGCCAGGAGCTTTGGAGGAGGGCTCTGTGATTCTGGCAGAGCTATGTCTGTTGTGTGCCTGGATCGGGCTGGAGGGAGAAATTGCTGGAAGTTGGGATGTGAGGACATGCGGAAGACTGATGGCCAAAGAGGTTGGAAGGCCCCTGGGGTTCTTTTAGCTGCTTTAGCTATGGGGAACAATGGAGAGCTTTATGCTATCCAACCTAGGCTCTTATCCTGCCGGGACCAGCCACTGTTGTTGCTTCCTGATGACCTCAGTCCCCTTGAGGGTCCCTTTCCCATCCCTACGCTTTCTCCAGTGCAGGGCTATAGGTTTAGCGAGGGAATAAACTTCTGAATGGTTGAAATATAAAGAGTCAAGGATCTATAACAGGTGTTTTCAACTTAACAGATTTATTCACTTACTCATCTGGCAAACTTTTGAAGTGTAGCCCAGGACTTAATGATGCAGAGACAGGGAAGATACAGTCTCTACCCTCAAGGGGTGACTCCCTTATGGTCAGAGTCAATCAAGTAAATTAATAATTATTGCATATGTTATGCAGAAAAGAGGGAAGAAAATAGCTAGCTTTGTAGGGGGTGGAGGAGTAGGGAGGGTGTGCGTCAAGGAAGGCTCTCCTGAGGAGAGGAGTCTGCAGGTAGGTGAGAAGGGCAAGAGGGCCTTCATAACTGAAGGAGTAGCAGAGACATGAGAGGCCACTCATGGGGGTGGGGGTGGAAAATGGAGGTAGTCTGATGTGGATACAACCCAGGGTGTATGTGGCGAGCAGAGATGGTTCCAGAAAGGAAAGCGGAGGCAGGTCATGAGGTTTGCTAGGATTCCTTCTGAGAGATGATGTTTCTTGTCCATGAAACTTAGCTGCTTAAGTTTTTGTTCTGTTTCTTCCCAACTTGACACAAGCTAGGGTCATCTGGGAAGAGGGAACCTCGATGGAGAAAATGCCTCCACCAGAATGCCTGTATGCAAGGCTGTGGGGGATAGGGGGATGTTTTCTTGATTAGTGACTGCTGGGAGGGGGTCCAGCCCACAGGGGCAGTGCCACCCCTTGGCAGGTGGTCTTGGGGTGTACAAGAAAGCAAACAGACCAGGTCATGGGAGCTAGCTGTTGAGAGTGTTCTTCCATGGCCTCTCTTTCAGCTCCTGCCTTTATGTGCCTGCTTTGAACTCATGCCCTCATGTTCTTGAATGATAGACTGTGAAATACAAGTTTAAGCCCAAACTCCCCTTTCCCCCAAATTGTTTTTTGTCAGTGTTTATCACAGCAACAGAAATGCAAGCTAGGATGGGATTAGGGCTGGGGACAGAGGCTCCCAGAAGGTTTAGCAAGGAGCTGCCTATTCCTCTACCTTCCTCCCTCAGTTTTATAGAGAAACATTAGTTGTTGAGGGAGGGACAAGGGAGCTGGAGATTTAGCTGTCCTGGTTTGGCTTTGGATTCCGTACAGTATCCTACAGCGCTTAGAGACCATTCTGGAAACAAGGCTGCTGTTCTCAGAGCTGTAGAAAAGACTGACCCTCGGGGGAAGCCACAGCTCAGACAGATGCTCCAGGGGCATCCCCTTCCGCTCTCTGAGGTGCCCACCTCCCTTCCCACACCTAAGTGTGGGTGAGGCCTGAGCAGAGGGGACTTATGTGACAATCATAGGCTCATCCTCCCTGGTACGAAGTCTAAGATAGGACCAAAGCTGCCCCAGGCAACCTCTCCTAGCAACAAGTATTGTCCCCAGCATCGGTGGTGGGCAGCATCTCTAGCTTCGGACTTTGGCTTTGAACAGTGCTAGATCCTATTCTCTGAACCAAGACAGTCAGTGCAAAGCTCTGTCTCCTAATGAAACTGTTGGGTGTTAATTAATTATGCAGCTGTCTCATTTGCATGCACAGGCTGTAGCTTCCTGGCTTCCCTCCCCCTTCTTCTGCCAGGAGCCCTGTTTGCACCTTGAGAAAAGCAGATACTTGGTACCATAGGTATGTGCCTGCCGGTTGGCAGCTCTCTCTCTGCCATTTGGCCCCATCAGGAAGAGGCTGATCTGAAAGGGAGCTGATGACATCACAAGGTGAAGCACACATTGCAAACCCTTGAACCAACCCAAGAAGCTAAGGCCCTTGAGTTTTATCTTTGTCTTTTCCTTGACTGACCAATTAATTGTTAAATTACAGACAGGAGTTAACCATAGATTTCAGTGGTCTCTCCTATGTAACGGGAAGAACCCTAGTACTTCAGAGGACTCTACCTTGTCTACCTTTCTGTCTCCCATGTTGGGTACACAGAAGGTATAAAGGAGGTTAGGTTGACTGGCCAGCTGAATCCAAAGCCTTAGCTTGATAACATCTGTTGTGTGTAGTGTCCAGAGGTCATTGTGAATACCTGCAAAGACTTGATGGCCTCAGGCTCTGACTTTGTTTAAGAGGAGACAGGCTGGAAAGAGGACTGGTTCTGGTATCATGCCAAGCCCAGGGGAAGGGAACTCAAAGTCTGTGGTGCTGAGGAGACTTCTGTGGCAAAGGCCACATGATCCTGGGTGGAAAGTGGTATGGGGGCTCCAAGCTTTATGGGGGGGGGCAAGAATACCTCTAGCCATGGGCTATTTTTTTTTTTATCAAATGCACACAAGTCCCTGAAACCCCCAAACTGTGTGGAAGGCCCACTTAGGACTTTTAGACTGGAGATAAAAGGATTCTGAGCCGAGAAACCTGAAGCTTTAGAAAGACCAGAGGGAAAGAAAGGATTCTGGGCAGAGGGGGAGCCAATGCTTGCCCAGACCCATGAGATCTTAGTCGAGAAGAGGTGATGCCACAAACTGAAAGCAAAGGGACCTCAACTTGGTGTGAGGCTGTCATGGTTCAGGGACAGGAGCAGGAGTGCGGGAGGCATGCTGGGCCCTTAGGAAGTGGGACAGGTGAGAGGTAAGGCAGGGATGTCACATGAGTTACCAGTGCTAGCTTAAGGGCCTAAGGGTCTGGTCTGGTTTTGGTCACACAGATAGCATAGAGGTCATTTAGATTATTAGCTACCTCTGGTCCTGGTTGGGGCAGCCTCTGGCTATGAGGGTCATTTAGATTAGCTTTGGTTGTAGGAGCTTGGTATGGCCTGGTCCAACAGATAACAACACAGATCACCAGACTGTTCATCACTTCCAGGTCTCAGCTTTGGAGATGGAAGAACGAACAGGTTTCCAATTGGAAAGACAGTCCTGTGTGATTAACACTCCTGGCTTCTCTGGAGATCTGTAAACTCAAGGACCTTCATACTGTGCCCCCTATGTGAGGCCTTGGGTTCCAGAGGAGGGGGAACACAGGGAGTCTGGGGTTCCCCTCATCATCTCAGCCTTCAGAGAGACGGGTGTCATGGCAGCCAGCCTGAGATTGGAGAGGTGGGGGCTGGCTTCTGGGAATGCAGAGAACAGAAGGGTGGATGGTGAGACCTGCTTCTGACCTGCCTCTAGATGTCTAGTTTAGAGTAAGTCATGTTTTCTCTTTGTCTCAGTTTCTTCTCTCTCTCTCTCTCTCTCTCTCTCTCTCTCTCTCTCTCTCTCTCTCTCTCTCTCTCTCTCTTTCTCCCTCCCCTCCCCTCCCCTCTCCTCTCTTCTCCTTTCCAGGGTTCTCTGTGTAGCCCTAGCTGTCTGTAGTCCAGGCTGACCTTGAACTCAGAGACCCACCCACCTCTGTTTCCCAAGTGCACCATTAAAAAAGTGTGTATCATCACCACTGCCCGACTTTCTTTTCTCTTTTTATTTCCTCTCTTTTCCTCCCTTCTTCCCTCCCTCCTTCCCTTTCTTTTTTCCTTTACATTTTAACTTTTTACTTGAGACCCTCTCTGGAGCCTAGGTTGACCTCAAACCCACATTAATCCTCTGGCCTCAGCCACCCAAGTGTGGGGAGTACAGGTGTCAGTCATCATTCCTGGCTTATGTCAGTTTCTTGTTCTGTAAAATGGGCTAACCCACCACCACCTTTGTCCCTTCACCTGCCTGTTGACCTATATGCATCTATATTTCCACCCACCCTGTCTATTGGTTGAATGTCACCTCTATGCCCTGTGTGACCTCCTGAGCATACATGACAGTGCCTTCCTTAGTGTTAGAGCGGGCCAAGGACACTGTTAAATCATTGTTAAATGAGGGTTGTGATGGACTGTCTGAGGACTAAACTAATGGCACTCCATGTGACAGGCAAAAGCTCCGTCTAGCTAGAAATGTCTGTTATCCCAGATGCTCATCTAGATGGGCGTTAGAGAGATCTCCAGTTTGTTGAATTTACAACTCAATATTGAGTGTAACCCCTCTGCCGGATCTCTAGTGTCTACCTCAGCCTGCTCCCACCCTCTGCCCCTGCCTGCAGCTCAGCTGTGCCTTCTCCACAGGAGGGAAAGGAAGCATGGGGGCGGGGGGGTCGGGGTCTGGTGAAGGGGTGGGGGGGGGTAGCTGAGTTGATTGCTGTTTGTTAATTAGCAGCATTGAACCTTAGTCCTGTTAAGGAGGCATGGAGGAGGGGGCATTATGTGGGTATGTAGGTGCTCTTGCTAAGGACGTCTTAGGCCCAAGGTGTCCCCTCTGCTGTGCCATCCTCTGGCTGTGCCCGGATGATATCAGAACAGAGGGGGTGGAGCTATGGCGGAGGAGGAAAAGGCAGATGGCTCAGATGGGAAGGCCTGGCTGCTGTGTGTTCCTTAGATCCAGAGAGGCCACTAGCCTCACTGTTCACATCTCCAGGATTCTGTTTGGACCACTCCATGCAGGAGACGCCCTCACCCCAACCCCCGCCTTCATCCCATATGTCTTCTCAGACTTGGGCCATCTCCTCCACCAGTTGGCCCAAGCTTGTCTGGAGGTAGCCCCCTTCCTAAATGCTCATAGCACTGACAGGCAACCTCTAGGCTCAGGATCCCTCTTGCCTGGCATGCACCTGTATGATCTTCATGTCTCTCTTATGTCAAATGGCTAATTCTCTTTTGTATCATACCTGCTGGTCTCTCGGGCATCCTTAGGGAGATCCCCAGATGAGTCCTTTCTCCATATATTGCATCTCAAATAGTGCCTGAGACTTCCAGGTGCTCTGTATTTACCAAAGCACACAGGGATATGTCTTTGGAACTTTCAAAGAACATGGAGGTACAGTCCCATTCTATAGATGAAGAAATGGAGGCTTTAGCAGGCTAATGCTTTTCTCAAAACTAGACAGACAGGTTGGAGGGATAGCTCAGTGGTTGAGTGCTTGTTATTTCCGAATTTTATTCCTAGATCCCATGTCTAGCTTACATGTCTAGCAGCCACATCTAGCACCCACATTGTGTGGCTCACAACTACTTGTAATTCCAGGGGCCCTGACACCCTCTTCTGGCTCCAGTGGGTACCTGCATGCATGTGTGCATACACATATACACATATGCACACACACACACACACACACACACACACACACACACACACACACACGTATATAAATAAAATCCCAAACCAAAAGCCAGTGATAAGTAGACAGACTTCAAACTTAGGTCTGCCTCACTCAAATCTTTTATTCCACAGGATGAAGTAGTTAATTATTTGAGAGAATTTTTGTGGACAACATATTCAAGGAACTAAGTAACACTAACTAAATAATAGTGACCGGTAGAAATGACTAAGCTGGGTGATGATGGTGCACATCTTTAATCCCAGCACTCAGGAGGCAGTGGCAGCTGGATCTCTGTGAGTTCAAAGCCAGCCTGGTCTACAGAGTGAGTTTCAGGATAGCCAGGGCTACAGAGAGAAAGGCTGTCTCAAACCAAAACCAAACCAACCAACCAAACAAACAAAAGGCAGGACTTAACTGCAGTATAGCTGTTGCTTCTTAACTCTTTGTCTGCTGTGTAGAACCAGGGACATACTTGGCCTCTACATGTTGAAAAAGGAAAGGGGACTGGTGAGGCAGCTCAGCAAGTAGACCCTGCCATGCAGTCCTGACAACCTGAGTTTGATCCAGGATCCCACAAGGGGGCAGAAGAGACGTGACTCCTGGTTTTCTTTCTTTTCCTCCCAGTCAGATCACCCAGCCCTTCTCCAACTATACATGAAGGAACCTATCTTTTGTACATAAAAAGACATATGAGTAAGTACACATACACACACACACACACACATACGCACACACATGCGCACACACATGCGCACACACACGCACACAGGGAGACAATTTTGGAACTGAGAACATCATCAAAAAGTAGAGTGCATTTATCGTTATGAAACTATCTCAGCAGGGCTATGGTGACGGCTCAGTAGGTAGAGGTCTTTGCTGCCAAACATGACGGTTCTTGCCTCCAAACCCTGACAACGTGAGTTCAATCTCTTGGCCCCTCATGGTGGAAGGAGAGAAGTCCTCTGATCTTCATGCGAGTGCTGTGGTATACACACAAATAAGTAAATAACAAGTTTTTTTATTATTATTATTATTTGTTTTGGTTTTGGTTTTTCGAGACAGGGTTTCTCTGTATAGTCCTGGCTGTCCTGGAACTCACTCTGTAGACCAGGCTGGCCTCGAACTCAGAAATTCGCCTGCCTCTGCCTCCCAAGTGCTGGGATTAAAGGTGTGCACTACCACGCCCGGCTATTATTATTATTATTATTATTATTATTATTATTATAAGAAAAACCCCAAACTCTTAACTCTCCACTCTTTTCACTGATAGAAACTTGTTCCAGGGCTTGTGTCTGATCGCAACCTCCTGCCTAAGAGCTATAGATTCACCTAAGCGTTTCTAGCAGACTGGCTTGAAGCAGGACTCAAGGGCACAGTATATGGCGCTCTGGCTCTAGTGGCAAACTTGGCTTTAATGTTTTGTTCCATGAGGTTGTCTCATCCAAGTGACTGTTGTATAGGATTCACATTTGAGAAAGTTCTATGGTCCCGCAGGTACAGCACCTCCTAGAAAGCGGTTGGCTTTTTCTTCTCTGTCGTCCCAGAAGAGCCAGGATGCTTGCTCGAGCGCCCCCTGGAGCATGGGCGTGTAGGTTCATGAGCAGAGAGTTGGCTGCAGGTTCCCAGGCTTGGCCCGGTGTGAGCCACGGGGGCCTTATCTTGCCATTAATGGTTTTCTAAATTGGTGGCAGTGGAGCAAAAAACCCAATTTGCGCCTGGAGCACGCTGATTACTATTGTAATAACCTCCGCTAATAAGAATATGATGTGGGGCTAGGCTGCGAGAGAAAACACATTTCTCATTAGCTCTTGATTAATTACTCTACATAATTCTTAGTTGTGGTGGCCAAGGGGGTGGGTGTCGCCATCTCTTAGCCTCACTTTAACCCCAGCATCTAGTGGGTGTGGGGTTCTCGTGGTTGCTGGCAGCCACCGGGAGGGGCGGTTCCTACTCCTCTCCTCTCCACACTCTCTCTCCTCACCTCCCTTCCCTGTCTTCTCTCATTGCTCCTTCTCCAGCACTGTTTCCTTCTCCTGTTTCTCTTTCAATCCCCCCCCCCCCCGGTTCTTTCGCTCTCTCCCACGCCCCCTTTTGAAGTCACCTATATCTAAGGCTGCCTTCGAACTCACTATACATGTGGCCATGGATGATCTTGAACTCCTGATCCTCCTCCCGCCTCTTTAAGTGCTGGGATCGCATGTGTGTATCGTCATGACAGGTTTTATTTGGTGCCAGCATCTACTGACCCGATCTACACCTGGGGCTCACCATCTGCACTATAGCTTCCCCTCAGCCTTTTCTTTATCTTCAGAGGAGTCTGCGTGGGCATTGGGGAGAAGGGTCATTGAGTGTTCCCTCTGCCAGAGGGGCCTGTGGGAGCAAGCAGGAACTGTCTCCGGGGTTCCTGGCGCCATCCTTACGTTGTCATCCCGCTGTTCCACCACGACCCTTCCTTGCCACTTCTGACATTTCACGGGCCATTGTTTGAGGCCTAATTGCCTGCCAGTGCGATCCGCTCGCACCTCCCTCCAGCCATCTGGTCCATGGCTCCTGCTGTTCACCGCGACAGCTAGGCCGAGAACAAAACAGTGAGCCCCGGGCGGTGCTGCAGCTCTTTGTGCGCGCGCGCGCCAAACTGCCGTAGTGTATTGTCTTCTCCGGGGACATCAGGCCTGTTACTAAGATGGGTCCGGTGGGCCAAGGGACACACAGAGCCTTCATAGCGACGAGGCAAACCCAAACTTGGTTGGCAAACCCAAGGTCCTGCAGGATGCAGGAAAACCGGGAAGACCAGCACTGCACGGTCACCTCCCTGTCCTTCTCCAGTCAGTGCCCGCACCCCTCTCCTCTCCCATCCTCTGACTCCTTCCACGGCCTCTTACCCCTCCAGGCAAGAGGAACTCTCGCTAGAGAGCCATGTAAAAATAGATGTATTTCTGGATACTCAGCGAGCCTGAAAAACGGCTGAGGCAGAGTCTGCTCCGCTGACAGAAGATCTATGTGCCGAATTCCTCTTCAAAATCTATTTCTCCGGAGATTTATTTTTGCAGGGCTCTGGCGAGCCAGGGGAAGTTCACAGCACCAGGGCACTGCGCGGCCGCTGCTTCCCGCCTGCGCCGGACCTCCTTCCTGGTGACTGTTTCCTGGAGTGAGCAGTGATCGAATTAGGAGGCTGCTGATAGGCCCGGTCAGGAGCTGAAAAGTCAGGGCTGAAATGCAAGAGAGATTTGAATGGCAAAAAGGTCATTCTCTTGCCGTACCCTGGCGGGGTCGGAAGCCTGTGAGACACAGCACGACACCCATCCCTGCGGCTGGGAAAATAAGTGATGGCTATATTTATGTCTCCATCTAAATGCATGGATCAAAGCAGACACTTTAATCTATTCAACAACAGCCGGAGGATTAAAAAGTTGCAGGCAAATCACACTCTTAAATTGGTAATATATTTTTGCTTGTCACTTCACAAATCATTTTACAGAGTGACTCCAGGCCTGATGGGAGATCTGAGGACTTGAACTTAGCTCATGAATCTGGAGAGACTCAGCCCCCTCCCAGCTGTGGCAGGAATCACCTCGTTTGCTCGACTTTCCTGGGCTCCGGCTGCAGTGGATTAACGTGGGGGTCATCGGGCTCAGGGTCACCCTGACAAATCTCTCCTTTTTAAAAGACTTAATTTACTTTTAATTAATGTGTACTGCGTATCGGTGTGGGTTCACAATATGCATGCAGTTTCTAACGGAGGCCAGAAGAGGGCATCCGATTCTTTGAGGCGGGAGTTACAGGCATTTTCATGCGGGGGTGGGGGTGGGGGTGGGGGTGGGGGAGGGGCATGTGGTTATAGGGAATTGAACTCATGTCCTCTGGAAGAGCAGCAACCACTCAACTACTAAGCAATCTTTCTGTCCTTAGACAAGTGCATCTCAGTTCACCCCCGTTATGACAGAGAAGCTGGGCGACACCGTTGCCCTCTCTTTTACGGTCAGGAGACAAGACAGGTGGCTTGCCCAGGCCATCGTACGTAACATGTGGGAGTGGGTGCAAAGCCAGCGGTTTGGACTCTAAGAACAGCGGCACTAGTTCCAGCCCTTCTGCTGGAGCAGCTGGGAGAGAGCGCACGAATCCTTCTCTCTCCTCGAGAGCCCAGGCAGGGTAGCAGAGAGGAGCTAAGTCTCTTTGTCCCAGGTCCTTTGCTCCCCAGCTTCATCTGTCAAATGGGGGGTACTGAGGAGCCACCTCCTGGGGTGAGCGATGAGATGTCGAGGGAGCGTCTTAGCACACTCCTTGACACAAACTAAGAACTCAAATTTGCACTGAACTCTGAAACTCAAGGTGGAGGGAGAGGAGCTCACAGCAGGACTTCTGGCGGGTGGGGGAGGAGCTTAACCATTCCGTCAGAGAGTAAGTTACCCTCTTCAGCAGACTGGGCTGTGAGAAGAGTTGACCTACACAGCCTAGCTGCTTTTCTCCTTGCTCGGTCATGGGATCAGTTGATTGTGACGGCTACAAAAATACTGCACAAACGCAACTTAGGAAAGGAAGGGTGTGTTTTAGCTCAGGGTGCTAGGGGAGACAGTCCTTCCCTAGTGGGAAAGTCACACCAGCACGGACAGAAGAAGCCAACGTTCACGCTGTGTCTCTAGTTAAGAAGTAGAAAGAGATGAAAGCATGTGCTCACTCATGTTCTCCTTTTTATTCAATCCCAGAAAGCATATCACAGAATGGCCCCAGCCCATGGAAGGACCCCAGCCATGGAAGGACCCCAGCCCATGGAAGGACCCCAGCCATGGAAGGACCCCAGCCATGGAAGGACCCCAGCCATGGAAGGACCCCAGCCATGGAAGGACCCCAGCCCATGGAATGACTCCAGTCCATGGGAGGACCCCAGCCCATGGGAGGACCCCAGCCCATGGAAGGACCCCAGCCCATGGAATGACCCCAGCCCATGGAATGACCTCAGCCCATGGAAGGACCCCAGCCATGGAAGGACCCCAGCCCATGGAAGGACCCCAGCCCATGGAAGGACCCCAGCCATGGAAGGACCCCAGCCATGGAAGGACCCCAGCCCATGGAAGGACCCCAGCCCATGGAATGACTCCAGCCCATGGGAGGACCCCAGCCATGGGAGGACCCCAGCCAATGGAAGGACCCCAGCCCATGGAATGACCCCAGCCCATGGAATGACCCCAGCCCATGGAAGGACCTCAGGCCATGGAGTGACCCCAGCCCATGGAAGGAATGGTGTTGCCCACACTTAGGCTGGGTCTTCCAACTCCCTTAACCTAATGTAGATAATCCCTCACTGATGTGACCAGAGATTTGTTTCCATGGTGATTCTAAAGCCCATCGAGTAGACAATCAAGATTAGCCACCACAGTCTCTGAGGACAAGATGCCTGCATGCAGAAGTGTCTCTCCCTATGCCATCTAAGATGGCTGCCAGATAACTGTGAACTTAATTATAATGTCATCCCCACACTAAACGACATACTCCAGTGTCTTGACAGTTGACAATTGCTGTGATGACAACTAGAAAGAACCATCCAAGGAGCCAAAGGAGGTGGCCCCAGAATTCCTGGGAAAGCTCTATCCACTCCCAGAAGACACACACAATTCCCTCCATTACCAGCCTGTTGCTCACCCTCATTTTGTCTTACCTGGAGCTATAACTTCTGGATCCCCAGCATCTAGAGCAGTTGATTTTAGAGCATATTGCCTGCTTCTCCTGCTCTTGACCAAGAGTTAGTCTCCTTTGGTCTCATGCTTGGTCTTTTTTTTTTATGATAATTTTTTTAATTAGGTATTTTCCTCATTTACATTTCCAATGCTATCCCAAAAGTCCCCCATACCCCTCCCCCCACTCCCCTACCCACCCACTCCCACTTTTTGGCCCTGGTGTTCCCCTGTACTGGGGCATATAAAGTTTGCATGACCAATGGGCCTCTTTTTCCAGTGATGGCCGACTAGGCCATCTTTTGATACATATGCAGCTAGAGACAAGAGCTCCGGGGTACTGGTTAGTTCATATTGTTGTTCCACCTATAGGGTTGCAGTTCCCTTTAGCTCCTTGGGTATTTTCTCTAGCTCCTCTATCGATGCTTGGTCTTGTAGTTGGTTCTGTGAGGTGAAAAGGATCCAGTTGGAAACTGATGACATTTGATTTGCTCTAGGTAGTTCCAATAGAGACAACTGTATCTTTGCATTTCTTGTTTATATATAGATATGTTTATTAGTGTGTGTATTGTGTTTGTGGTATACTCACACACGTATACACAGGTACACACACAGGTCAAAGGTGGGTGCCAACTGTCCTCTAGCACTCTGCTTTGCTCCTTTGAGGCAGGGTTTCTCCTCAAACCCAGAGCTCAAAGTTTTCAGTCAGTCTGGCTGACATCATGCCCAGGGATTCTCCTGTGTCCGCCTTACCACCTTCACAGTTTGGGATGACAGGTATGCAGGCAGGAGACCAAGCCTGGCTTGTTATGGGTGGGTGATGAGATCTAAACTCAGGTCCTCGTGTTTGTGCAACAAGTCCTTTTAGCCACTGAACCCTCTCTAGCTTCAACTGGATCGTTAAGGAGGCAGATAGGTCTCAGGTAATGAGAGCCAAAGAGGGCACAGTAAACTCACCGGAGCGGGTTTAGAGTTGTTTCATGATCCCTTCTAAGCAGGAGAACCAACAGTTCCAAGAGTAGTAGAGTCGGCTCACCATTCTCTCTGTGGTGTGTGTGTGTGTGTGTGTGTGTGTGTGTGTGTGTGTGTGTGTACAAGAGGAGTCAGGTATTAGCATTGGATGTCATTTTGTGTATGTTCTGATTCGCTTATTATTTATTTGTATGTGTGTGTGCCTGCATGTTTGTAGGTGCTCAAGGGGCGGAGGGTCCCTGGGAACTGGAGTTACAGGTGTGGTTAGCCACCTGGTATGGGTGCTTGAACTGAACTCTGAGTCTCGACAAGAGCTGTAAGTACTCTTAGCTACCTCTCCAGCCTCACTACCTTGCTTTTTGGACCTCACCAATTAGGCTATGGCGGCTGGCTAGTGAGTGGACCTCAGGGATCCACCTTAATCTGTCCTTCTGAGTGCTGGCATTAGAAAAGTGCCAAGCCCTGTGTGACTTCTGGGAGTCAAACTCAGGTTCTCTTTCTCACGAGGCAGGGCTTTTGTTGACTATGTATCTCTCTAGCTTTGTTTCTTTAGAGACAGGGTCTATGTACATAGCCCTGGCTGTCCAGGGACTAATTATGTAGACCAAGCTGGCCTGGAACTCATAAGATCTGCCTGCTTCTGCCTTCTAAGTGCACCACCATGGTGGGACAGCTCCCTGGTTTATTTCACTCATTTTCTCTTTCTTTCTTTCTTTCTTTCTTTCTTTCTTTCTTTCTTTCTTTCTTCCTTTCTTTCTTTCTTCCTTTTCTTCCTTTTCTTCCTTTCCTTTCTTTTCTTTCTTTCTTTCTTTCTTTCTTTCTTTCTTTCTTTTTCTTTCCTTCCTTCCTTCCTTCCTTTTCTTTCTTCTTTCTTTCTCCCTTTCTTTCTTTCTTTCTTTCTTTCTTTCTTTCTTTCTTTCCTTTCTTTCCTTCCTTCCTTCCTTCCTTCCTTTTCTTTCTTCTCTTTCTTTCTTTCTTTCTTTCTTTCTTTCTTTCTTTCCTTCCTTCCTCTCTCTCTCTCTCTCTCTCTCTCTCTCTTTTGTCAAAGTTTCAATAAGTACCCTAGGCTGACCTTGAACTCACAGCAATCCTCCTGACTCAGTCTGAGTGTGGGGGTTATAGACCATGTCTGCCAGAGGACAATTTGCAAAAGTTGGTTCTCTTCTTCCACTGTGTGAGTTCTGGGGAATCCAACTCAGATCTTCTGGTTAAGGAAGCACCCACTGAGCCATCATGCCAGGCCTCTTTTAATGTTTTTAAAAATATAATCATTGAATCCTGGTTTAGGCTTGACTTAGATCTCCACTAACCTTGAATTACTTGGAGCACAAGTTGAGTGTGTGTGTGTATGTGAGCACATGCGCGCGTACACAGATATACAGATATAGCAAACATGCCCCTGTCCCCAAGGAACACTTAGGCCCCTTTGCCAGAGTAGTCCTTGGAATTATTGCAGCTCCAGATAACGTAGCAGCGGACTTGGAGAGACTTGGGCTTCTGTCTGGTGCCTCCTTCTGCAAACCACCTCATTTCTCGGATCCTCAGTTTATAAGAAAAGCAGGGGCCCAGCTCTCTTCCCTGTTCACAGTTTAGAGGGCTGGTGAGGAGCTGAAGCTGGAGGTACTGTGCTGAGGCTGAGCGGAAGGGGCTCTGGTGCTGGAGTCCTGAACTGGCTACACGCTGGCCCGCGCTGGCTCTGCGTTTGGTCTAGGCTGGCGCCGGGAGTGGGGCGGTACTGAGAAGTTAGTTGCACCATCTGCCCTCTCCAAAGTGGAGCGCAGGTGTTGGGTGGGGGCGCAGGTAATTGCTGACGGCTGAGCCAGCTCTCCTTGCATCTGGTCCCGGAGCGAGGTGAGTCCCAAGCGCTGGAGGGATCGGCCAGCATGGCTCCAGCCAGGCCGAGTCCCGCATCCTGCTGCAGCCCCGCAGCAGCTAAGCCATGTAGGTCAGGGCATTATCGGATTCGCTTTACCAGCGTGGAAATCGAGAACAGGAGAGGTTAAATCTCCGGCCGAGGTCCAGGAACCAGTCAATACCAGGCCTGAACTAGCCCTGCGGGTCACTCGACTCTTAATTCCATTTTCCTCGCGTGACCCCGTGGCGCCACGCAGTTCAGAAAACATTTATGTAAAGCCTTTGGTGGGTCAGGCTCTGAGCTAGATGTGGGGTGTCACCGGTACTCTGGCTCTGTTCATGACTGGGCAAAATCTACTGCCCCCGTGGACACATGAAGTCCCTAGGTGGCCCCGCTTCGATGTCTACTGTCTGGCTACTTGAGATATTTTCATTATCTTCTGTCCTTTCTCTCCTTAATTGGTTGTTTGGTTTTGAGATAGGGTATAATGTAGCCCAGGCTGGCTTTAAACTCACTTTGTATCTAAAGAAGACCTTGAACTTCTGATCCTCCTGCCTCCACCTCTCTGATAGCTGAGGGTTATAGCCCTGCTCCTCCATGACAAATTTTGGAGGGACTGGGGATGGAAGCCAGGGCTTAGTCAAGCACTCTTCCTCCGGAGCTATACTACCAGCCCAATGGCACAGCTATCACCCATTCCCACAGCTGGTGATTCACTAGCGACAAAATCCTTTGCTTGAGGCTGGAGACCCGAGTCTGGGAGATCTCAGTTTACTGTTGCTCTTACCTGCCCGCTCGCTCTCTCCAGGAGCCTAGCTACACAGGCCCACACCCTCTGCTCTGGCTCCGTGGGCATCAGGGCCCTTTCCAGCTCTGTATTTGACTATGCTGACTTGTGCTTTCAGGCCTACGTCATCAGTGGCTTCCTCCCTGAAGCCTCCTCTCTCCCTTTCCTGGGCTGACATCTTTCCAAGTTCCAAAGCTACTTTCCAAACCCTCAGGCCCGGGTCTTGCTAAGCTCTGCGCTGTCTCCTCCTTCTGCATCCTACTCAGGGACACAAATGAGGTGTACATGAAACTGTGCTGTCAGGCACTCCACAGTCACTATTACTGAGAAAACCAAAAAGTAGCTATCAGATTATAACCTGTGGAATCGATTGTCTATCTCAACAACTCTGAGAATAAAAAGCACACACACACACACACACACACACACATTCTTTTTTTGAGATTATATTATTTCCCTCTTCCCTTTCTTCTCTCCACCCCACTCCCATATGCCTCTCCTCGCTCTCTTTCAAATTCATGACCTCTTTTTTCATCTTTGTTATGTAACTGTATGTGTGTATTCCAAAATACATGAATGAAATCCATCCAGCCTGTATAATGATACTCGGATGGGTGTTTATAGGGCTGACCGTTTGGTGCTGGATAACCAGTGTGCTCTCCCCCAGGAAGCCTTTCTCCTGTTCTTGGCATTCATTCCTTAGCGGCCGGTCTTAGCTGCATGGGGTTGAGGCTGCATGGCCTCTCCTCGCTCCGCGGTAGCAATCATCCTTGTTCAACCCATGTCTAGGCAGCGTGTTGGAGAGTCTTTATGGGTGTAGCTTCTGACGTTTCTAGGTGACCCGGTCTCACAGCAAACCCCCTGCTGCTCTGGCTCTTAGCAATTTTCCCGCCCCCTTTCCTGCAGTGATCCCGGAGCCTAAGGTGCAGGAGTTGTCTTAGAGATGTCTCTGTTTTTTTTTTTTTTTTTTTTTTTTTTTTTTCCGAGACAGGGTTTCTCTGTATAGCCCTGGCTGTCCTGGAGCTCACTTTGTAGACCAGGCTGGCCTCGAACTCAGAAATCCGCCTGCCTCTGCCTCCCGAGTGCTGGGATTAAAGGCATGTGCCACCACGCCCAGCGAGATGTCTCTGTTTTGAATGGGCTCCCCAACTCTGCATTTTGATTGGTTGTGGTTTTCTGTGATGTCCTTGAGAATTCTAAGTTCTAGATTATCTTCATCACCAGTGTGAGAGTACACAACACAGCCAACATGCCTGGCAATTATGACTGTAACCAACGGTGCTGTAAGGACAGACAGACAGGCACATGGGTGTAGGACAGTCTTTCTCATTTTGATGTTGATTCACAAGCTACAGTTGGGGTAAGACTGAGATGGTGCCAGCCGTCTTTGGATTTTCAGAGAACTCAAAGGAACAAAATGTCCTTCCAGGAGGCTTCTGGGACCCTAGGCTCTCAGTGGCCTCTGTGGACAGAGGCTATGTCTGTCAGATGTTATAACTGGCTCAGGAGGTGACCTGTGGCCTAGGAGTCTACTCCATGCTCTGGGCATTGCCCTCCATTTGGGTGTGCAAAGCAGCAGGCCCCACCTTGCATTGTAGAGCATGCCTATGGGAGTGTGGGGTGCACTGGGTGCTTTAAAGAGCTATGTGGCTCTGTGAGACAGTTAGCAAGAGTTTATTAGTAGTATTCTTTTTAGATAGACCAGGCTGGCCTTGAACTCCTGACGATCCACCTGCCCCTGCCTTCTCAGTGCCAGGATCAAAGGCATGTGCCACCATACCCTGCTTCAGTACACTGTTTATTTTTAATTTGTAACAACAGGAGCATGCTGAGAGTTTTGTCCTTTAAGCATTTCTGGAGGAAGCGTGCATACAAACACTAATAAACAAAGAGGATTAAGGGCCGGACTCCATGGGGGACTTGGCTCCTGAAGCAGAAGGAGGGTATGTGTGCCCGCATGTCATTTGTTGGACTCTGTCATTCAGCTGAGGCACCTCGGGAACAGCAATGCTGTTTCTGAGTTGGTTCAGAAAGCGTGGGTTCATGTGCCTCATGTGTGTCGGCACCTAGAGGTTGTGTTCTGAATCTGGGTATATGTATCTGAGAGTGTCCTCGTGATAAGGTGAACTTCCTGGGCGTGTCACCTGTGTAAATGGGTGTGCGCATCTTGAGTGTGTGCCTGGATCTTTTGGTCTGTGCTTCTTTTCATCGGGGTGTGAATAGATGTAGGAGGCTGTATTTGTGTAGGTGGAGGTGGGTCTGGGTACAAGTCTGCTATGCTTTAGGTATGAGCATATATCCACAGTGGTGTGCCTGTCCAGGTGGGTAGGTGAAGGATGGTGGCAGGTGAGTGGCTGAGCTGTGTAGACAGGTCCCTAAGGATTTTGCAGGTCCAGATTTAGAGGCTCCTTTTTGGCTTCTGTTGCTGCTGGTCCCTAGAGGTTCTGCCTTGCTGGTCTGCAGAGAGATCAACACCCTTCAAACCAGCTGCCTTGTTGGCTGCGGCTCACTTGGTCCGCCTCCTGATGCCTGCAGTTGTCATGGAAACCAAAGTAGGTCTGCTTCTGTCTGCCACTGGGTCCCTGGGCTAGGGCAGCTATGGGCCAAAGCCACCTCAGTAAGGGCTGGCCGGAGGGGGGTGGGGTGGGGGGAAGAGGGGGAGGGGCCTGTGAGTCCTCTGAGCCTGTTTTCTCTTGAACTCTCCTGGGGCCTCTTTTCTGCCTCCAAACACAAGGTCAGATCACCTGCTGTCAGACAACTGGAATCAAAACAGCCCTGTCAGAAAAGGGCCTGAACAAGTTGACTTTTCAAACACATACAAAATTCTTTCCTGGAAAAAAAAAAAAAGACATATGCTAATTCCACATTACTGTGGATGTCATTTGTACGCTATTAACTCCGTGCCTAAAATAAAGTGGCTTTCAGGAGAGGGCTGGTGCTCTCTGATGGGAGGGCTCCACCTGCTTTTGTGGTTGGCTTTTCTAGTAAGCAGCTGCTCTGGGTTCACAGCACAGGGAAGGCGAGCAAGAAGGGTAAGCGAGATGGTGGATTCTGTGCAGTTCTGGAAACAGAGTAGCAAACACACAGCTAGCCAAACAAGCAGAGGACAAGAAATACAATGTTAGGGAGACTCAGAAAAATGATACACACAGGAAACAGAGGGAGGCAGTGCTTAACATAGAGGGGGTGGTGGTTAACTTGGGGTGGGGGTAGGCTTCGGGGCAGGGCTTAGGCAGGTAATCGGCTGGTGTTCTTTTCAGCCTGCATCTATATTCCAACATTCTTCGGGGTGTGTGGTACATACTGTGATTAATAAAAGTACTGGGTTGGGTGTGGTGCTATACCCTATAATCCCTGTACTTGAGAGGTGGAGACAGGAAGACAGTTTAAAGGGCTATAGAGTGCGTTTAGACTTGGCCTGAACTAACCAAGAATAACAAAAGTTACCAATATGGAGCACTATGATTTAGTGGTGGTAGGTAGCTATGGGGTCAGTGAGAGAATCCAGAGCAGGGATCACAACTGGATCATTCTCTGGCCTTGCCTCTGGCACTGGGCAGGAGTGGCCTTGGGGAAACCAAGCATCTTTGTCCGACTGCAGTTTCTGCATCCAGAACGTGACAGGACATCTCATTTCTTCTCTTGATGCTAAGTTAATTTTGAGTTTTCTGTGTGCCAGGCACTGTGCCAGGAAGAGTCGGGCACATTACAATATAAGCGCTCCTGTGGAAGACTGAGGCCCTGGTTGGGTAGGACTGAGGAGAGAGGTTTATAGCAGTGAGCAGAGAGGGGGCCAGGTTTGACTGGGATTTGAAGGCTGGCTCATAGTCTGACATGGTGGCCCACTCCTTTAATCCTAGCACTTAGAGGCAGAGGCAGAGGCCAGAGGAGGCAGAGGAGGCAGAGGAGGCAGAGGCAGAGGCAGAGAGGCAGAGAGGCAGAGAGAGGCAGAGGGGCAGAGGGGCAGAGGAGCAGAGGCAAGAGAGGCAAGAGAGGCAGAGAGAGGCAGAGAGAGAGAGGCAGAGAGAGAGAGGCAGAGAGGCAGAGAGAGAGGCAGAGAGAGGGGCAGAGAGGCAGAGAGGCAGAGAGAGAGGCAGAGAGGCAGAGAGAGAGAGGCAGAGAGGCAGAGAGAGAGGCAGAGGGGCAGAGAGGCAGAGAGGCAGAGAGAGAGGCAGAGAGTCAGAGAGGCAGAGAGAGTCAGAGAGGCAGAGAGAGAGGCAGAGAGAGAGGCAGAGAGGCAGAGAGAGAGAGGAAGAGAGGCAGAGAGAGAGGCAGAGAGAGAGGCAGAGAGGCAGAGAGAGAGAGGCAGAGAGGCAGAGAGAGGGGCAGAGAGGCAGAGAGGCAGAGAGGCAGAGAGAGAGGCAGAGAGTCAGAGAGGCAGAGAGAGTCAGAGAGGCAGAGAGAGAGGCAGATAGAGAGGCAGAGAGGCAGAGAGAGAGAGGCAGAGAGGCAGAGAGAGGCAGAGAGGCAGAGAGAGAGGCAGAGAGTCAGAGAGGCAGAGAGAGAGAGGCAGAGAGGCAGAGAGAGAGAGAGGCAGAGAGGCAGAGAGAGAGAGGAAGAGAGGCAGAGAGAGAGGCAGAGAGAGAGGCAGAGAGGCAGAGAGAGAGAGGCAGAGAGGCAGAGAGAGGGGCAGAGAGGCAGAGAGGCAGAGAGGCAGAGAGGCAGAGAGAGAGGCAGAGAGTCAGAGAGGCAGAGAGAGAGGCAGATAGAGAGGCAGAGAGGCAGAGAGAGAGAGGCAGAGAGGCAGAGAGAGGCAGAGAGGCAGAGAGAGAGGCAGAGAGTCAGAGAGGCAGAGAGAGAGAGGCAGAGAGGCAGAGAGAGAGAGGCAGAGAGGCAGAGAGAGAGAGGCAGAGGGGCAGAGAGGCAGAGAGAGAAGCAGAGAGGCAGAGAGAGAGGCAGAGAGGCAGAGAGAGAGGCAGAGAGGCAGAGAGAGAGGCAGAGAGGCAGAGAGAGAGGCAGAGAGGCAGAGAGAGAGGCAGAGAGGCAGAGGAGAGGCAGAGGGGCAGAGGGGCAGAGGGGCAGAGGGGCAGAGGGGGCAGAGACAGAGGCAGAGGCAGAGAGGTGTCACTTCTCTGTGATTTGTGGACAACCTGGTCTACATATGAGTTCAGGCCACCCGCCCAAAAAAAAAAAAAAATGAGATAAACTTCAATTGGATGAGTGACAGACAGAAATACAGATACAGTGTGGCAAGGATGAAGATGTCACTCCTCCCAGCAAGATCCCAGCATAGAGGAAGATGGAGTTAAAGGACAGATGTGACTCATTGTTAAGGAAGGTGTTTCCCCTTTTCTGTCTTTATTGAAAATAGGTCCCCCCTCACAAGTATGTCTACTTATTGTTTCCCCTCTCTCTGCTCCTCCCACCTCCCCTCCCATCCAGATCTACCCCCTTTCTGTCTCTCATTAGTAAACAATCTTCTAAGGGATACTAATAAGATAAAATAAAATAAAATAAAATAAAATAAAATAAAATAAAATAAGAAAACAAAAATTAACACATCAAAATAAGACAAAACAAGCAGACAGAAAAGAACCCAAGGCACAAGAAATAGATACAGACACAGAGACCCTTTGGTGGCACACTCATGAATCCCATAAAAACACTAGACTGGAAGCCATAATGTACATGAGAAGGAGAGAAAGATGTAAATAAAATAAAATAAAATAAAATAAAAATAAGAGGAGATTAAAAAGAAGAAAGGAGAGGCTCTGACTCTCATGTGAGGCTATGGCTGGCTTGGTGTTTATATTTCTCTTTGGTAGCATGCACCGTACCTTCCTGCACCAAAGAAGGACTGGAATGTAGGTGTGAAGGCTCCGTGTAGGCACCGGCTTGACTTGTTCATGTTCTACGAGTTGTGTGGGTATTAGCCTCAGCAATGGGGCCTCGCTGTCAGTTTGTGGAGATCAACCTGTAGTCTTAGCAACAGCCTGGGTTGTTGAAAGGTTCGCATAGGGACTCCTTTGGACAATAACTCAATTAAATGTAGAAGCTTCATTTGGTGACAGAGATGTCTAGTTAGGGCCTTGTATCTTCCAATATTTGGTGATTCCATTTGGACTGCCTTCATATATGGATCTATCTTAGGAAGCTTCTACTGTATTAGGCTTCCAGAAATCCCTTCAAATGTTTCTTAATTTGAGTTGTTTCTCCCCATATTCCCCCCTTGTCTCCTCCACAACTTGATCCTCCTGTTCCAGTCACCCACTGGGACCCATCCATAATTATCTATTCAGTTTCCTCTTCCTAAGGAGGGCTGTCTGGTCTCTCAGGTTTTTTACTCTATGCCTAATCTTTGTGGTTTTATGGATTGTAGCTTGGTTATCACTGTAACCAAGTAGTAGGGTGCTGCTAATATCCATATGTGAGAATATACATACCATATTTGTCTTTCTGGACCTGGGATGTCTCACTCAGGATGATTTTATTCTAGCTCCATCCATTTACCTGTGATTTTCATGATTTAATTATTTAATGGCTAAGTAATATTCCATTGTGTAAATATATATATATTCCATTCATCTGTTGAGGGACGTCTAGGCTGTTCCCAGTTTCTGACTATTAGGAACAGAGCAGCAATGAACACAGTTGAGCGAATGTCTGCAGTAGGATAAAGGAAGCATCCTACTGTCTTTCTTTTTTTTTTTTTTGAGTTAATTTTGTATCCACTACTTTGCTGAAAGTGTTTATCAGCTGTAGGAGGTTGGTTCCTGGTGGAAATTTTAGGGTCACTTAAATATACTATTTGCAAATAAAGGTAGTTTGACTTCTTCCTTTCTAATTCGTATCCCCTTGGTCTCCTTCAGTTGTCTTATTGATCTAGCTAAGACTTCAAGTCATGTATTGAGTAGGTATGAAGAGAGTGGATAGCTTTGGCTTGTACCTGATTTTAGGGGAGTTGCTTTGTGTTTCCTCTCCATTTAAGTTGATGCTGGCTATAGGTTTGCTGTAAACTTTCTTTATTGTGTTTATGTATGCTCCTTGTATCCCTAATTTTTCCAGGACTTTTATCATGAAGGGGTGTTGGATTCTTTTAAAAGGCCTTTCTATGTCTAATGAGATAACCATTGTGTGTGTGTGTGTGTGTTTTCTTTCAGTCTGTTTATATGGCGGATTACATTTATCGATTTACATATGTCAAACCATCCCTGAATCTTTGGGATGAAGACTACTTGATGATGGTGGATGATGTTTTTGCTGTGTCCTTGGATTCAGTTTGTAAGTATATTATTGAGAAAATTTGCATCTATGTTCATAAGGGAGATCACTGTAATTCTCTTTTTTTGTTGGGTCTTTATGTGGTTTGGATATCAGTGTAACTGTAGTCTAAAAATGAATTGGGCAATATTTATTCTGTTTCTAGTTTGTGGAAAAATTTGAGGAATATTTGGCATTAACTCTTTTTTGAAAGTCTGGTAGAAGTGGTAGAGCACTCAGAAGGCAGAGGCAGGGAGATCTCTGAGCTAAAGGCCAGCCTGGGCTACAATGGAGAAATCCTGTCTTGAAAAACAACAAAACAAAACAAACCAACCAAACCAACCAACCAAGACAAAGAAGAAAGTCTGGTAGAATTCTTCACTAAATTCATCTGGCCCTCGCCTTTCTTTTGGTTGAAAAACTTTTAATTACGGCTTCTAGTTCACTAGGGAGCTATAGGTCTGTTTAAAGTGCTTATCTGATCTTGATTTAACTTTGGCAAGTGATATGCATTGAGAAAATGATCCATTTTTTTCAGATTTTCGAATTTGGTAAAGGTTTTAAAAGTATGTCCCTATGATTCCCTGGGTCTGCTGTCAGTCCCCCATCTTCAATTCTAATTTTATTAATTTGGATCATCTCTATTTGCCTTTTAGTTAATTTGAATAGCAGTTTGTCAATCTTATTGATTTTTGCAAAGAACCAACTCTTTGTTTCATTGATCTTTTTTTGTTTGTTTGTTTCTATTTTATTGAATTCATCCCTGAGTTGATTATTTTCTGCGTCTACTCCTTTTGGATGTGACTTCTTTTTGTTCTAGAGCTTTCAAGAGTGCCATTAAATTTCTAGTATAAAAACTCTAGAATTTATTATTATTATTTTTTTTTTAAAGAAAGGCACTTAGTGCTATGAACTTGCCTCTTAGAACTGTCTTCATTGTGTCCCATACGTTTGGGTTGGCTCTGTATTCATGTTCATTTGATTCTAGAAAGTCTTTAATTTCTTTCTTAATTTTTTTTTGACTTGATGCATTTTTCATTTAGCAGTGAGTTGTTCAGTTTCCAGGGCTTTGTAAGCTTTCTGTTGTTGATACCCAGTTTTAATCTGTGATAGTCTGATAGGATGCAGGGGGGCTATGTCAATTTTCTTGTATTTGTTGAGACTTGCTTTGTGTTCAAGTATATGATCAAATGTTCTAAGAGTTGCTAAGCAGAAAGTATGGGTTTGTGTGTGTGTGTGTGTGTGTTTGAATTCAATATTCTGTAAGTATCTGTTAAGTTTATTTGGTTTATAATGTCTGATCTGGTATTTCTCGATTTAGTTTTTATCTGGATGACCTATCTATTGGTGAGAGCAGAAGATTGAAGTCTCCCACTATCAGGGTGTGAGGGTCACTATGTGAATTAAGCTTAGTAGTATTTCTTTCATAAACTTGGATGCTCTTGTGTTTGGTGAATGGATGTGAAGAATTATAATGTCCTCTTGGTGGATTTTTCTTTTGATGCACTATAGTGACTTTCCCTATCTCTTCTGATTAGTATTAGTTTTAAGGCTGCACTAGATTGCTTCTTAGGTCCATTTGTTTGGAATATCTTTTTCCATTCTTTTACTTTTTCTATTCTTGATTTTAAGACATGTTTCTTGGATGCAGCAGAAGGATGGATCCTGTTTTTCACACCCATTCTGTTAATCTGTGTCTTTTTATTGGGAAGTTGAGACCATTGATGTTGAGAGTTATCAATGAGCGGTGCTTGTTGATTCTTGTTATTCTGTTGTGGTGTGTGTGTGTGTGTGTGTGTGTGTGTGTGTGCGCGCGCGCGCGCATGTTTCCCCTCTTTTGATTTGCTGGTCTGGGATTATTTATTCCTTGCGTTTTCTTGGATGTAGTTAACCTCTTTAGGTTAGAGGTTTTCTTCTAGTGCCCTCTGTAAGGTTGGAGTTGTACATAGATACTGCTTAAATTTGGTTTTATCATGTAATGTCTTATTTTCTTCATCTATTGTGATTGAAAGTTTTGCTGGGTATAGCAGTCTGGTCTGGTATCTATGGTCTTTTAGAGTCTCTAACATATCTGGTTTCTAGAGTCTCCCTTGAGAAGTCAGGTGTTATTCTAACAGGTCTGCCTGTATATGCTACTTTGTCTTTTCCTCGTGCAGCCTTTAATATTCTTTCTTTGTTCTGTATCTTTAGTGTTTTGATTATTATGTGCTGAGGGGAATTTCTTTTCTGGTCCAGTCTATTTGTATGCGTCTTACTAGACATTTCTTTCTTTAGTTAGGGAATTTTTTCTATGATTTTGTTGAAAATATTTTCTGTGACTTTGACCTGGATTTTTTTTCTCCTTTCTCCTTTTTTCTATTCCTATCATTCTTAGACTTGGTCTTTTCATCCTGTCCTAGATTTCCTGGATGTTTTGTGCCAAGGCTTTTTTTTTTTTTAAAGATTTAAAAGTTTCTTTGACTGGGGTATTAATTTCTTCTATTGTATCTTCAATGCCTGAGATTCTGTCTTCCATCTCTTTTATTTGGTTGGTGAAGCTTACCTCTGAGGCTCCTGTTCAAGTTTCTAAATTTTCAATTTCAGATTTCCCTCAGTTTGGTTTTCTTATTAATTGCATTTCCACTTTCAGGTCTTGAACTGTTTTGCTAACTTCTTTGTACTGTTTGTGGTTTTTTTTGTAAAAAATTATTAATTTCCTTTTTAAGAACTTCTATCATATTCATAAAGGCCATTTTAAGGTCTTTGCCTTGTGCTTCATCTGTGTTGCAAGTCTCAGGGCCTGCTGTGGTAAGGTTTCTGGGTTCCAGTGGAGACGTGACCTAACTATCATTGATTGTGTTTTTACACTGGAATCTAAGTATCTGGAATATAAAGATTGTATGTCGAGGTGCTGATATCTGGTCTTCGCTGGGTGAGTGTCTTGTTCCTTGACTTTGGTTGTCCTCTCTCATTCTTAGGAGGGTTTAGTGGCTGTGTGTTGCTTGGTAGGGAATTGACCTGGGATTGTGCTAGGTGGGGGTTGTATGTAATAAGAGCTGACACTTAGAATGAGGATAGGCTAGGGGTGGGTGCTGAGGGCGCCAACAGGAGGGAGGAAAGCAGGGTGTTTTACTGGGATCTGCTTAGCTCCCTGGGATTAGGGGAGAGGGTTTGGAGAAACCACAGTAGCTAGTCTGCTACTGAGCTGGGGATGGACTGGGGTTTGGCTTTGGAGGAGCGGAGGGAGAGTGAAGATCTGAACCTCACCTACTTGCTTTACTGGTCTGTTTGTTGCTCTGACAGGTTTGGCTGAGGCTTTCCAGGAATGGCTGCTGGTGTTGGGGTCTGAGATAATGGGATGAGTGGGAGGGGGAACTTTGGAGGGGAGGATCTGTGGGATTCAGTGGAGCTGGGGGTGAAGAGGCAAGAGGCAGCTGCAGTAGGTAGTCTGCTACAGAGCGGGGGTGGGGTGGGGTGGGGGACACTGGAGGATCAGATATGGAGGAGAAGAGCGGAGGTGGGGGGTTGAAGATCTACAGTTAGCCAACCTGCTTTCCTGGTAGGAAAAAAAATTAAGCAGGGGCTTCCCTTCCAATGCCCAAACAAGAGACTCTCCCCAAGAAGACATATGACTCAGGATGGCATGGGAGGAGGGAGCAGGAAGGCTCCAGGGTGTCATTGCCATTTCCCAGTCCTGGGAGTAGGTGACAATTTGGCTTTCAGGGATTAGATGCTTAAGACCTTAGTTTTGACCATCTAGGATGCTCAGCTTCTGAACTGGGAGGCCATGGAGAACGGAGCCCACCTTAGAATGAACATACTGAGGTTTGAATATGCTTGGCTGATGGAGGTATGGCCTTTTTGGAGTGGTTTTGTCCTTGTTGGAGGAAGTGTGTCACTGTGGGGGTGGGCTTTGAGGTCCTAGGCTCCAGCTCCTCTCAGTGTGGAAAAGAGAGTCTCCCTCTGGCTGCCTTTGGATCAAGATGCAGAACACTCAGTTCCTTCTCCATCCCCACCTCTGCCTGGATGCTGTCATGCTTTCTGCCATAGTGATAATGGACTGAACCTCTGAACCTGTAAGCAAGCCTCAGTTAAATGTTGTCTCTTATAAGAGTTGCCTTGGTCATGGTGTCTATTCACAGCGATGACATCCTAACTAAGACAACACATTACCCTCAGCTGTGGTTCTCACAGATCCAGCACATGAGCCATGAATTAGCTAACTTGGGGCCTATTTGGAAGAAACATTCTATTGAAGTTTGGTTGGTGCCAATACAGCCCTGGCCGGGGTCCCTGGATGCTGATACAAGTCACTTGTCATTAGGCCTGACCTCAACATAGTCTGTACCCATACCAATCTCATCTCTCATGATAACAGAGAAAGGAGCTCTCAACTTGGGACCTTTGCTGGTTAGTTTTTGTCAACTCAACATTCACTTGGGAAGAGGGAACCTCAGTCAAGGAATTGATTTCATTTAGAATGGCCTGTGGGTATGTGGGGAAGGGCTTTTAAAATTGCTAATCAATGTAGGAAGGCCCAGTCTAGGCAGCAAGGCCTGGGTTGTGTAAGAAAAATGGATGAGCATGCTAGAAAAGAGAAGCCAGTGAGCAGCGCTCCTCCATGTGCTCTGCTTCAATTCCTGCCTCCATGTTCCTGCCTTGGCTTCTCCTGACGATGGACTGTAAGCTGTAAGCTATAATAAAACCTTTACTCTCCCAAGTTGCCTTGGGTCAGTGTTTTGTCTCAGCAACAGAGAGCAAACTAGAACAGAACCCAAAAGCTGTGCACACAGCCATCCCTTAGGAGGTGGGATAAGTGTCTAGTGATCTCTGGAAGGTCTGGGAGCTTTCTCTCTAAAGCAGTAGTTCCCAACCTGTGGTCATGACCCTTTGGGGAGGGGGAGTCACGACCCTTTCACAGGGGTCACATATCAGATATCCTGCATGTCAGATATTTACATTATGATTCACCACAGTAGAAAAATTACAGTTATGAAATAGCAATGAGACTAATTCTATGGTTGGGGGGTTACCCCAACATGAGGAACTGTATAAAAGGGTCACAGTATTAGGGAGGTTGAGAACTACTGCTGTAAAGTATGTGTGTGGGGTGGTACTGGAGTCACTCAGGAACTCCAGGTTGATCTCTTGCTCCTTCCATGTGGAACGACTTGCTCAGCTCTGACCCTCACTTGCTGGGCACTATTGTTAGGAAACTATTCTTCTCTGCTTGGTGGGATGGTGTGTCTCACTGCTGAAGTGTATAAAGAGGTTTTGATTTTACAGGAGGGCAGCATTCAGGTTCCCGAAAATCTTCTCTCTAGGAGACTCCTGAGCCATTACTCATCTGAGAGACTCCTGCGTAGGGAGGAAGTCTGCATTTAGTTATTCTGGGAGTGCAGGACCTATAGGCAGGTCAACTCTGTTAGCAAGCTGAGAACTGAAGGCTGCCTGAGATGGGCCAAGGAGACCAAACACCATTGCTCAGAATCAAGGAAGAGATTGAAGGGCCCAGGCAGGACCCTGGACCCAGGAGAGTAAGCGATGTTGACTCCTAGGGATAGATCTGATGCCTGTCATCTATACATCAGTGAACATATAATACGTATTTGCCTTTGGGACAGATTAATAATGGCACTGATAGTTTTTTGTTTGTTTGTTTTTCTGGTTTTTCGAGACAGGGTTTCTCTGAGTAGTCCTGGCTGTCCTGGAACTCACTCTGTAGACCAGACTGGCCTTGAACTCAGAAATCTGCCTGCCTCTGCCTCCCAAGTTCTGGGATTAAAGGCGTGCACCACCACTGCCTGGCAGCACTGATAGGTTTGAATAAGGCAATTTGTGAAGACCCCAGGAAGCGCCTGTGGGCATTAAAGCTCACTGTCACTTTTAGTGGTAGGGAGGTGGATTTTGGGAAACAGGGTCTAGATACCTGTATACAGGACCATGGAGATTGAATGATATCATCCAGGTGGTTTAGGCTGACAGGTGACAGGTGTCTGCCATGGTAGCAAGTCCTGATGTGGTAAAGCCAGATGACAGGAAGGCAAAGTGTAGAGCTGAGAGGGTAGAAGGAGTTTGGGGTCAGAAGAGGATCCACAGGGAAGCTTGCGTGTAAGGCTTGCTGAGTGGGAGCAGCAGGAAGTCTTGTGTGGTCTGAGGTGTCTGTGATGTGTGCAAGTATGAGAGAAGAGCTTTGGTGTGATAGACTTGCACCAGACAGGATATTCCCCTGACTTGGCCATCCCTTCATCACAAAGATCTGTGTGCTGGGCACTATTCTAGCCACCAAAGGTAAAGCAGGGGACAAGAAGTCAAAAGCCCTGTCCCCAAGGACATCACTCTAGGGGAATCTGTGTGTGCTAATTATGTCCTCAAACAATCATGTCTGGCACACTTGCCTCTTGCACGATCTTGTAAGTTATTTGCTGTTTAATTAAAAAAACAAACAAACAACAACAAAAAACCTACTTTTAGGATTTTCTAACCTCACTTGGATAGGCTAATGAGAAAAGAGAAAAAATACATCCATGCTGACATTAGGAAAAGATGGGGAGCATGGGATTGATGGGTGTCATGGGACCAAGGCAGTGACATCATCAGGGTGCCCCATGATGACTGGGCTGGAGATCCTGGAAAGAAGTAGAAACTCAGCCCTGGGATTCAGTACTCCCTAGGTTGGTCTCTGTCTTTCCTTGGCAGTTCCTGCTGTCTGAGAGCCGGTGTGTCTCATGGACACTGCGGCTGTGGTTGGCTAATATGAGCCCCCACCCCACCCCAGTTCTTGACTGCCACTAACCTTCTCGACAGCCTGTGACTTTAGTTCTAAGCCTCCTCCCTTCTACGCCAGGAAAGGAACAATAACTTCAGGGCCAAAAGGAACTCCACACAGCCTTTTCTTCAGAGCCAGTAGAACTGTCAGTGTTGACGAACAGCCAGGATGGCGTATTGGTAAATTCTTGTTCCTCTCTGCAAGAACGCTTTCTGTCCTGGGTGGTCCGGGTAATCCAGCTGTGGCATGCCCATCAAGGCGGGGTCAGTGACCTATAGCAGGGACCCTGTGTAGAAGTTCTGGGGCATGCTGGCTTCATGTCCAATGGGAAGGTGGTAGAGTTGTGCGCACTCTCTTCTCTCTTACACTTGGCCTTTGCTGGTTCCTCTCCTTTAAGCACCATCTCCTCCCATGTCCTGCCCTCCTCTGGAGCACTGAGTTGGGGAAAACAGGCTATGGAGACAGGCAGCTCTAATTACTATAGCTCTCAGCCCCAGTATTTTCCAGTGGATGAGTATGAATGAGTTGCTTTGCACATCAAGCACCCAGCCTCAGTTCCTTCCACGGATGTGAGGGTCATAGGTGACTAGTAGCACCTGGCAAGGGACTCCACCAAATTCAGCTGCTTGCTTTTTTTTTTTCCTGGTAAACATCAGGGTATATGTACTATTTTATTATTTGGGGTCATGGTTCCATGTAGCCTAGGCCGACCTTGAGTTTACTACATAGCTGAGGATGACCTTAAACATCTTAATGAACCTTGGAAGTTCTGGGATTATGTGTGCCCTCCCACCTGCTTATGGGGGGCTGGGGTTGAAAGTGGGGCTTTGTGCATGCTGGGTTAGCTCTCTGCCAACTGTGCTACAATCCCCAACTCTACATACATTATTTTAAATGTCGGCACTAACAGACTGTTTTCTTTTCAGAGATGCTCAGCACTCTCACGTCCTCTAACCTCCTCCCCATCCCTGTGTTCGTCAAAGGGCTTTGGCACAGCTCCCTAAGAGGCTAGGACTTGGCAGAGAAGTGAGTTTGATGTCTGTTGGTTGGTGGGTGGGTGGGTGCCTCTGTTTGGGTGAGCCCTTGTCTTAGACAGTGGCCTTCTGGAGTCTCTAGGGTGGAGATAGGGAGGGGACTGAAGTCAGTTACCCAACTCAATCCCCACCTCATCTGTGTCTGGGGGCTCTCATCCCCTTCTCCCTGACCTTGTATCTCCTTGGCTCAGCCTGTCCTGCTAACGAGCTGAGCCAGCCGCCTGGCGCCCGCCTCTCCAATGTGCTGACTCAGTCCCATGCCTCCTGCTTCCTCTGCCCTTGTTTGAAAACGCCAAGTTAATTGCTTCCAGCTCCAGGCTGCCCTAGTGGGGCACAGCCCTCCTTTCCTCTCCCTTCTTCACACCCAGAAGGGAGGCAGGCGAGCATCCTTCAGCCCCAGACCTGGCATCTGTGTGTGCTAGAATAGGCTTCCAGTGACCACTAGGAAAGAGGGGCATGTACAGGGAGGCAGGCTGGTACCCTTGGTACAGACCTCCATGTTTCCCAGCCCTTGAGGTACAGGAGTTACCAGCTTCTGCCAGGATGATGAGTTGCACCCTGAGACCACTTGGCAATGCCCTCTCAGATCTATGGCTAGATCCAGGGCTGAGAGAGGATGCGTGTTATGAGGGAGACCTGAGGCCTCAAAGAGAAAGAAAGGAAGGAGGGGGAGAAAAGATGGAAGAGAGAAATGGAGGGAGGAAGAAAAGAAGGAAGGAGAGAGAGAGAAGGGAAGGGAAGGAGGAAGGCAGGAGGAAAAGAGAGAAGGGAGAGAAGGAAAGAAAAGAATGAAACAAGAGGAGGCGGGAAGAGGGAGGAGGGAGAGAAAGAAGGAAGAAAAAAGGAAAGAAAAGAATGAAGCAAGATAGGGAGGAGGGAGGGGGAAGAGGGAAGAGGGAGGCAGGAGGGAGAGAAAAAAGGAAGAAGGAAAGAAAAGAATAAAACAAGAAAGAGAGGAGGGAGGAAGGAGAAGGGAGGGGGAGAGAGCCAACAGAATTTCTTACAGAGTAATGCTCACAGAATTCCCATAGGATGGGCTTACAGATGTGCTACCGGGGTGAGAGTCAAAATATTTAACAACAGAATGGTATCAGCTTTGACTAATGGGATGGAAACCCCCCGCATGAGCTGGTCAGGGTCCTAGAGACCTTCTGAACTGTGTCAGGCGTTAACCCTTCAATTGCTGGGCCTCAGGAAGGCAGGGCAGGGGTGAGCTGACGGTACCTGGGGAAGTCTCTCCACGTTCCATGAGCCCAGTAATGGTGGCCTTTCGTCTCTGCTTTCTAGTATGCACACAGTGCCAAGACCTGGTGTCTGACAGGGCTTCACCCCGTGTTGAAGGAATGGCGACTGTCGCTCTGGAACGCTGGAATAACTGGGGAGAAACAGACTAGACAGATGATCAGGTGCGTGGGGGCTGGGGGCTGGGCAGGGCAAGCTGAGGGCCAAAACTCCAGGGGCAGTTCCCTTTGAGGTTCTGGGTGTTGGCGTTCCTGCCCGCAGATGGGCCCCTGGCTCTGGGTGCTCAAGGACAGGTAAATCCCTCGGAGATGAGTGTGTGGGGTGCTGTAATGATACGTATCAGTTCGGTTATTTTTATTACTGTGACAAAAAGGAGGAAGGCAGAGACTGGGTTGGGGGAGCTGTCTATCAGGCATCACTAAGGAACAGACAGAAAGCCCCGCCCGCCGTGGGTCGGCAGCAGGTGGGATCTTCTGTGAGTCAAGTGCTTTTTCCGCTTTTTACGTTTCTTTTTTCCTTCACTCTAGCATTCTTGGAATGTACTCCTGTCACCCTGTCTTTCAGAGTACAGGGGGAAGGCCCAAGGCAGTGGGAGGAGACAGAGGTCTGGCTGATTCTCTTCCAGGAAAGGGGTCACTCTATCTGCTCACCTTCCAGGTCCCCAAACCGGGAGCGTCACACGGACACCGTCAGGTGAATCCCAGGACAGTCAGTTTCAGGGCTTGCCAGGGCCCTGGTGAGCTTCCAGTGGCCCACGCAGGCTGCCCGGGTTCCCAGCTTTCCACTGGGGTACTAGCGATCACGTGCTTCTCCCTCCCGGCTTTCCTCCCTGGGTCTCCAGCCAGCCCGCCGGCTTGATGAATTAGCCCCATAGATATTCCGTCGGGAAAGCAAACACATATCATATATATCTTTGACAAGTTATTATTCTCCCTTATCAGGATTCGGGTGGATCTGTGCCCGCCATTACTCAAGCTGCACACTTGCTCTGTTGGGGACCAGGCTCTAGACACGCGAGGAAGTACTGTCCAGGCAGCCCAGCCCAGGGCCTGCCCTGCCTGCAGGCTGTGCTGTGTGGTTGTGTGTGAGCTTAGGGGTGTGGGTAGGGGAGTGGGGTCTCTTGACACTGTCATAGTCCAATGACTGGCAGATCCTTTCCATGTGGAGGCTAGGTGTGGCCAAAATGAACTGGAGGTGTTCCGACCTTTAATTCTTTCATCTGAGATTCGGAGGTGGGGGTGCAGGGTGGGGGGCGGCATGAGTTGTGTCCCAAGGAATAAGGTCTGGTTTGGGACTCACTCTTGTCTATTTTGTGGGGCTGAGCTGGGACTTTGGTTGTCTTTTGCATGGGCCTTTTAGTGACCTGCTGGCAGAAGAGGTCACCCTGCCACCTACCACCAGTGCCTGAGTTTCTCAGAGCCAAAAGGGGCTCCTGGAGGCCAGCCCTTAGCCCCATGGTAGCCAAGGCTCGCTGGCCAGTGAGGGCTAATGAGTAAGATGTAAATGGGTATTAGTGCTCTCAGCCTGGCTGCCGGGCTGTGATTTGTCATCTCTCACCCCGCACATTCCCATTTCCCCAGAGGCAGGCTCCATATTAACAAGTCCTCTACTTAGGAATATAAATGGGGCATCTGCAACTGCTCCTGACAGCCTGCAGGCTGCTAATGCACTCCGGCCTTGGGGGCTGGGGGAGGGCCCACTGGTTCAGCTAGCTTCTGAAGTAAGAATGGTGGAGGGGAGGCCCGGCTGCCTTCACTGGAGAGGGACTGCCTGTGACTCCACACTGCCTCGACTTGCAGAGCTGATGGAACTGTGAGGAGCCACCTCCCTCCCCAGTTCCAGGCTTGCATGCCATCTGCCATCTCTGGCTTCCTCCAGATCTGATATTTCAAGGAAGTAACTTGTCCTGTTCTGGGACTGACACAGAGTTTCTTAGGTCCAAAGGAGAAGTCGGGTGTGTGTCTGTGGGGGGTGGGGGCTCTTATTGAGGATAGAAGTGATCTTACCCCTGTATAAAGAGTTTCGTGTAGCCCAGGCTGGCCTCTAACTCACTACGTACTTGAAGATAGCCTTGAACTTCTGATCTTCCTGCCTTTATTTTCCTAGTGCTGGAATTATATAGGCTTGTGTGACCGTGCCTGGTTTTATCTGATGCTAGGAATCAGAGTGAGGACTTTGACCATGATATGTAATCACTATCAGCTGAGCTATGCATTCAGGAGATCTGATTCTGACACCCTGTCAGTGGTGGGGTGTGGTTTGGCCGTTGGCCACAGTGTCCAGCCTCAGCTCCAGCTGTGGGCAGAGCCTTGGATTCTCAGGGTCTAGTGCCTGTCTAGTACCTGTAGAAGGTACTGAAACAAAGGTATTGGCTGTAATTATCATCACAGCCACTAGAGGGCAACGCAGGCTTATGTTTCTCTCTTCTAGAGGGCAGAGGACTCAGGGAGGGATAAGAGATAAGGGTGTTGAGGCTGACTGAAGTCCTTTGCTCTGGGAATGTTTCTGGTTCCTCTATTCTTTGTAGTCTATTACTGCCGAAATTCTTCAATTCCAAGTAAAGGAAGAAAGATCTTAAAGATATTTAAACCCATGGTGGTGTGGGTTTAACACTTATGTATAACACTTATTTTACTGCCATTAAGAAAAAAATCAGTGAGAATTTCAAAGGTTAAAAGGCTTTGTAGAGTGGCCAACCCATGACTGGTCTAATTTGAGGTCCTGACAATGAGAGGGAACCCGTGCCCAACACTGCCTGGTGACTTGGGACCAGAGGCTGGAGAGCTCACAGACCTAGGATAGAAAAAAAAAATCAATAAAATGATTCCTAAGATATCCTTATATTCTCACAGATTGCTGCCTATCCCAGCCATCAGAGAGGCTTCCTCCTGCTGCTGATGGGAGCAGATGCAGAGACTACAGTAAAACATTAGGCAGAGAGAGAGAGAGAGAGAGAGAGAGAGAGAGATCTCCATTGGGTCTTCCCCCTGGAGCTCAGGGATCCCTGTAGAAGATGGGGAGGAAGAATTCTGGGAGCCAGAGGGGTCAAGGACATCAGGAGAGTATGGCCCCCAATATCAGCTAAGCAGGGCTCATAGGTGCTCACAGAGACTGAACCAACAATCAGGAAGCTCGCATGGGTCTATTCTAAGTCCTCTGCATAGATGTTATGGTTGTTAGCCTGGTGGTCTTGTGGGACTCCTAACATTGGGAATGAGGGTGTCTCTGGCTCTTTCACCTGCTCTTGGGACCCTTTTCCTCCTACTGGGTTGCTTCTCCCGGCCCTGATGTGAGGGTTTGTGCCTGGTCTTCCTGAAGCTTGTTATGCCATGTTTGGTTGAAATCCCTGGGAAGCCTGCTCTTTTTTTTTTTTTTTTTTAAGGGAAATGGAAGAGCAGTGAGAGGAGAGGAGAGAGGAGAGGAGGGGAGGGGAGGGGAGGGGAGGGGAGGAGAGGAGAGGAGTGGAGAGGAGAGGAGAGGGGGAGAGGTTCAGGTGGGGCTGGGAGGAGTGGAGGAGGGGAAACTGTGGTCAGGATGTGTTATATGAGGAAGAAAGAAAAAAGGCTTTGTGGATGATGTAGTTGGTGGTCAGAGGCCCAGGCTTTGTGCTTGAGGATCTGGTTGGCATCCCGGATCCTCTGTTCAGTTGCTGGATGTTTGAGCCTCAGTTGTCTAACCTGTAAAGGGCAGAATATAACATGCACTCCATAGGGCTACTGTATGGATAAATGTTGAAAGGACTGTAAATTTTCTGTGTAATTCTTTAAAATTATAATTTTATCAATAGTATGTGCGTGCTGATGTATGTGTGTGCATGCCTGTGTATATGTATGCATGCCAGTGTATGTGTGTGTATGTATGTGTATGTGTGTGTATGCCGGTGTATGTGTGTGTATACTGGCTGGTTTTTTGTGTCAACTTGACACAGCTGGAGTTATCACAGAGAAAGGAGCTTCAGTTGAGGAAATGCCTCCATGAGATCCAACTGTAAGGCATTTTCTCAATTAGTGATCAAGGGGGAAAGGCCCCTTGTGGTTGGGACCATCTCTGGGCTGGTAGTCTTGGGTTCTATAAGAGAGCAGGCTGAGCAAGCCAGAGGAAGCAAGCCAGTAAAGAACATCCCTCCATGGCCTCTGCATCAGCTCCTGCTTCCTGACCTGTTTGAGTTCCAGTCCTGACTTCCTTGGTGATGAACAGCATTATGGAAGAGTAAGCTGAATAAACCCTTTCCTCCCCATCTTGCTTCTTGGTCATGATGTTTGTGCAGGAATAGAAACCCTGACTAAGACAAATTGGTACCAGAAGTGGGGTATTCCTGTGACAACCTGACCATGTTTTGGGGAGGACTGTGGAAGGACTTTGGAACTTTGGGCCAGAAGGTCCATTTGCTGTTAAGAGACCTGTCGGATGTTGTGTAGGAGCTTGGAAGACAATGCTGAGAACAGTGCAGAAGGTGGAGGTCTGGCTTGTGAAATTTCAGAGGGAAAATTAAAGACTCTTTTCAGGGCCATTGCTGCTTTGATTGTGAAGATTCTGTGGTTCTGGTTAGCTGGGGCTGAAGAGTCAGCTGTGATTAACAAGATACCAGAACTACTAAAGCAAAAACTTTGCATTACTGGGACTATTGATGCTGGTTAGCTGGAGCTAAGAAATTAGCGGTGATTAAGAAGAGACCAGCATCGTTGAGGTGACATCTTCTGGGAAGTGTTTTCTGAAAGCACAAAGAGGCTGTGTTCCAGAAATAGCCAAGGTTGTACTCCTGCTGCAGCGGGACTTGGTAATGTGTAAGGGTCACCCAGGTGGTACTGGTTTTGAAGGCATGAAGGGGTCACACAGAGCAGCTGAGGCTCGACACTGTGAGAGGCCATGGAAGGCCATTGGTGAAGGTGCAGCCTCAATTGCAATTGATGGCCCAGGACTGAAGGGGTCATGCAGTGTTTTGGAGATGCCAGTATCATGAGATGACCACCAAGAGCAGCAGCAGCAGTGGAGTACAGGCAGCTGGAGCCTAGAGGACGACGCCTGTGCTACAAGGGGCATGGCTGGAGAAGTGACCCAAGCCCTTGGAGGAGTCCAGAAGATTGTGAGTTGGATCCCAGACATTGGATGGTTGGAGATTGATTTCTGTTTTTGATTGTGACTGTGCCCTGTTATTTTCCCTCTTGAAGGAAGAAACTATTTTAGTGGAGCCCACAGTTAAGAGACTTTTAATTGTAAAAAGACTTTGGATTTTAAAAGAGATGGATATTTTAAAGAGATTGAAAATTTAAGAATATGTAAAGACTGTGGGACTTTTAAAGTTATTTAGATCAAGGGGATGAATAAGAATGTAAGGGTTGAGGCTTACTAGTGATGTGTTTGTGTGTCAAGTTGACAAGGGGTCAATTGTACTGGCTGGTTTTGTGTGTCAACTTGACACAGCTGGAGTTATCACAGAGAAAGGAGCTTCAGTTGAGGAAATACCTCCATGAGATCCAACTATAAGGCATTTTCTCAACTAGAGATCAAGGGGGAAAGGCTCCTTGTGGGTGGGACCATCTCTGGGCTGGTAGTCTTGGGTTCTATAAGAGAGCAGGCTGAGCAAGCCAGGGAAAGCAAGCCAGTAAAGAACATCCCTCCATGGCCTCTGCATTAGCTCCTGCTTCCTGACCTGTTTGAGTTCCAGTCCTGACTTCCTTGGTGATGAACAGCATTATGGAAGGAGTAAGCTGAATAAACCCTTTCCTCCCTATCTTGCTTCTTGGTCATGATGTTTGTGCAGGAGTAAAAACCCTGACTAAGACAGTGTGTATGCCCATGTATATGCAATGCATGCCAGTGTATGTGTGTGCATGCCAGTGTATGTGTGTACATGTTGGTGTATGTGTGTGTATTCCAGTGTATGTGTGTGTATGCCTGTGTATGTGTGTGCATGCCAGTGTATGTGTGTGTATGCCAGTGTATGTGTGTATATGCCCATGTATATGCATGCATGCCAGTGTATGTGTGTACATGCATATATACTCCTGCACAGAGGTCAGAGAATAACTTTTAGAGCTAGTTTGCTCCTTCTTTAGTGGATTCTGGGGATCCAACTTAGATTGTAAGGTTTTCAGGGGAAACACTTTTACCCACTGAGCCCTTGTACTGGCTAGTTTTGTGTCAACTTGACACAGCTGGAGTTATCACAGAGAAAGGAGCTTCAGTTGAGGAAATGCCTCCATGAGATCCAGCTGCAAGGCATTTTCTCAATTAGTGATCAAGGGGGAAAGGCCCCTTGTGGTTGGGACCATCTCTGGGCTGGTAGTCTTGGGTTCTATAAGAGAGCAGGCTGAGCAAGCCAGGGGAAGCAAGCCAGTAATGAACATCCCTCCATGGCCTCTGCATCAGCTCCTGCTTCCTGACCTGTTTGAGTTCCAGTCCTGACTTCCTTGGTGATGAACAGCAGTATGGAAGTGTAAGCCGAATAAACCCTTTCTTCCCCAACTTGATTCTTTGTCATGATGTTTGTGCAGGAATAGAAACCCTGACTAAGACAGCCCTTTTGCCAACCCAGCAGTTCTCTCTCTTTCTAATATATAAAATATAATATATAAAATATATTATAATATATAACATATTTATACATTATATAAAATATAAATATAATATATATTTATAATATATAAAATATATTCTATATATTTACTTTATATAGGTACATATATTATGATAAGCAGCCCTATCATATTTTGATGAAGGGTAAGGGTCACATTGAAAACCAAACACTATTTTTCTCTTTGCATGGGTATTTTAAAAATCGCTTGTCCACCACTAGAGGAAGTGAAGAAACACTTCCAGTGTTGACATTCTCTAGGACTTTGTACAGAATGAGTGAATGTCAGTTTATACCTACATTTGTACTTCATATTTCTGAGGGGAGACTGTCTCATGCCACAGGCCCCTCTGGCATGGGGTGGGCGCACCTGTACCTTCCTCAGCTAAACTCATTTGAGAGGCTGGTACTGTGGTACTGTGCCTGTCTCAGAGCCACTGTAGTACTCTCTGGTTCATGATCCTCCCTTACAGCAGTGCATT